>NC_141873.1:592040511-592343542 GCF_056163025.1 Triticum urartu | reverse complement strand
ACGTGGCTGCTACGGGCTTCTAGAAAGAACCGTTCTGACCTATGCATCAAAACCACAACGTAGTATAGTGATTGCTTTTTGATCTTCAGAAAGAACCCTGTTCGTTGAAACCGATTCAACTAAAGTTGGAGAAACAAACACCCACTAGCCACCTGTGTGCAAAGCACGTCGGTAGAACCAGTCTCGCGTAAGCGTGCGCGTAATGTCGGTTTGAGCCGCTTCATCGAACAATACCGTTGAATCAAGAAACAACTAGTGATGGCAAGCAATATGTATATACCCACGCCCACAACTCCTTTGTGCTCTACTCGTGCATATAACATTTATGCATAGACCTGGCTCGGATGCCACTGTTTGGGAACGCAATATTTCAAAAAAATCCTACGATCACGCAAGATCTATCTAGGAGATGCATAGCAACGAGAGGGGAGAGTCTGTCCATGTACCCTCATAGACCGAAAGCGGAAGCGTTAAGTAACGCGGTTGATGTAGTCGAATGTCTTCGTGATCCAATCGATCAAGTACCGAACGCACGATACCTCCGCGATCTGCACACGTTCAGCTCGGTGACGTCCCTCGTACTCTTGTTCCAGTTGAGGCCGAGCGAGAGTTTTGTCAGCACGACGGTGTGATGACGGTGATGATGAAGTTACCGACGCAGGGCTTTGCCTAAGCACTACAACGATATGACCGAGGTGGAAATCTGTGGAGGGGGCACCGCACACGGCTAAGACAACTGTCAACTTGTGTGTTCTAGGGTGCCACCTTCCCCCGTATATAAAGGAGCAAGGGGGGAGGCCGTCCGGCCGTCATGGGGCGTGCCCAAAGTAGGATTACAACTAGGAATAGGTATCCTATTTCTAGTAGGCGTCCAACAAGGGAAGAGAGGGGGAACGAAGGAGAGGGAGAGAGGGAGAAGGAAAGGGAGGGGGCGCCGCCCCCTCCTAGTCCAATTTAGACTCCTCAGGGGGGTGCGGCCAGCCCTAGGGCCCTCTCCTCTCTCTCACAATGCCCATGTTGGCCCATTAGTCCCCCGGGGTTTCCGATAACCCCCCGGCACTCTGGTATTTATCCTGTGACCCCGGAACTCATCCGGTGTCCGAATAACATCGTCAAATATATCAATCTTTATGTCTCGACCATTTCGAGACTCCTCGTCATGTCCGTGATCACATCTGGGACTCCGAACTACCTTCGGTACATCAAAACACATAAACTCATAATACCAATCGTCATCGAACGTTAAGCGTGCGTACCCTACGGGTTCGAGAACTATGTAGACATGACCGAGACTCATCTCCGGTCAATAACCAATAGCAGAACCTGGATGCTCATATTGGTTCCTACATATCCTAACAAGATCTTTATCGGTCAAACCGCATAACAACATACGTTGTTCCCTTTGTCATCGGTATGTTATTTGCCCAAGATTCGATCGTCGGTATCTCAATACCTTGTTCAATCTCTTTACCAGCAAGTCTCTTTACTCGTTCCGTAATGCAACATCCCGCAACTAACTCATTAGTCACATTGCTTGCAAGGCTTATAGTGATGTGCATTACCGAGAGGGCCCAGAGATACCTCTCCGATACACGGAGTGCCAAATCCTAATCCCGATCTATGCCAACTCAACAAACACCATTGGAGACACCTGTAGAGCATCTTTATAGTCACCCAGTTACGTTGTGACGTTTGATAGCACACTAAGTGGTCCTACGGTATTCGGGAGTTGCATAATCTCATAGTCATAGGAACATGTATAAGTTATGGAGAAAGCAATAGCAGTAAACTAAACGATCATCGTGCTAAGATAACGGATGGGTCAAGTCAATCACATCATTCTCTAATGATGTGATCCCGTTCACCAAATGACAACTCTTTGTCCATGGTTAGGAAACTTAACCATCTTTGATTAACGAGCTAGTCAAGTAGAAGCATACTAGTGACACTCTGTTTGTCTATGTATTCACACGTGTACTAAGTTTCCGGTTAATATAATTCTAGCATGAATAATAAATATTTATCATGATATAAGGAAATATAAATAACAACTTTATTATTGCCTCTAGGGCATATTTCCTTCAATAAATGCATATGAAACATCCAAGATAGATAATATAATAGCATGGAACAATAAAAAATTATAGATACGTTGGAGACGTATCAGAGAAGCACTTGGACCAGAGGATGCAACAAATTACAGAAGTGTTGTAGGTGCACTATAATATTGGACTCTTACACGCTCACATATTTCCTATTCTATGAATAAAGTATGTCAATATTTGCATGCACCTACTACCACCCATTGGACTGCAGTTAAAAGAACTTTGAGGTATCTAAAGTTTTCATAGGGACTTGGACTTCAGATTGTCAAGTCGTCCTCTATGTTTGTCGTGAACCTCCTCCTTTTTCACGGCGGTCACACGCCACCGATGTAGGATGTGAGCGCCACCTCCTTGTCGCGCCAGAAATGGCGCGGCGGGAACACAAGTTGGACGAAGTGCGCGTATTGGTGGCGCGGTGGAGATGCCACCACCTCTTTGACGCGGCGGACACGCGGTTGTGCGGTTGTCAGAGCGGTGTTTGACCGCGGTCAAAGAGGGACTACTGGAGCCACAGTTCGAGCTGCCATGCTACCTTAGCAAGGAGGGCTGGCTGCACCTCAGTGTCATCGGAGACCACCACCTCCTCCTTGACCGAGGGCCCAAACGGATCAGTAGACGCCGATAGGCCCAGAGACCGTGGGATGGCTCCTCCATGACCTGGGTAACCCCGAAGATCAACCTGCTAGCAATGAGTACCACTCGGAGCCATTACTGGACTTTCCTAGCTGTGCGGTGGGCAAAGGAGACGAGAGGAGGGTCGAGGAGAGCTGAGGTGGCGGTGCATGGAGTGTGGATGTGGGTTGCCAGCGAGAGTGGCCCACTTACATAGCCGGGCCAGGTGGACCGTCACTGCTTCAATGTAAGCACAACGAATGTCGTGTTTGCATTAAAGTGGCTCCAGTCAACTGTCTAGTCATGTTGGTCAGACCAGCATGACTGCGGGTAGGTGGTCATCCGATCGCATCCACTCTAGGCAGCAGCGACTGCTCCCCAAGTCTTCTAAAATAGAACGAGTGGCAAGGGTTTTGGGTGGGACCTCTTGGTTGGCTACCTACGTGGCACGCATCCAGAGGCCCGCAAACCTCCATTTGCTTCTCGTTTGTGTAATTTCAGATGTCCGGACTGGCCTGCGGATGTGTGATGCACGATGTTGGAGATTCCCTAAGGCATAATGTCTTACATAGAAGTGCGGTACCCCATCTATTTCTTTGCAGTTTGAAGTCAAATTTCATAAAGTTTGACAAACTTTATGGGGGGGGGGTCAGCATTCACATTAAAAAATATCATTAGAGTCATCACGAAGTTGATTTTTCTTACTATATAACTTTAGTATTGTCGATATTGATACTTTTAATACAAATTAGGTCAAACTTTGTATAGTTTACTTCAAAGTTCAAACAAATACAGAAATAGAGGGGTACGTTCACCAAGAATTAACCATTTTAGTGTTTAGTTGTATAGTCTTTACTTGAATAACATCGTTTTAAGGTTTTTTTTTAGAAAACATGACTTGGATGATTGGATCTTGAAGCATTAGACGTTTAGAGAAATTGATGTTCATGTATACAAAAGATGGAAATAACAAAATTAGCAACAAGTTATTGGCACAATAAAAAATGCTAGGTGGATCCCAAAAACTCAAGGTTACGGGGTCGCGGATCCTTGGGGAATGGCCTGATGGCTCATTAGCGGAGTCATACATTTGGAGTGTGGCTGCTAATCTCTTTGTTGACTGTGCATACTGTAGATACTATTTGTTATTGTAGCTCCAAAGTTGGTCCAGGGCGTGGCCCATAAAGTTGAAGTGTTGTGCAGCCTGATGGACATTGAAGACTCAAACTCCAAGTCAAAGTGCTCCCAGGCGAGGGGTCGATGGCGTGAAGCCATGTAGGCTTGGATTTTCATGGACGAAAGAACAAAACGGAAGACGAATTGCGCCCCTTCAGCCGCGGGAATTTTGAAGCAATCATCATCATCGACTCCAGTGCATCAAGGGGAATATCTTCATCCAAGACATCTTGACCATCTCCATCAACGGCAGCATCACCCTCATTCCCATCTCATCTATCTTCGTACAATCAAGTGTGAATTTCTTACCGTTACAACCTGTTGGTGTTAATTGTTGTATTAGTAGTTGATGTCTTGTGTTTTATTAGTGAAAGATCATTACTTTAATATTGTTAAAATTATCGTTACCATATTGAATGTGTTCAACATGATGCATTGTGAGTAGTCCCCTTGTGTTCTTGAGGATATATGAGAAGACTGGTTGTCGCATGTCATATATATATTTGTAGTCGATAATGTTGTTTAATCATGTTGTAGTGTAATTATCTAGTGTTATTATGCGAATGTCGACTACATAACAGTTCATATTTATGGGCCTATAGGACAATATTGTTACAATAAGTTTATGATGGGCGGTAGGAGTGACAGAAATGACCATTCCCTGAGTTTACAAGTTATGACATGCGGGGTGAATAGTGACCCTAGAGGAAGCTATGGTTATGCTTGGATATTTACCTTAATAAATCTTTGTAGTTGTGGATTGCTTGTTAAGAGCACAATCATAAGTATTTGTGAGTCAATGGTTTTGAATCACATAATAGTATGGCTTATCCTTGCAACACCAATTAAGCAATAGAAGTCAATGCAAGTCATGTATGGAGTTGATAACTATGCGATTATCCCACCGTCCTCAAGAACATTTGATCATCATAAGTAACACAATTGGCTTGTCCTTAGCATTACTAGAGATTGGGCCACTTGTTTCACTCTTTTATATTTTGTTGCTACTCACATTTAGCTACCGCTTCATGTTCACGAATCACAACAACATCACACTTTTTAGCATTTGCACTTGAATCCTTGTTATTTTTGCACTTAACATTTCCTTCACTTGCTCGTGGACTCTCGATACTTTTACTTAAAAAAAAATCTACAATTGACCTCCTACACTTGTGGGACATCAGCAGGCATTATCGACATTAGAAAACAATGCTCTATTTTTTTATGCTTTTTGTGCTTGTGGTGTGTGTTGTGTCAGTTTCCTTGTACCGTTATACCACTGTGCTTGGTCGTTGTAATTCAATTCATAGTCCATTAAGGACTTTGTTTATTCCAATACAGGTATGTCACTAGCGTTGTAGGAAAAGAAAAGTCATTATAATCATGGCATTATCGACAAGAGTGTTGCGCGGAAAGAGTAATCTATTTTGGAGAGGTAGAAAGCTCAAGCCAAAAGTTTGAACCCCATGGGCTCAGCGCATAACCGACCACCTCCACTAGATTCTCGCCCAATGGTTGGTTCTGGCAACGGTGTGTGTGTGTGTGTGTGTGTGGGGGGGGGGGGGGGGGGGGGTGTGGGTGTTTAAAAGTCAAATGTTGTAAATTTGACCAAGTTTATATAAAAAACTATTTATATCTACAACACCAAATATATAAGATATAAAACTACTTCTTATAATGAATATAAAACTACTTCTCATAATGAGTAGTACAGGTTAGTGGTTACTAAGCTTGAAAAAAAGATCATTAGCTTGTGTCCAGTCATTATATTGGCACCGTACCAATTGATGGTTGTATTCACATGCATGCACGCATGTGGCCACCTACGTCGTCGCGTGGTGCACAGACGTACTGTCGTACCTGCGGATCGAATTGCCCTCTCGTCGCTCGGCTGATCAAATATACACATATCTTTGTCGATCTACGCACGACTTTTCCGAGCAAGTAGGTAGGTAGCTACGATCGATAAGTTCATATCGCTCGCAACTTAAGTAAAACACGCACGCCACGCAGCATGAATTGTTTGTTTCTAGTCTCTCTCACAAACACACACACACACACACTCTCTCTCTCTCTCTCTGAGCATTGCCGGCCACATGCACGTACACCTACATTAGACACGTACTACTACTGCTATGAGTACACTGAAGCCAAGTCTTTATTTCTTTCTTCTTCGCATATAGGAGTATCCATCTACTCCATGCATGAGCGAGTCTTAGCCATGAGATCGACATGTTGCATGCATGTATATGTGGATCTGCCAAAAGCCAAAACGGATGATCCACGATCGTATCACATTACTTGTACGTACGTACTGAAAAACGCCATTGCTTCTTATTCGGCCGGTAATGCGCGCCGCGAAAGCCAAAAAAGTACGGCCAAGAACCACTGAATCACCCTGTGCCAAACTCTAATTGGCCCATTTCATTAATTAGAAGTATAATAACTTATAAGGCATAATGTGACCACTGAATCACCCTGTGCCAAACTCTAATTGGCCCATTTCATTAATTAGAAGTATAATAACTTATAAGGCATAATGTGTTACTCCCTCCGTCTCATAGTATAACATGTTATTTTAACCGATATATGAGTACATTGGTTGTAATAACACCTTATGTTATAGGGTGGAGGAAGTACATAGCAATGAGGTGTTGACACCAGATTTTGGCACGGCCAAGAACTTAATTAAGATGGCCTGAAATAGAGAAGTGCTCAAAGTAAGAAAGTTCCGTATCGTCAAAAGGGAAAATTTTGATATTTGGGCCATAGTCATCCAGTCTCATCTCTAAGGCCGAAGTTGTGTTCGAAGTACCCAGATTTTGTATTCAGAACACTATTCGGCTGATTACGCCTCCAAGACGGCCTCAAATGAAAAAATGATCTACACGGGTTGTCTTCGTCTCGTCGAAACGATCGATTTTGATATAAAAATCGTTCAAATCCGAGTTCGTATGCAAAAGTTAGAGCAATCGGAGTGCAGCCCTGTCACGAGGCGAGATGTGGCGCGCCCCACCAGACACATGTCTGACGGGTAGCACGAGGAGATAGCCTGTGTTGCGAAACCGATTTGACCCTCAAGATGATCTCTGATCAAAAACCCTTCAACATGAAAGTTGTTCGTCTCGTCGAAACAGTCAAGATTGCTTTTGGGCTTGTTTTTATCCGAGATCGTTTACCACCTCAAAAAGGACCCACAAGGTGCAGCCAGTTTAAACCGAACAGTTTTGGGAAGTTCGGATAAAACCAGTCCGAATTTGACTAGGGTTTTGGACGTGAATTGATGTAATTTTCTTGTAAGGAAAGCCAAGATAAATCCTTTGCTTGTACGGGAAGTCCAGCCGCCTCTTATATATGTTGGGGGTGATGGCCGATTGAAACAACACACAATCGCAAAACACATCTACTTTTTACCCTAGTTTTACATCCCTCCCTTGTTCTTTCTCTCTCGTTCTTCGTTCGTTCTTCGTGTTGAAGGGCAGCGATCCTCGAGGCTCTAGGGGCGGGCGAACCGACCTAGGGCAGCCCATAGCCGCCGCACGTCCAGACGGGGTCCCTCCCGGGCGCGTGGGGTTTCGGGTCCGGAAAAGCACCCGCCGGATTGCTTGCGTACCGCGCTTCCGGACGGGTCTCCTTCGACATGAGCTGCGGTGCATCACCCTCGGCGTTGGAGGTACACGGTGACGTGTTCGTGTGCGAACACACTTTTTGACGACTCCGCTGGGGACGAAAGATCAAGAATCATCATCAACCATGTCGGATCTCCCCAAGCCCTCAGAAGTTAGCGCCGATAACATCATTAAGCCCGGTCTTGATGAACTACCGGATGAACATCGCCAAGCCTACGAAGCGCGCAAGAAGCAGCGTGAAGAGGCTTTTGAGGTGCTCAAGAACAAGCGCGAGGAGGAGGATTTGGAGGTGTTTCTTTCAAGTTTCAAGAAGGACCGTCAAGGCAACATCACTCCGGTTGGAAACGTCAATTTCTCTCCTCTCATTGACGAACAAGATGTAATCACTGTGAGTAAAGTTTTTTCTCCAGAGCAAGTGGCTGTGATTGAAAGTCTTGTTAGTAAGGGTAATGTGATGGCATACAATTCTTTTATGGCTAGTGCTAATGCTCAGAAAAATATGCCTCCATCATCTAGTGGTACTGTTGGTATATCTGAAAACCCTAGTCCGATTTTACCTATTTCATCGGCACCACCTATGCAACAACAATATAATATGCCGTTGAATTTTTACCCTACTCAAACCAACCAGCTTGTGGCTCCACCTACATACTCTAATCCTATTATGAGTGTGCCCAATTCGGCGTCAACGCCGAATCACTTTGTCACACCACCCATAGGCGCAAGCATGTTTGGTCTTTCGCCGAATTATGGTTCGGCATCCATCCCACAAGTTGCACCAATACCTAGTACTCAGGTTGCTCCTATGTCATTGCCACAAACATCCGCATCTACCTCGAATCCAATTTTAGCTAAATTAAGGGAGGATTTGCATAAGATGTTTCTAGAAACTTTCGGAAACGAGCCGAAAGTAAAGAATCGTGTGTACCAAAAGCCTTATCCTGAACACTTCGATGCAATTTATTACCCTCAAGGTTATAAGGTTCCTGATTTTGTTAAATTTAGTGGTGAGGGTACGAAAACAACTTGGGAACATGTGAGTCAGCATCTAGCACAATTGGGTGAAGCAGGTTCCATGGAAGAATTGAAAGTGCGTTTATTTCCATTATCTTTAACTGGTACCGCATTTTCATGGTTTGCTGCTTTACCACATGGCTCAGTTCTCTTATGGTCGCAATTAGAGCAAAAATTTCATGATCACTTTTATAGCGGCGATAATGAGCTAAAGTTGTCACATCTTACATCGGTTAGGCAGAAACATGATGAATCGGTCACCGATTATGTCAAGAGATTTAGAGATATAAAAAACCGATGTTATAGCTTAGTGATAACTGAGAGAGACTTGGCAGATCTTGTTCTTAATGGTTTGAAAACTCACATTAAAGAGAGGCTAGAAAGTTATGAGTTTTTGAGCATTAACCAAGTCTTGCAAAAAGCTTTGGCCCAAGAGAGTCGAAGTAAAGAGGTCCATAGGTCTACAACGGATCGTCCTAGAATGCATATGGTTGAACACAATGATGATAATTCGGACGATGAGGTTGATGTCTATACTACTGAATTTGTTTGGTCCTCAAAGGCCAAACCCTATATGTGCAATGCTCTTAAGCCGATTCACAAGAATCGTGATGAGGAGATGAGGTTTACTTTTGATATATCAAAGTGTGATAAAATATTTGATGCACTCTTGCAAGATAAGATGATTAGAATATCACACACCATACCGCCGTTTGAGGAGCTGAAACGGCGTGCTTATTGCAAGTACCATAATTCATTTTCTCATGCTACTAACGATTGCAATGTTTTCCGACGACAGATACAATCGTCCATTAATGACGGACGATTGAATTTTGCTGAGATGCAAGTTGATAAACAGCCCTTCCCGATAAACACCATAGACTTGGAGGGAAAGAAAATGTTGATTCGGCCTAGCATAGCCGAATCTGCTAATAAAGATAATGTTGTTATTGGTGAACCCAGGAATAGCAAGGAGGGCGACAAGGTCTTGGGAAGAAAGATTGTGCTTGAGAAGCAACCCAATGGCAAGGAAGTGTTGAAGATCACTATAAAAATGCCACACTCGGGGGGCAACCACTAGTACAAGAGGATGCTCATGTTAAATTGATCGAGCCCAAGAATTCAGAAGTTGGCAAGTGGAAAAAGAATGAAACTAAGAACAAGAGAATCAAGCCAACTTTTGATATGTTGCTATCCAAATATGCAAGTCAAGCGGCCGGTTCTAGCTCTAATCGGCCATCACATTCAAAGCGTTCAAGATTGCCTCCGAAGCAAGAGTTTCGACGATATGCAAGGCCATATGGGTCATGGGCACCGACACCATGGATGTCACAACCCTTCTATGCGCCATATTACATGAGAGGCTTCGGTGGAGGATGGGGGCAGCCCCCAATGGCTCCTTATGCTTTCCATATGGGGTGGGCAGCACCTAGAAGGCCTGCTCGCGAGAGGCTTTATTATCCCACACAAGGCCGTTTGAGCTATGGTGCAAATCGGCCAACAAAAATTTCTCCAAGTAAGGCCAATAAAAAAGTGTGGCGTGTTAAGTCATCTAATGCGAAAATTTCAGAATGCGACAAGCAAAAGGAGATCAAAAAGCCAGTTGTTGGTAATCTGGCTACTTCTAATGGTGATATTGTTATTGTTCAGCAGGGTTCCATGGTTAGTGATCATGAGGCGAGCACAAGCAAGGCCAAACCAAGGGATCCCGAATATACTCAACCTAAGTGGTGTCCTCCCGGTTTAACCAAGACCACGAAAAGGAGATTACAACGCATGAGGAACCACGAGAAGGTAGAGCACAAAGAGGAGAGGCAAAGGGACGAATTGTTAAGTGAAATTCGGTCCATGGCACTCACAAAACAAGTGTGGAGGCCTAAACAAAAACAAAACACAGATGCTTCTACATTAGCTGCAGCAACACCTTCACCACCAAAAGAGGATGATGCGACTCCTATTACATCGTCCACACCACCTGAAAAATCCCCTTCGATTGAGGAAACTTTAAGGCCCTTATACACATTGGGGGATGAAGATGAGATGGTGGATTATGACTCTACACCGGTTCGGGAAGGTATGGATATTAATATGGTGTATTACTTACCTGTCGAGTTTCGTGCTATAGGTGAAGAAGGGGAGGTGGCTCAACTGGATTTTGGTCCAAAGAACGCTATCTTCGAGAAGCCAAAAGAACCGGTGAAACACTTGAAGCCATTGTACCTCAAAGGTCATATTAACGGATCGCCGGTTGCTAGGATGCTTGTTGATGGTGGTGCTGTGGTAAATCTTATGCCCTACTCGGTCTTCAAGAAGTTGGGGTTAGATGATGATGCATTGATGAAGACCAATATGGTACTTAATGGATTTGAGGGTAAAGAAAAGACAGAGGCCAAAGGTGTGATGTGCATGGAACTCACCGTGGGAAGCAAGACTTTGGCCACCACATTCTTCATCGCCGAGGTGCAAGGTAACTATAATGTTATATTAGGCCGCGATTGGCTTCATGCTAACCAATGTGTGCCATCTACCATGCATCAATTCTTAATACAATGGGTCGATGATGAGGTAGAAGTCATTCACGCGGATAATTCGGCTTGTGTTGCTTTGGCCGATGCATCGGTGGATTGGAATCATCCGGATGTTACTTGCTTAACAGGGCGTGACCTCTCGGAGTTTGATTTCCTTAGTGCTATGAGGAACGGGTTCATTCCCATCTCTTTAAAGCCGATTGGTGGTAATCGGTTCCAGGGTATAATGTAAACAAGAAGTTAAACATGGCCGATATAGAAATTATCGCCCTAAGCACATAGAATGGCCGATGGAGTGTTGACATCGTCCTTAGGAAAAGCATCATGCAAGTTATTTTTCGGCACACAAGTTTGCCGAAAACAGGGGGGCATGTGTTGACACCAGATTTTGGCACGGCCAAGAACTTAATTAAGATGGCCTCAAATAGAGAAGTGCTCAAAGTGAGAAAGTTCCATATCGTCAAAAGGGAAAACTTTGATATTTGGTCCATAGTCATCCAGTCTCATCTCTAAGGCCGAAGTTGTGTTCGAAGTACCCAGATTTTGTATTCAGAACACTATTAGGCTGATTACGCCTCCAAGACGACCTCAAATGAAAAAATGATCTACACGGGTTGTCTTCGTCTCGTCGAAACGATCGATTTTGATATAAAAATCGTTCAAATCCGAGTTCGTATGCAAAAGTTAGAGCAATCGGAGTGCAGCCCTGTCACGAGGCGAGATGTGCCGCGCCCCACCAGACACATGTCTGATGGGTAGCGCGAGGAGATAGCCTGTGTTGCGAAACCGATTTGACCCTCAAGATGATCTCTGATCAAAAACCCTTCAACATGAAAGTTGTTCGTCTCGTCGAAACAGTCAAGATTGCTTTTGGGCTTGTTTTCATCCGAGATCGTTTACCACCGCAAAAAGGACCCGCAAGGTGCAGCCAGTTTAAACCGAACAGTTTTGGGAAGTTCGGATAAAACCAGTCCGAATTTGACTAGGGTTTTGGACGTGAATTGATGTAATTTTCTTGTAAGGAAAGCCTAGATAAATCCTTTGCTTGTACGGGAAGTCCAGCCGCCTCTTATATATGTTGGGGGTGACGGCCGATTGAAACAACACACAATCGCAAAACACATCTACTTTTTACCCTAGTTTTACATCCCTCCCTTGTTCTTTCTCTCTCGTTCTTCGTTCGTTCTTCGTGTTGAAGGGCAGCGATCCTCGAGGCTCTTGGGGCGGGCGAACCGACCTAGGGCAGCCCATAGCTGCCGCACGTCCAGACGGGGTCCCTCCCGGGCGCGTGGGGTTTCGGGTCCGGAAAAGCACCCGCCGGATTGCTTGCGTACCGCGCTTCCGGACGGGTCTCCTTTTACGTGAGCTGCGGTGCATCACCCTCGGCGTTGGAGGTACACGGTGACGTGTTCGTGTGCGAACATGAGGTGAGTTTAATGCTTGGTTGCATAGTCTTCACTCGAATGACATTGTTCTTTTTGAGAGAAAACATGACTTGGATGATTGGATCTTCGAACATTAGAGCATCTCCAACAGTCACCCAACACGCGGCACGCTAAAAATCAGTTTGCAGCGCGTCGATCATCTGGTTTGGCGCGGCGGGGAGCGCTGGCCCCAGCAGCCGCGGTAAAATGCAGCGCGCGTGAGCAGCCGGCGCATGTCATATGTTGCATTTTGGGCACAAAATGAATTTCAAACATTAAAAACAAAGACATGGCATAATTTAAATCACACAAACAAGTTGATGACATAAAAGTTCATGCCCACAATATCATCCAACCAAGTTCAAAATTCAAACCAAGTTCATGACACAAAAGTTCACACCGACGAAAGGCACATCAACAATCAAGCCTCGTCCTCGTCTTCATCCTCATCTTCCTCCGATTCATCTGACTCCTCCGAAGATGAATCTTTCTCCTCTTCATTATCGCGCGCTGCATCATCATGTGAAGCTCGGAAAGTGTTGGGAAGATCTTCAACGGCATCTTCATGCGAAGGTGTGTGAGGCACACCGGAAGACATTCCGCCCATGGTGCCCGGAGGTGCACCCATGCCTCCCATGAGAGACGCAAAACTCATGTCTCCCATGCCGCCCAGAGGTGCTCTGAAGCCACCCATGCCTCCCATGGTCTCCATGGTAGCTCCAAAGCCACCCATGACACCCATGCCGCCCATGGTAGCTCTGAAGCCACCGATGCCTCTCATCCCGCCAAGGCCACCGCCACCCATGCCGCGAATCATGGCTCTTTTTTGGATCAAAACTTCTTCACGGGCAAAATTGACATACTCTTTTTGCGCCTCATTGAGGATAGATGTGTCCATGAAGAACAAGTACTTCTCCCAATCCAACAACCTAGATCGCTCCTCCATGCCCACCTTCCTCTCCTTCAATGCCACCCTCCTCTCCTCGGCCGCCAACCTCCTCTCCTCGGTCTCGGCATCTTGCTTCCTTGCCATCTTCCTCACCTCATTCGCTTCTTTTCTTGCCTTCACAATAGCTTCCATAGCATTCTTGAGCTCATCATGTCCTTTCCTCTTTTTTTTGCGTCTTTCTTGCACCCATCCAGGCGGTTTGGCTTCAAGTATGAAACCGAGTTTGGTGTGGGGCTTCTCTTGCCATCATCACTTGATGCCTTCTCCTCCTCCTCATCATCATCCAAATCAATTGTTCGCTTGCGTTTGTTGCTCAAATCCAAATCATCCATATCATCACACTTCTTCCATTTCTCATCATCCTTCAATGCTTCATAGCAATGAGGCAAGGTAAATGGTCTTCCTTTCTTGATCTTCGCCTTCTTGCTCTTCTTCTCCTCTCCTTTGTACAAGTTTCGTGCAATATTCAACTACATAAAAACAAAAAAAGTTAGCACTACAAACACCAACAACAAGCATGATGAACATGGATGAAATGGCACTTACCCTATATTCATCATTAGTGCCACTTGGGTTCAGCTTGTCAACCGCCTTTTGTGCGGCCGCCCACTTTTGACAATCTTTGTTGATTGTCGACCACAAGGAGCGAAGAGATCGAGCGGAGCGGTCAATTCCACTCTTGTTGTGTAGATCAAAATGCTCCTTCATCCGGTTCCAATAAGCATCTCTACTTTGATCACCTCCAACTGATGGATCCCTCGACACTTGCAACTAAGTATTGCATAGCAACACGTCTTCTTTGTTGGTGTAGTTGCCTCCTCTTCCTTTCGGTGCATCGACAATGCCCTCACCATCCTCGTCCACCTCGAACTCATGGTCATCGAAATGCATGTCATTTGTTTGAGACCAATGCGAATTGTTGGAGCCAACACCCATAATCAGACATATATGCCTCATCGTTGACACTACAAAGTATATAGAACAAAGCAAATAAGCTATCAATATGTATGGATTCAAAAAATAACAACAACAACAACAAAAAAGTTGGCGAAATTTTATACCTTTGGGGCATTTCCTCGAACACCTTGTGCGCGTCGGCTGCCGGCTCAACAAGTGAGCTCGCCGGCGCTTCGGTAGCCGCCGCGCCCGTCGCACGCCCTGCAAGCTTCTTCCTCGACGGCTTCGAGGATCCGGAGCCGTCCGCCGCCTTGTTCTTCTTCGCGGCTACCTTGCCATTCTTCGGCCGCGCCACATTTGGGAGCTTCTAGAGGGGGCACGTGGCTTCACGGTGAGCGCCGCTGCGATGCCACCCACCGCCGAGGTCATCCGTGGTGGCATGAAGAGGCCGCACGCGATGTCGGTTCTTGGAGGAGCTCCGGCGGAGGCGAAGCCAAAGCTTCCCGCGCTAGGGTTTGCGGCGGCGGCGGCGGCGGTGGGGTCGCGGGTGTAGGAAGGGGTGAGCGGGGTGCCGGTGGGGGCGTCCATCGGGTCAGCTCGCCGACGGCGACGCGGGCGGGGCGAAGGTGGCGCAGCGGAGAGAGTCCGGCGCGAGCGCTCGAGTGTAGCGCGCGCGGAAGCGGGTGCACCAAATACACGGCGTGCGGCGGCGATTCGGACCGCGCGCCCAACTCTATATGCCGCGCGCGCTTATTGCGCACGTGCTCCTGCTTGACATGTTCATGTTTTCGTCGGCGAACGTGCTCCTGCTCGACATGTTCGTCGTTGATGCGCTCCTGTATGGAGTCCTGCTCGTGCGTGAGCCGCTCTTGATCACCTGTCGGATCAGCCCATTGAAAGAATCTCCTCGACTTTCAACCATGGCCCTAGCACCCGAGCAGTAGGAATACAGGCGGCTTAGCCGGGACGCTCGACATCAGAGGACAATCCGTACGTCCTTGTGTGCGTGTGTGTGTTCCACTAATGCCCTAAGGCCGAGGATGTGATTGCCTTCGTCTCCGTCCGTCCAGCCGTCGAGCAACAACGACAAAGAGGACATGCTTCATCGTAGCATGACGAACCGGACATTTGCGGCAGATGATGAACACCTCCGTGCACTGCAGATGATGCACGCCTCCATGCAGCCCAGTATGTGTGCATGCATGCGTTGCATATGTACGTGATGGAGCTTTGGTATTGACTTGTCACATTTTGATAGGATTAAGGGGTAGGCTGGGGCCCCACCCCAGGTATGCGGCCCGTGCGTTTAGCATTTTCGGTACGTGATGTGTCTGGTGCATGCGTTGTGCGCGACTGTGCGTGCGTGTTGTGTACCTAACCTGGGTGCATGCGTTGTGTTACACTGTGTGTGTTGTACGTGGATGCATGCATTGCTGTTTATACGTACCCAAAAAAAAATTATATAGAAGAGATTATAAGAGAAAAGATCTTTGTTTATTCATTCAAGTGGTTAACCTCCGTGGTCTCAAGTCTGATATCTCTGGTTTGAATCCAATCCCCGGCGTGCAGAGTTTTTGATTTTTTTTAATTTGTTTATTATTTTGCCGCCAGCTGACAAGTAGGACCTAGATGATAGAGAGGACGTGGTGGTGACCATGCATCACTAGTTGACAGTTTGATTGGTCAACTAGACAAAATACAGAGGTCTACGATGATGCAGTGACCGTATAATCATCACAACTCATATTTAATGATCATACTCAGCGTACTTTAAAGTACAGTGACTGTAGTGTGCTTTGACCTCAACTTCAATGACTGCCGGTGTAGAGTATTTATCTCTTGTAGCCACTGCTTGTTACTGTAGCTCCGAAGTTGGCCCGCGGTTATGGCACCGCTATTGTGATTGCTGATGCCTGATGGACATCGGTGAGTGGAACTCAAAGTTAAAAAGTGCTTCGAGGCGAGGGGTCAATGGAGTGAAGCCACGTAGGCTTGGATCGGGCGTGGACGAAAGAATCATAGAATTGATGCAAGCCTACACTGACATACAAAGTCGAGGTTCAAGAAAACACGAACTCTAATCAATCACATGTTTGAATGAAGATGAATCGTAACATTGTCAGGCCTCAACAAAATGTAGTCGTCAGTCTGCCTCCTCATATCACGCACACAAGCTCATCACGCGCCAATCCCATCATCTCGAAATAGGCGAGTGCTAGATGGGGTCAGCCCAATAGGAACGGGTTTCTGCGCGTTTTATGTGCCGGTTTTCTTCGGTTTCTCTTATGCTTTTCGGTTTTTTGTGTTTCTTTTATGGGGTTTCCCTGGTATTATTCGGGTTTCTACATTTTTTTCATGTCTGCTTTTTTCAATAGAAATTGTCAATTTTTCATATGCTTGTGGAAAATATTTTTGATACACGTTGAACTTTTTCTAAATACACGTAGTGCGTTTTTTTATTGCATATTAAACATTTTCTAAATACATGTTAAACATTTAATTTAATGACATGATTTACTTTACACTGTATAAACATTTTTCAAAAATATAATGGACTTACTTTTGAAACACGTGAATATTTTTTAAAATGTCACATACGTTTGTTTCAATGGTATGAAATATTTTTTAAACACTGCACAAACATTTTTCAAAAGTTACGCTAACAAATATTTATACTACGTTAACAGTCTTCAAATTCACGGTGCACATTTTTTATTATTTAGTAAATTAAGTATTTGAAATATATGTTTTTATAAAAAAGGTAAAAGCAAAAATAAAGAGCTAAAAATGCGAGAAAGAGTTTGAAGAAAAATAACGAAAACAAACGTGTGTGCTTGGGGTCAGACACAGTAAGGTCGCGCCGCACGCCAGACACGCCGCACGCTGGGCCTGGCCAATTCACCTGATGATGAAGGCGATGCCATGCTCCAGATTGCTAGAAGCGATATATAGAACGTCCCGCCATCACGGGCCATGTTGAGGAGATCTGCTGCTGGTCCATGCGGTATATGGCCTGCTGGCCTGTTACGGGGCTCAGGCGGCGAAATTAAAATTGGAATTTGGCCTACGGGATGCAAACGTTCTAGGATATCTTAAGTATAAAAAAAACCTCAAACAAAAAGTATATAAAAAAAAGAAACTAGTTGAGGAGTACTTCTTTGAGAGCCCTCCCCAAGGGTCACTTGAGGTGGGGGAGCATGCCACTTGACGCGCTTTCAGCCATCTTCTTCTTCTTCATGATAAACAACCAAACTCTTCTTCCTCGGAGCTTCATGAGCTTCCCGATTCTTCCACTTCCCCTCATCCTTAAGCTCTTTGTAGCAATGATGAAAAATGAAGATTTTTCTCGGCGGTGGCGGCGTCGGGAAAGGTGGGAGCCCACGCGGCGGCCATGGTGAGGTGCGTTAGGCCAGCGGCGGCGGGGTCGGGAGAGTCGGACATGGGGTCGGGTGGTGGCCAGGGGGAGGCAGGAAGTTCCCCTTTGCCAATTGGGTGTTCACGCGGTTGCTGGTCGTTTACATCATGCGCGGTCAAGTGATGTATATTTGCATCACTTTTTTTAACATCAGTACAGAACAGACACAAGCGCCCATATACACGCGCATACACTCAC
This sequence comes from Triticum urartu, assembly GCF_056163025.1. NCBI lineage: Eukaryota > Viridiplantae > Streptophyta > Magnoliopsida > Poales > Poaceae > Triticum > Triticum urartu. The sequence continues at coordinate 592,325,595 of NC_141873.1, read as the reverse complement.
CCCTATGAACGCACACATGCACACCCTACCTCTATGAGCACCTCCGAAACACTGAGCCGGCATGTCATCTTGAGATTTTGAGATTTACGAAGTCACTATAGGCGCCTCGTCATCGACGGAAACGTCTCCTCCCACTGAATGCGCATCGTCGAAAATCCTGAAATAAATCCAGGAATAAATGCGAGCACCGGGATTTGAACCCTGGTGGGTTGAGAATACCAGCAGTCCCTCTAGCCATCTAACCACTGGTTGGTTTGGTGGTGCCTTTTACAACAGATGTAGAATCATAGTTTGTTTTTCATCTGCATCATTTGTTGAAGGGACGTCTAAGTGATGTATATTTCTGTACATTTTTTTTAAGAAACACACCCATGGACCTGCCAAGAATGGATGTGTTGGAATACTTAAAATTTCATGTGAGGATATAAGAAACACATCCATGGGCCTCTGGCCTGGCAAAAATGATTACTGGCAAATGACACACGTGTGAAAGAGAGCCCCAAACCGAGCGACGCAGCAAAGAGAGAGGAAGACAAGACACCCTTTGGGAGGATAGGTTTTGAAATGAGACCGTTAGGCGCTCCTTCTGGCGACAGCGCGGGCGCCTCGCCCCGGTCGCCCAGGACTCCGACGAGCGGGGGCTGGGAGGTGGTCAGGCGCGGCGCTGGCTCCCCTCCGGCCCGGATGCGGCCGTCGCCGGAGGCGGGCCCGGCGGTGGCGGTTGTTGGGGGCAGGTTTTGGGCGCTGGCTGAAGCAGAGTTGGACGACGAGGACGATGTGGATCTGGCGGAGGAGGCCGACCGGCTGGCGCCTGCGGAGTCGGTGTTGGGGAACGTAGTAATTTCAAAAAATTTCCTACGTACACGCAAGATCATGGTGATGCATAGCAACGAGAGGGGAGAGTGTTGTCTACGTACCCACGCAGACCGACTGCGGAAGCGTTGACGCAACATAGAGGAAGTAGTCGTACATCTTCCCGATCCGACCGATCCAAGCACCGTTACTCCGGCACCTCCGAGTTCTTAGCACACGTACAGCTCGATGACGATCCCCGGGCTCCGATCCAGCAAAGCGTTGGGGAAGAGTTCCGTCAGCACGACGGCGTGGTGACGATCTTGATGTTCTACCGTTGCAGGGCTTCGCCTAAGCACCGCTACAATATGATCGAGGTGGAATATGGTGGCAGGGGGCACCGCACACGGCTAAGGAACGATCTCAAGGATCAACTTGTGTGTCTAGAGGTGCCCCTGCCTCCGTATATAAAGGAGCCAAGGGGGAGGGTGCGGCCGGCCAGGAGGAGGGCGCAGGAGGAGTCCTACTCCTACCGGGAGTAGGACTCCCCCCCAATCCTAGTTGGAATAGGATTCCCCGAGGGGGAAAAGAGAGAGAGAGGGGGCCGGCCACCTCTCCTTGTCCTAATAGGACTAGGGGAGGGGGGAGGCGCGCAGCCCACCTTGGGCTGCCCCTTTCACCTTTCCACTAAAGCCCACTAAGGCCCATATAGCTCCCGGGGGGTTCCGGTAATTAACCTCCCGGTACTCCGGTAAAAATCCCAATTTCACCCGGAACACTTCCGATATCCAAACATAGGCTTTCAATATATCAATCTTTATGTCTCGACCATTTCGAGACTCCTCGTCATGTCCGTGATCACATCCGGGACTCCGAACTAACTTCCGTACATCAAAATGCATAAACTCATAATAACTGTCATCGTAACGTTAAGCGTGCGGACCCTGCGGTTCGAGAATAATGCAGACATGACTGAGACACATCTCCGGTCAATAACCAATAGCGGGACCTGGATGCCCATATTGGCTCCTACATATTCTACGAAGATCTTTATCTGTCAGACCGCATAACAACATACGTTGTTCCCTTTGTCATCGGTATGTTACTTGCCCGAGATTCGATCGTCGGTATCCAATACCTAGTTCAATCTTGTTACCGGCAAGTCTATTTACTCGTTCCATAATACATCATCCCGCAACTAACTCATTAGTTGCAATGCTTGCAAGGCTTATGTGATGTGCATTACCGAGAGGGCCCAGAGATACCTCTCCGACAATCGGAGTGACAAATCCTAATCTCGAAATACGCCAACCCAACATCTACCTTTGGAGACACCTGTAATGCTCCTTTATAATCACCCAGTTACGTTGTGACGTTTGGTAGCACCCAAAGTGTTCCTCTGGCAAACGGAAGTTGCATAATCTCATAGTCATAGGAACATGTATAAGTTATGAAGAAAGCAATAGCAACATACTGAACGATCGGGTGCTAAGCTAATGGAATGGGTCATGTCAGTCAGATCATTCAACTAATGATGTGACCTCGTTAATCAAATAACAACTCTTTGTTCATGGTTAGGAAACATAACCATCTTTGATTAACGAGCTAGTCAAGTAGAGGCATACTAGTGACACTCTGTTTGTCTATGTATTCACACATGTATTATGTTTCCGGTTAATACAATTCTAGCATGAATAATAAACATTTATCATGATATAAGGAAATAAATAATAACTTTATTATTGTCTCTAGGGCATATTTCCTTCAGTCTCCCACTTGCACTAGAGTCAATAATCTAGATTACACTGTAATGATTCTAACACCCATGGAGTCTTGGTGGTGATCATGTTTGCTCGTGGAAGAGGCTTTGTCAACGGGTCTGCCACATTCAGATCCGTATGTATCTTGCAAATCTCTATGTCTTCCACCTGGACTAGATCCCGGATGGAATTGAAGCGTCTCTTGATGTGCTTGGTTCTCTTGTGAAATCTGGATTCCTTTGCCAAGGCAATTGCACCAGTATTGTCACAAAAGATTTTCATTGGACCTGATGCACTAGGTATGACACCTAGATCGGATATGAACTCCTTCATCCAGACTCCTTCATTTGCTGCTTCCGAAGCAGCTATGTACTCCGCTTCACATGTAGATCCCGCTACGACGCTTTGTTTAGAACTGCACCAACTGACAGCTCCACCGTTTAATGTAAACACGTATCTGGTTTGCGATTTAGAATCGTCCGGATCAGTGTCAAAGCTTGCATCAACGTAACCGTTTACGATGAGCTCTTTGTCACCTCCATATACGAGAAACATATCCTTGGTCCTTTTCAGGTACTTCAGGATGTTCTTGACCGCTGTCCAGTGATCCACTCCTGGATTACTTTGGTACCTCCCTGCTAAACTTATAGCAAGGCACACATCAGGTCTGGTACACAGCATTGCATACATGATAGAGCCTATGGCTGAAGCATAGGGAACATCTTTCATTTTCTCTCTATCTTCTGCAGTGGTCGGGCTTTGAGTCTTACTCAATTTCACACCTTGTAACACAGGCAAGAACCCTTTCTTTGCTTGATACATTTTGAACTTTTTCAAAACTTCGTCAAGGTATGTGCTTTGTGAAAGTCCAATTAGGCGTCTTGATCTATCTCTATAGATCTTAATGCCTAATATGTAAGCAGCTTCACCGAGGTCTTTCATTGAAAAACTCTTGTTCAAGTATCCCTTTATGCTATCCAGAAATTCTATATCATTTCCAATCAGTAATATGTCATCCACATATAATATCAGAAATGCTAGAGAGCTCCCACTCACTTTCTTGTAAATACAGGCTTCTCCAAAAGTCTGTATAAAACCAAATGCTTTGATCACACTATCAAAGCGTTTATTCCAACTCCGAGAGGCTTGCACCAGTCCATAAATGGATCGCTGGAGCTTGCACACTTGGTTAGCTCCCTTTGGATCGACAAAACCTTCCGGTTGCATCATATACAACTCTTCTTCCAGAAATCCATTCAGGAATGCAGTTTTGACATCCATCTGCCAAAATTCATAATCATAAAATGCGGCAATTGCTAACATGATTCGGACAGACTTAAGCATCGCTACGGGTGAGAAGGTCTCATCGTAGTCAACCCCTTGAACTTGTCGAAAACCTTTTGCGACAAGTCAAGCTTTGTAGACAGTAATATTACCATCAGCGTCAGTCTTCTTCTTGAAGATCCATTTATTCTCAATTGCTTGCCGATCATCGGGCAAGTCAACCAAAGTCCATACTTTGTTCTCATACATGGATCCCATCTCAGATTTCATGGCTTCAAGCCATTTTGCGGAATCTGGGCTCACCATCGCTTCTTCATAGTTCGTAGGTTCATCATGATCTAATAGCATGACTTCCAGAACTGGATTACCGTACCACTCTGGCGCGGCCCTCACTCTGGTTGATTTACGAGGTTCAGTAGTATCTTGATCTAAAGTTTCATTTTGGTTTCAAAGGGGAAGAGTCCTAGGAGGGGAAGGCACCTCCTAGGTGCCTTGGGGGGGAGGGAAACCTCCCTTGGCCGCCGCCCCCCTAGGAGATTGGATCTCCTAGGGCCGGCGCCCCCCCTTGGCCCTCCTATATATAGTGGGGGAAGGAGGGCTTTTCATCCACGCCTTTGGTTGCCTCCTTCTCCCTCTCCAACACCTCCTCTTTCTCCATAGCGCTTGGCGAAGCCCTGACGGAGTACTGCAGCTCCGTCACCACCACGCCGTCGTGCTGCTGCTGGAGCCATCTTCCTCAACCTCTCCTTCCCTCTTGCTGGATCAAGAAGAAGGAGACGTTACGCTGACCGTACGTGTGTTGAACACGGAGGTGCCGTCCGTTCGGCGCTAGGATCTCTGGTGATTTGGATCACGTCGAGTACGCCTTCCTCATCCCCGTTCTTTGAACGCTTCCGCGCGTGATCTACAAAGGTATGTAGATGCAATCCAATCACTCGTTGCTAGATGAACTCCTAGATGGATCTTGGTGAAACCGTAGGAAAATTTTTGTTTTCTGCAACGTTCCCCAACAGTGGCATCATGAGCTAGGTCTATGCGTAGTTCTTCTTGCGCGAGTAGAACACAATTGGTTGTGGGCGTAGATGTTGTCAACTTTCTTGCCGCTACTAGTCTTATCTTGCTTCAACAGTATTGTGGGATGAAGCGGCCCGGACCAACCTTACACGTATGCTTATGTGAGACCGGTTCCACCGACTAACATGCACTAGTTGCATAAGGTGGCTGGCGGGTGTCTGTCTCTCCTACTTTAGTTGGAGCGGATTCGATGAAAAGGGTCCTTATGAAGGGTAAATAGAAGTTGACAAATCACGTTGTGGCTTTCACGTAGGTAAGAAAACGTTCTTGCTAGAACCCTACTTCAGCCACGTAAAACTTGCAACAACAATTAGAGGACGTCTAACTTGTTTTTGCAGCAAGTGCTTTGTGATATGATATGGCCAAAGTTGTGATGAATGATGAATGATATATATGTGATGTATGAGTTGTTCATGCTATTGTAATAGGAATCACGACTTGCATGTCGATGAGTATGACAACCGGCAGGAGCCATAGGAGTTGTCTTTATTTTTGTATGGCCTGCGTGTCATTGAGAAACGCCATGTAAATTACTTTACTTTATTGCTAAACACGTTAGCCATAGTAGTAGAAGTAATAGTTGGCGAGCAACTTCATGGAGACACGATGATGGGGATCATGATGATGGAGATCATGGTGTCATGCCGGTGACAAGATGATCATGGAGCCCCAAGATGGAGATCAAAGGAGCTATATGATAATGGCCATATCATGTCACTATTATTATTTGATTGCATTTGATGTTTATCATGTTTTGCATCTTGTTTGCTTAGAACGACGGTAGTAAATAAGATGATCCCTCATAATAATTTCAAGAAAGTGTTCCCCTAACTATGCACCGTTGCGACAGTTCGTTGTTTCAATGCACCACGTGATGATCGGGTGTTTGATTCAAAACATTCACATACAACGGGTGTAAGACAGATTTACACATGCAAACACTTAGGTTGACTTGACGAGACTAGCATGTGTATAGACATGGCCTCGGAACACAGAAGACCGAAAGGTCGAGCATGAGTCGTATAGAAGATACGATCAACATGAAGATGTTCACCGACATTGACTAGTCCGTCTCACGTGATGATCGGACACGGCCTAGTTGACTCGGATCATGTTATACTTAGATGACTAGAAGAGGGATGTCTATCTAAGTGGGAGTTCATTGATTAATTTGATTAGATGAACTTAATTATCATGAACTTAGTCTAAAAAACTTTACAATATGTCTTGTAGATCAAATGGCCAACGTAGTCCTCAACTTCAACGCGTTCCTAGAGAAAACCAAGCTGAAAGACGATGGCAGCAACTATACGGACTGGGTCCGGAACCTGAGGATCATCCTCATAGCTGCCAAGAAAGATTATGTCCTACAAGCACCGCTAGGTGACCCTCCTGTCCCACAGAACCAAGACGTTATGAACGCTTGGCAGACACGTGCTGATGACTAATCCCTCGTTCAGTGCGGCATGCTTTACAGCTTAGAGCCGGGGCTCCAAAAGCGTTTTGGGAGACATGGAGCATATGAGATGTTCGAAGAGCTGAAAATGGTTTTTCAAGCTCACGCCCGGGTCGAGAGATATGAAGTCTCCGACAAATTCTTTAGCTGTAAGATGGAGGGAAATAGTTCTGTCAATGAGCACATACTCACTATGTCTGGGTTACATAACCGCTTGACTCAGCTGGGAGTTAATCTCCCGGATGATGCGGTCATTGACAGAATCCTCCAGTCGCTTCCACCAAGCTACAAGAGCTTTGTGATGAACTTCAATATGCAGGGGATGGAAAAGACTATTCCTGAGGTATTTGCAATGCTGAAATCAGCAGAGGTAGAAGTCAAGAAGGAACATCAAGTATTGATGGTAAATAAAACCACTAAGTTCAAGAAGGGCAAGGGTAAAAAGAACTCCAAGAAGGACGGCAAGGAAGTTGCCGCGCCTGGCAAGAAAGCTGCCGGGAAGAAGCCAAAGAATGGACCCAAGCCCGAGACTGAGTGCTTTTATTGCAAGGGAAGTGGTCACTGGAAGCGGAACTGCCCCAAATACTTAGCGGACAAGAAGGACGGCAAAACAAAAGGTATATATGATATACATGTAATTGATGTGTACCTTACTAGTACCCGTAGTAGCTCCTGGGTATTTGATACCGGTGCAGTTGCTCACATTTGTAACTCAAAGCAGGGGCTGCAGAATAAGCGGAGACTGGCAAAGGACGAGGTGACGATGCGCGTCGGGAATGGTTCCAAGGTCAATGTGATCGCCGTCGGCACGCTACCTCTATATTTACCTTCGGGATTAGTTTTAAACCTTAATAATTGTTATTTAGTGCCAGCTTTGAGCATGAACATTGTATCGGGATCTCGTTTAATTCGAGATGGCTACTCATTTAAATCCGAGAATAATGGTTGTTCTATTTATATGAGAGATATGTTTTATGGTCATGCTCCTATGGTGAAAGGTTTATTCTTAATGAATCTCGAGCGTAATGCTACACATATTCATAGTGTGAGTACCAAAAGATGTAAAGTTGATAATGATAGTCCCACATTCTTGTGGCACTGCCGCCTTGGTCACATAGGTGTCAAACGCATGAAGAAGCTCCATGCAGATGGACTTTTAGAGTCTCTTGATTACGAATCATTTGACACGTGCGAACCATGCCTCATGGGTAAGATGACCAAGACTCCGTTCTCAGGAACAATGGAGCGAGCAACCAACTTATTGGAAATCATACATACGGATGTGTGCGGTCCAATGAGTGTTGAGGCTCGCGGTGGCTATCGTTATGTTCTCACCCTCACTGATGACTTGAGTAGATATGGGTATGTCTACTTAATGAAACACAAGTCTGAAACCTTTGAAAAGTTCAAGGAATTTCAGAGTGAGGTTGAGAATCAAGGTGACAGGAAAATCAAGTTTCTACGATCAGATCGTGGAGGAGAATACTTGAGTCACGAATTTGGCACACACTTAAGAAAATGTGGAATAGTTTCACAACTCACGCCGCCTGGAACACCTCAGCGTAATGGTGTGTCCGAACGTCGTAATCGCACTCTATTAGATATGGTACGATCTATGATGTCTCTTACCAATTTACCGCTATCTTTTTGGGGCTATGCTTTAGAGACTGCCGCATTCACTTTAAATAGGGCTCCGTCGAAATCCGTTGAGACGACACCGTTTGAATTATGGTTTGGGAAGAAACCTGAGCTGTCGTTTCTAAAAGTTTGGGGATGCGATGCTTATGTCAAGAAACTTCAACCTGAAAAGCTCGAACCCAAGTTGGAAAAATGCGTCTTCATAGGATACCCTAAAGAAACTGTTGGGTATACCTTCTACCTCAGATCCGAAGGCAAGATCTTTGTTGCCAAGAATGGATTCTTTCTAGAGAAAGAGTTTCTCTCGAAAGAAGTAAGTGGGAGGAAAGTAGAACTTGATGAAGTGTTACCTCTTGAACCAGAAAATGGCACAACTCAAGAAAATGTTCCTGAGGTGCCTGCACCAACTAGAGAGGAAGTTATTGATGATGATCAAGATACTTCTGATCAAGCTCCTACTGAAATTCGAAGGTCCACAAGGACACGTTCCGCACCAGAGTGGTACGGCAACCCTGTCTTGGAAATCATGTTGTTAGACAACGGTGAACCTTCGAACTATGAAGAAGCGATGGTGGGCCCGGATTCCGACAAATGGCTAGAAGCCATGAAATCCGAGATAGGATCCATGTATGAAAACGAAGTATGGACTTTGACTGACTTGCCCGTTGAACGACGAGCCATAGAAAATAAATGGATCTTTAAGAAGAAGACAGACGCGGATGGTAATGTGACCATCTATAAAGCTAGGCTTGTCGCTAAGGGTTATCGACAAGTTCAAGGGGTTGACTACGATGAGACTTTTTCACCGGTAGCGAAGCTAAAGTCCGTCCGAATCATGTTAGCAATTGCTGCATTCTACGATTATGAGATATGGCAAATGGACGTCAAAACGGCATTCCTTAATGGTTTCCTTAAGGAAGAATTGTATATGATGCAGCCGGAAGGTTTTGTCGATCCTAAGAATGCTAACAAGGTGTGCAAGCTCCAATGCTCGATTTATGGGCTGGTGCAAGCATCTCAGAGTTGGAACATTCGCTTTGATGAGATGATCAAAGCGTTTGGGTTTACGCAGACTTATGGAGAAGCCTGCGTTTACAAGAAAGTGAGTGGGAGCTCTGTAGCATTTCTCATACTATATGTAGATGACATACTTTTGATGGGAAATGATATAGAACTCTTGGACAGCATCAAGGCCTACTTGAATAAGAGTTTTTCAATGAAGGACCTTGGAGAAGCTGCTTATATATTAGGCATCAAGATCTACAGAGATAGATCAAGACGCCTCATAGGTCTTTCACAAAGCACATACCTTGATAAGATATTGAAGAAGTTCAATATGGATCAGTCTAAGAAGGGGTTTTTGCCTGTGTTGCAAGGTGTGAAATTGAGCTCAGCTCAATGTCCGATCACAACAGAAGATATAGAAGAGATGAGTGTCATCCCCTATGCCTCAGCCATAGGTTCTATTATGTATGCCATGCTGTGTACCAGACCTGATGTAAACCTTGCCGTAAGTTTGGTAGGAAGGTACCAAAGTAATCCCGGCAAGGAACACTGGACAGCGGTCAAGAATATCCTGAAGTACCTGAAAAGGACTAAGGAAATGTTTCTCGTTTATGGAGGTGACGAAGAGCTCGTCGTAAAGGGTTACGTCGACGCTAGCTTCGACACAGATCTGGATGACTCTAAGTCACAAACCGGATACGTGTATATTTTGAATGGTGGGGCAGTAAGCTGGTGCAGTTGCAAGCAGAGCGTCGTGGCGGGATCTACATGTGAAGCGGAGTACATGGCAGCCTCGGAGGCAGCACATGAAGCAATATGGGTGAAGGAGTTCATCACCGACCTAGGAGTCATACCCAATGCGTCGGGGCCAATCAAACTCTTCTGTGACAACACTGGAGCTATTGCACTTGCCAAGGAGCCCAGGTTTCACAAGAAGACAAGGCACATCAAGCGTCGCTTCAACTCCATTCGTGAAAATGTTCAAGATGGAGACATAGAGATTTGTAAAGTACATACGGACCTGAATGTAGCAGATCCGTTGACTAAACCTCTCCCTAGGGCAAAACATGATCAACACCAGAATTCCATGGGTGTTCGATTCATCACAATGTAACTAGATTATTGACTCTAGTGCAAGTGGGAGACTGTTGGAAATATGCCCTAGAGGCAATAATAAAAGCATTATTATTATATTTCCTTCTTCATGATAATTGTCTTTATTCATGCTATAATTGTGTTATCCGGAAATCGTAATACATGTGTGAATAACAGACACCAACATGTCCCTAGTAAGCCTCTAGTTGACTAGCTCGTTGATCAACAGATAGTCATGGTTTCTTGACTATGGACATTGGATGTCATTGATAACGAGATCACATCATTCGGAGAATGATGTGATGGACAAGACCCAATCCTAAACATAGCATAAAGATCGTGTAGTTCGTTTGCTAGAGTTTTCCAATGTCAAGTATCTTTTCCTTAGACCATGAGATCGTGTAACTCCTGGATACCGTAGGAGTGCTTTGGGTATACCAAACGTCACAACTTAACTGGGTGGCTATAAAGGTATACTACGGGTATCTCCGAAAGTGTCTGTTGGGTTGACACGGATCAAGACTGGGATTTGTCACTCCGTATGACGGAGAGGTATCACTGGGCCCACTCAGTAATGCATCATCATTATGAGCTCAAAGTGACCAAGTGTCTGGTCACGGGATCATGCATTACCGTACGAGTAAAGTGACTTGCCAGTAATGAGATTGAACGAGGTATTGGGATACCGACGATCAAATCTCGGGCAAGTAACATACCGATTGACAAAGGGAATTGTATACGGGGTTGCTTGAATCCTCGACATCGTGGTTCATCCGATGAGATCATTGTGGAGTATGTGGGAGCCAACATGGGTATCCAGATCCCGCTATTGGTTATTGACCGGAGAGTCCTCTCGGTCATGTCTACATATCTCCCGAACCCGTAGGGTCTACACACTTAAGGTTCGGTGACGCTAGGGTTGTAGGGATATGTATATGCAGTAACCCGAATGTTGTTCGGAGTCCCGGATGAGATCCCGGACGTCACGAGGAGTTCCGGAATGGTCCAGAGGTAAAGATTTATATATGGGAAGTCCTGTTTCGGCCATCGGGACAAGTTTCGGGGTTATCGGTATTGTACCGGGACCACCGGAAGGGTCCCGGGGGTCCACCGGGTGGGGCCACCTATCCCGGGGGGCCACATGGGCTGTAGGGGGTGCGCCTTGGCCTACATGGGCCAAGGGCACCAGCCCCAAGAGGCCCATGCGCCTAGGGTTTCAAAGGGGAAGAGTTCTAGGAGGGGAAGGCACCTCCTAGGTGCCTTGGGGGGGGAGGGAAACCTCCCTTGGCCGCCACCCCCCTAGGAGATTGGATCTCCTAGGGCCGGCGCCCCCCCTTGGCCCTCCTATATATAGTGGGGGAAGGAGTGCTTTTCATCCATGCCTTTGGTTGCCTCCTTCTCCCTCTCCAACACCTCCTCTTTCTCCATAGCGCTTGGCGAAGCCCTGACGGAGTACTGCAGCTCCATCACCACCACGCCGTCGTGCTGCTACTGGAGCCATCTTCCTCAACCTCTCCTTCCCTCTTGCTGGATCAAGAAGAAGGAGACGTTACGCTGACCGTACGTGTGTTGAACACGGAGGTGCCGTCCGTTCGGCGCTAGGATCTCCGGTGATTTGGATCACGTCGAGTACGCCTTCCTCATCCCCGTTCTTTGAACGCTTCTGCGCGTGATCTACAAAGGTATGTAGATGCAATCCAATCACTCGTTGCTAGATGAACTCCTAGATGGATCTTGGTGAAACCGTAGGAAATTTTTTGTTTTCTGCAACGTTCCCCAACACGCTTCACATGTAGATCCCGCTACGACGCTTTGTTTAGAACTGCACCAACTGACAGCTCCACCGTTTAATGTAAACACATATCCGGTTTGCGATTTAGAATCGTCCGGATCAGTGTCAAAGCTTGCATCAACGTAACCGTTTACGATGAGCTCTTTGTCACCTCCATATACGAGAAACATATCCTTGGTCCTTTTCAGGTACTTCAGGATGTTCTTGACCGCTGTCCAGTGATCCACTCCTGGATTACTTTGGTACCTCCCTGCTAAACTTATAGCAAGGCACACATCAGGTCTGGTACACAGCATTGCATACATGATAGAGCCTATGGATGAAGCATAGGGAACATCTTTCATTTTCTCTCTATCTTCTGCAGTGGTCGGGCTTTGAGTCTTACTCAATTTCACACCTTGTAACACAGGCAAGAACCCTTTCTTTGCTTGATCCATTTTGAACTTTTTCAAAACTTTGTCAAGGTATGTGCTTTATGAAAGTCCAATTAGGCGTCTTGATCTATCTCTATAGATCTTAATGCCTAATATGTAAGCAGCTTCACCGAGGTCTTTCATTGAAAAACTCTTGTTCAAGTATCCCTTTATGCTATCCGGAAATTCTATATCATTTCCAATCAGTAATATGTCATCCACATATAATATCAGAAATGCTACAGAGCTCCCACTCACTTTCTTGTAAATACAGGCTTCTCCAAAAGTCTGTATAAAACCAAATGCTTTGATCACACTATCAAAGCGTTTATTCCAACTCCGAGAGGCTTGCACCAGTCCATAAATGGATCGCTGGAGCTTGCACACTTTGTTAGCTCCCTTTGGATCGACAAAACCTTCCGGTTGCATCATATACAACTCTTCTTCCAGAAATCCATTCAGGAATGCAGTTTTGACATCCATCTGCCAAAATTCATAATCATAAAATGCGGCAATTGCTAACATGATTCGGACAGACTTAAGCATCACTACGGGTGAGAAGGTCTCATCGTAGTCAACCCCTTGAACTTGTCGAAAACCTTTTGCGACAAGTCGAGCTTTGTAGACAGTAATATTACCATCAGCGTCAGTCTTCTTCTTGAAGATCCATTTATTCTCAATTGCTTGCCGATCATCGGGCAAGTCAACCAAAGTCCATACTTTGTTCTCATACATGGATCCCATCTCAGATTTCATGGCTTCAAGCCATTTTGCGGAATCTGGGCTCACCATCGCTTCTTCATAGTTCGTAGGTTCATCATGATCTAATAGCATGACTTCCAGAACTGGATTACCGTACCACTCTGGCGCGGCCCTCACTCTGGTTGATTTACGAGGTTCAGTAGTATCTTGATCTAAAGTTTCATGATCATCATCATTTGCTTCCTCACTAATTGGTGTAGGTGTCACTGAAACAGTTTTCTGTGATGTACCACTTTCCAATAAGGGAGTAGGTACAGTTACCTCGTCAAGTTCTACTTTCCTCCCACTCACTTCTTTCGAGAGAAACTCCTTCTCCAGAAAGTTTCCGAACTTAGCAACAAAAGTCTTGCCTTCGGATCTATGATAGAAGGTGTATCCAATAGTTTCCTTTGGATATCCTATGAAGACACATTTCTCCGATTTGGGTTCGAGCTTATCAGGTTGAAGCTTTTTCACATAAGCATCGCAGCCCCAAACTTTCAGAAACGACAACTTTGGTTTCTTGCCAAACCACAGTTCATAAGGCGTCGTCTCAATGGATTTTGATGGTGCCCTATTTAACGTGAATGCGGCCGTCTCTAGAGCGTATCCCAAAACGATAGCGGTAAATCAGTAAGAGACATCATAGATCGCACCATATCCAGTAAAGTACGATTACGACGTTCGGACACACCATTACGCTGTGGTGTTCCGGGTGGCGTGAGTTGCGAAACTATTCCACAATTTTTTCAAATGAACACCAAACTCGTAACTCAAATATTCTCCTCCACGATCAGATCGTAGAAACTTTATTTTCTTGTTACGATGATTTTCAACTTCACTCTGAAATTCTTTGAACTTTTCAAATGTTTCGGACTTATGTTTCATTAAGTAGATATACCCATATCTGCTTAAATCATCTGTGAAGGTGAGAAAATAACGATATCCGCCACGAGCCTCAATATTCATCGGACCACATACATCTGTATGTATGATTTCCAACAAATCTGTTGCTCTCTCCATAGTACCGGAGAACGGTGTTTTAGTCATCTTGCCCATGAGGCACGGTTCGCAAGTACCAAGCGATTTCATAATCAAGTGGTTCCAAAAGCCCATCAGTATGGAGTTTCTTCATGCGCTTTACACCGATATGACCTAAATGGCAGTGCCATAAATAAGTTGCACTATCATTATCAACTCTGCATCTTTTGGCTTCAACATTATGAATATGTGTATCACTACTCTCGAGATTCAATAAGAATAGACCACTCTTCAAGGGTGCATGACCATAAAAGATATTACTCATATAAATAGAACAACCATTATTCTCTGATTTAAATGAATAACCGTCTCGCATTAAACAAGATCCAGATATAATGTTCATGCTCAACGCTGGCACCAAATAACAATTATTTAGGTCTAATATTAATCCCGAAGGTAGATGTAGAGGTAGCGTGCCGACCGCGATCACATCGACTTTGGAACCGTTTCCCACGCGCATCGTCACCTCGTCCTTAGCCAATCTTCACTTAATCCGTAGTCCCTGTTTCGAGTTGCAAATATTAGCAACAGAACCAGTATCAAATACCCAGGTGCTACTGCGAGCATTGGTAAGGTACACATCAATAACATGTATATCACATATACCTTTGTTCACCTTGCCATCCTTCTTATCCGCCAAATACTTGGGGCAGTTCCGCTTCCAGTGACCAGTCTGCTTGCAGTAGAAGCACTCAGTTTCAGGCTTAGGTCCAGACTTGGGTTTCTTCTCTTGAGCAGCAACTTGTTTGCCGTTCTTCTTGAAGTTCCCCTTCTTCTTCCCTTTGCCCTTTTTCTTGAAACTAGTGGTCTTGTTGACCATCAACACTTGATGCTCCTTCTTGATTTCTACCTCCGCAGCTTTCAGCATTGCGAAGAGCTCGGGAATAGTCTTATTCATCCCTTGCATATTATAGTTCATCACGAAGCTCTTGTAGCTTGGTGGCAGTGATTGGAGAATTCTGTCAATGACGCAATCATCTGGAAGATTAACTCCCAATTGAATCAAGTGATTATTATACCCAGACATTTTGAGTATATGCTCACTGACAGAACTGTTCTCCTCCATCTTGCAGCTATAGAACTTATTGGAGACTTCATATCTCTCAATCCGGGCATTTGCTTGAAATATTAACTTCAACTCCTGAAACATCTCATATGCTCCATGATGTTCAAAACGTCGTTGAAGTCCCGATTCTAAGCCGTAAAGCATGGCACACTGAACTATCGAGTAGTCATCAGCTTTGCTCTGCCAGACGTTCATAACATTTGGTGTTGCTCCAGCAGCAGGCCTGGCACCCAGCGGTGCTTCCACGACGTAATTCTTCTGTGCAGCAATGAGGATAATCCTCAAGTTACGGACCCAGTCTGTGTAATTGCTACCATCATCTTTCAACTTTGCTTTCTCAAGGAACACATTAAAATTCAACGGAACAACAGCACGAGCCATCTATCTACAATCAACATAAACAAGCAAGATACTATCAGGGCTAAGTTCATGATAAATTTAAGTTCAATTAATCATATTACTTAAGAACTCCCACTTAGATAGACATCCCTCTAATCCGCTAAGTGATCACGTGATCCAAATCAACTAAACCATGTCCGATAATCACGTGAGATGGAGTAGTTTCATTGGTGAACATCACTATGTTGATCATATCTACTATATGATTTACGCTCGACCTTTCGGTCTCCGTGTTCCGAGGCCATATCTGTATATGCTTGGCTCGTCAAGTATAACCTGAGTATTCTGCGTGTGCAACTGTTTTGCACCTGTTGTATTTGAACATAGAGCCTATCACACCCGATCATCACGTGGTGTCTCAGCACGAAGAACTTTCGCAACGGTGCATACTCAGGGAGAACACGTCTTGATAATTTAGTGAGAGATCATCTTATAATGCTACCGTCAATCAAAGCAAGATAAGATGCATAAAAGATAAACATCACATGCAATCAATATAAGTGATATGATATGGCCATCATCATCTTGTGCTTGTGATCTCCATCTCCGAAGCACCGTCATGATCACCATCGTCACCGGCGCGACACCTTGATCTCCATCATAGCATCATTGTCGTCTCGCCAATCTTATGCTTCCACGACTATCTCTACCGCTTAGTGATAAAGTAAAGCATTACATCGCGATTGCATTGCATACAATAAAGCGACAACCATATGGCTCCTGCCAGTTGCCGATAACTCGGTTACAAAACGTGATCATCTCATACAATAAAATTCAGCATCATGCCTTGATCATATCACATCACAACATGCCCTGCAAAAACAAGTTAGACGTCCTCTACTTTGTTGTTGCAAGTTTTACGTGGCTGCTACGGGCTTAAGCAGGAACCAATCTCACCTACGCATCAAAACCACAATGATAGTTTGTCAAATAGACTCCGTTTTAACCTTCGCAAGGACCGGGCGTAGCCACACTTGGTTCAACTAAAGTTGGAGAGACAGTCGCCCGCAAGCCACCTGTGTGCAAAGCACGTCGGGGAAACCGGTCTCGCGTAAGCGTACACGTAATGTTGGTCCGGGTCGTCTCGTCCAACAATACCGCCGAACCAAAGTATGACATGCTAGGCAGTATGACTTATATCGCCCACAACTCACTTGTGTTCTACTCGTGCAAATAATATCAAACCATAAAACCTGGCTCGGATGCCACTGTTGGGGAACGTAGTAATTTCAAAAAAATTCCTACGCACACGCAAGATCATGGTGATGCATAGCAACGAGAGGGGAGAGTGTTGTCTACGTACCCACGCAGACCGACTGCGGAAGCGTTGACGCAACATAGAGGAAGTAGTCGTACATCTTCCCGATCCGACCGATCCAAGCACCGTTACTCCGGCACCTCCGAGTTCTTAGCACACGTACAGCTCGATGACGATCCCCGGGCTCCGATCCAGCAAAGCGTCGGGGAAGAGTTCCGTCAGCACGATGGCGTGGTGACGATCTTGATGTTCTACCATTGCAGGGCTTCGCCTAAGCACCACTACAATATGATTGAGGTGGAATATGGTGGCAGGGGGCACCGCACACGGCTAAGGAACGATCTCAAAGATCAACTTGTGTGTCTAGAGGTGCCCCCTGCCTCCGTATATAAAGGAGCCAAGGGGAAGGGTGCGGCCGGCCAGGAGGAGGGCGCAGGAGGAGTCCTACTCCTACCGGGAGTAGGACTCCCCCCCCCCCAATCCTAGTTGGAATAGGATTCCCCGAGGGGGGAAAGAGAGAGAGGGGGCCGGCCACCTCTCCTTGTCCTAATAGGACTAGGGGAGGGGGAGGCGCGCAGCCCACCTTGGGCTGCCCCTTTCACCTTTCCACTAAAGCCCACTAAGGCCCATATAGCTCCCGGGGGGTTCCGGTAACCTCCCGGTACTCCGGTAAAATCCCGATTTCACCCGGAACACTTCCGATATCCAAACATAGGCTTCCAATATATCAATCTTTATGTCTCGACCATTTTGAGACTCCTCGTCATGTCCGTGATCACATCCGGGACTCCGAACTAACTTCGGTACATCAAAATGCATAAACTCATAATAATTGTCATCGTAACGTTAAGCGTGCGGACCCTGCGGTTCGAGAATAATGCAGACATGACTGAGACACATCTCCGGTCAATAACTAATAGCGGGACCTGGATGCCCATATTGGCTCCTACATATTCTATGAAGATCTTTATCGGTCAGACCGCATAACAACATACGTTGTTCCCTTTGTCATCGGTATGTTACTTGCCCGAGATTCGATCGTCGGTATCCAATACCTAGTTCAATCTTGTTACCGGCAAGTCTATTTACTCGTTCCATAATACATCATCCCGCAACTAACTCATTAGTTGCAATGCTTGCAAGGCTTATGTGATGTGCATTACCGAGAGGGCCCAGAGATACCTCTCCGACAATCGGAGTGAAAAATCCTAATCTCGAAATACGCCAACCCAACATCTACCTTTGGAGACACCTATAATGCTCCTTTATAATCACCCAGTTACGTTGTGACGTTTGGTAGCACCCAAAGTGTTCCTCTGGCAAACGGAAGTTGCATAATCTCATAGTCATAGGAACATGTATAAGTTATGAAGAAAGCAATAGCAACATACTAAACGATCGGGTGCTAAGCTAATGGAATGGGTCATGTCAGTCAGATCATTCAACTAATGATGTGACCTCGTTAATCAAATAACAACTCTTTGTTCATGGTTAGGAAACATAACCATCTTTGATTAACGAGCTAGTCAAGTAGAGGCATACTAGTGACACTCTGTTTGTCTATGTATTCACACATGTATTATGTTTCGGTTAATACAATTCTAGCATGAATAATAAACATTTATCATGATATAAGGAAATAAATAATAACTTTATTATTGTCTCTAGGGCATATTTCGTTCAGTCGGTACTCAGCGACTTTGTCGCCTTCGCGCACGCCAAAGGAAGTGGCATCGCTGGGGCGCGCCGCCGCTTCGCTCCGGGCGGCCGGGGGTCGCGTGCCATCGCCGCCCGAGTCTGGCAACCCTCGACGACTCTGGGTAGGGGCTCGGTGTCTCCTGGTGTCGCTGCGCGGGAGATTAGGGCGAAGGTGGCGGCTGCGCTTGGGGCGCCGGTCGCCTCGGAGGTAGAGTGGATGGGCGTGCAGGCGGCGTCGGTCGGCTCTCCTCTGGCTAGGGCTGACTACAATGGGCCTGGGCCCGAGGTAAGGCCCGTAGGCCGAGAGCCTGCTTCGGCGTCTGGGCCGATTGGCTCTGTCGGGCCTCTTCTGGTGGGGCCCGGCTTGTCGCCAGCGGGTGGTGGTCAGGTACCTAGTGGGCCAGTCGTTTCGGCTTGGCCCGCCTTGGCCTCGCACTGGCCTCGGCCCACTTCCGGTGCCTACTTATGGGTGCGACGCGGCCGCCCCGACCCCTCATTAGGGTTTCCAGCAACCAAAAAAGAGGTGCGGCGCTTTGCTCACCTAGCCAGGTCCATTCGCCCCTTTCCTCCCACCTCCTCTTGACATCTCGTTCGCGGTGGCGGTGATGAGCGGCCGACGAGTGGAGAAGCGGCCTATGGAGGACCCGGATTTGGATGGGGAGCGACGGCGAGAGCGAGACCTGCGGGAGAAGGCGAAGAAGGCGATGCGCGCGAAGCAAGGGGGCAGATCTGAGCGCTTCCACGAGGAAGGCGGGCACGAGGGGGATTGGGGTCCTCCTCCCCCATGGTGGATTCAACAGCAAGAAAGAAAAAAGAAGAAGAAGGAGATGGCGCGTCGACGGGAGCTCAAGCGCAAGCCGATGGATCATCCCAACTGTCGTGGTGGCCACGGGGATCCTCTGGCCAAGAGATCCAGGGCGGCTGCCGAACCTTTGGCAGTGACGCGCCCTCCTGGATCGAAGGGAACGGCGAGCGCCCCCATTACGGTGGAGGACACGATGGAGGCTCCGGGCGTGGAATGCTTCAAGTGTGGGAGACTTGGACATTTCCAGTCAAAATGCACATTCCTGCCCTTATGTGTGTTGTGCAAAGAAGAAGGCCGTGCTTCTGAACACTGCCCGACAAGGGGGCGACAGCCGTGCTTGCAGATCATGGGTAGTGCTATTTCAAGGGAAGGTTTATTTTGCCTTCAGTTCGAAGAAGAGGAGGAACCCGAGGATCCGCGACAGCTTTCTACTGGCAACGCTGCTATCCTCTCTGCTGATCCGGGCCGTCTGAACGTGCGGGTCGTCAAACAAGAACTCAAGCACATGGTCACGGGGGACTGGGACTGGCAAGTTACTCAAGTGGGAGAGGATGATTTTATGGTGGTGTTTCCTTCTGCAGATCTTCTCCATATGGCTCGGACTAGTGGCAAATTGTTCCTTTCTATCAATGATATCACTGTTAGGGTGCGTGATGTGGTACACGAGGTGATTTCCCCGTTGGTGATGCCAGAAGCGTGGGTGCGGCTCCTGTTGGAAATATGCCCTAGAGGCAATAATAAATTGGTTATTATTATATTTCCTTGTTCATGATAATCGTTTATTATCCATGCTAGAATTGTATTGATAGGAAACTCAGATACATGTGTGGATACATAGACAACACCATGTCCCTAGTAAGCCTCTAGTTGACTAGCTCGTTGATCAATAGATGGTTACGGTTTCCTGACCATGGACATTGGATGTCGTTGATAACGGGATCACATCATTAGGAGAATGATGTGATGGACAAGACCCAATCCTAAGCCTAGCACAAAGATCGTGTAGTTCGTATGCTAAAGCTTTTCTAATGTCAAGTATCATTTCCTTAGACCATGATATTGTGCAACTCCCGGATACCGTAGGAATACTTTGGGTGTGCCAAACGTCACAACGTAACTGGGTGACTATAAAGGTGCACTACGGGTATCTCCAAAAGTGTCTGTTGGGTTGGCACGAATCGAGACTGGGATTTGTCACTCCGTGTGACGGAGAGGTATCTCTAGGCCCACTCGGTAGACATCATCATAATGTGCACAATGTGATCAAGGAGTTGATCACGGGGTGATGTGTTACGGAACGAGTAAAGAGACTTGCCAGTAACGAGATTGAACAAGGTATCAGGATACCGACGATCGAATCTCGGGCAAGTATCGTACCGCTAGACAAAGGGAATTGCATACGGGATTGATTAAGTCCTTGACATCGTTGTTCATCCGATGAGATCATCGTGGAACATGTGGGAGCCAACATGGGTATCCAGATCCCGTTGTTGGTTATTGACCGGAGAACGTCTCAGTCATGTCTGCATGCTTCCCGAACCCGTAGGGTCTACACACTTAAGGTTCGGTGACGCTAGGGTTATAGAGATATTAGTATGCGGTAACCCGAAAGTTTTTCGGAGTCCCGGATGAGATCCCGGACGTCACGAGGAGTTCCGGAATGGTCCGGAGGTAAAGATTTATATATGGGAAGTCTTGTTTTGGTCGCCGGAAAAGTTTCATGCATTATCGGTATTGTACCGGGAGTGCCGAAAGGGGTCCGGGGGTCCACCAAGGGGGTCCACCTGCCCCGGGGGGCCACATGGGCTGTAGGGGTGTGCGCCTTGGCCTATATGGGCCAAGGGTACCAGCCCCAAGAGGCCCATGCGCCAAGAGATAAGGGAAAGGAAGAGTCCTAAAGGGGGAAGGCACCTCCTAGGTGCCTTGGGGAGGATGGACTCCTCCCTGGCCGCACCCTTCCTTGGAGGAAGGGCCAAGGCTGCGCCCCCCCCCTCTCCCTTGGCCCTATATATAGTGGGGGAAGGGAGGGCAGCCGCACCTAAGCCCTGGCGCCTCCCTCTCCCTCCCGTGACACATCTCCCTCTTCCCGCAGCGCTTGGCGAAGCCCTGTTGGAATCCCGCTACTTCCACCACCACGCCGTCGTGCTGCTGGATCTCCATTAACCTCTCCTCCCCCCTTGCTGGATCAAGAAGGAGGAGACGTTGCTGCTCCGCACGTGTGTTGAACGCGGAGGTGCCGTCCGTTTGGCGCTAGGATCATCGGTGATTTGGATCACGACGAGTACGACTCCATCAACCCCGTTCTCTTGAACGCTTCCGCGCATGATCTACAAGGGTATGTAGATCCACTCCTCCCTCGTTGCTAGATGACTCCATAGATTGATCTTGGTTTGGTGACACGTAGGAAAATTTTGAATTATTGCTACGTTCCCCAACAGTGGTATCAGAGCTAGGTCTATGCGTAGTTTCTATGCACGAGTAGAACACAAAGTAGTTGTGGGCGTCGATTTTGTCAATTTACTTGCCGTTACTAGTCTTATCTTGATTCGGCGGCATTGTGGGATGAAGTGGCCCGGACTAACCTTACACGTACGCTTACATGAGACCGGTTCCACCGACTGGCATGCACTAGTTGCATAAGGTGGCTGGCGGGTGTCTGCCTCTCCCACTTTAGTCGGATCGGATTCGATGAACAGGGTCCTTATGAAGGGTAAATAGAAATTGGCAATTCACGTTGTGGTTTTGGCGTAGGTAAGAAACGTTCTTGCTAGCAACCTATAGCAGCCACGTAAAAACTTGCAACAACAATTAGAGGACGTCTAACTTGTTTTTGCAGCATATGCCTTGTGATGTGATATGGCCAAAAGGATGTGATGAATGATATATGTGATGTATGAGATTGATCATGTTCTTGTAATAGGAATCACGACTTGCATGTCGATGAGTATGACAACCGGCAGGAGGCATAGGAGTTGTCTTAATTTATTTATGACCTGCGTGTCAACATAAACATCATGTAATTACTTTAATTTATTGCTAACCATTAGCTGTAGTAGTAGAAGTAATAGTTGGCGAGACAACTTCATGAAGATACGATGATGGAGATCATGATAATGGAGATCATGGTGTCATGCCGGTGACGATGATGATCATGGAGCCCCGAAGATGGAGATCAAAAGGAGCAAGGTGATGATGGCCATATCATGTCACTATTTGATTGCATGTGATGTTTATCATGTTTATACATCTTATTTGCTTAGAACGACGGTAGTAAATAAGATGATCCCTCATTAAAATTTCAAGAAAGTGTTCCCCCTAACTGTGCACCGTTGCGACAGTTCGTTGTTTCGAAGCACCACGTGATGATCGGGTGTATAGATTCTTATGTTCGAATACAACGGGTGTTGACGAGCCTAGCATGTACAGACATGGCCTCGGAAACACATGCAAAACACTTAGGTTAACTTGACGAGCCTAGCATGTACAGACATGGCCTCGGGACACAAGAGACCGAAAGGTCGAGCATGAGTCGTATGGTAGATACGATCAACATGAAGATGTTCACTTATGATGACTAGTCCGTCTCACGTGATGATCGTACACGGCCTAGTTGACTCGGATCATGTAATCACTTAGATGACTAGAGGGATGTCTATCTGAGTGGGAGTTCATAAGATGAACTTGATTATCCTGAACATAGTCAAAAGGTCTTCGCAAATTATGTCGTAACTCACGCTATAGTTCTACTATTTAGATATGTTCCTAGAGAAAATTTAGTTGAAAGTTGATAGTAGCAATTATGCGGACTAGGTCCGTAAACTGAGGATTTTCCTCATTGCTTAATAGAAGGCTTATGTCCTTAATGCACCGCTCAGTGTGCTGAACCTCGAACGTCGTCTGTGGATGTTGCGAACATCTGACATACACATTTTGATAAGTACGTGATAGTTCAGTTAAACGGTTTAGAGTTGAGGCACCGAAGACGGTTTTGAAATGTCGTGAAACATATGAGATGTTTTGAGGGCTGAAATTGGGATTTCAGGCTCGTGCCCACGTCAAGGGGTATAAGACCTCCGACGATTTTCTTAGCCTGCAAACTAAGGGAGAAAAGCTCAATTGTTGAGCTTGTGCTCAGATTGTCTGAGTACAACAATCATTTGAATCAAGTGGGAGTTGATCTTCCAGATGAGACAGTGATGTTTCTCCGAAGTAATTACCACCAAGCTGCTAGAGCTTCGTGATGAACTATAATCGGGGACATATATGATGATCCTTGAAATATTCGCGATGTTTGACACCGCGAAAGTAGAAATCAAGAGGAGCATCAATTGTTGATGGTTGGTGAAACCACTAGTTTCAAGAAGGGCAAGGGCAAGAAGGGATACTTCATGAAACGGCAATTTAGCTGCTGCTCTAGTGAAGAAACCCAAAGTTGAACCCAAACCTGAGACTAAGTGCTTCTGTAATAAGGGGAACAGCCACTGGAGCAGAATTACCCTAGATACTTGGTAGATTAGAAGGCTGGCAAGGTCGATAGAAGTATATTGGATATACATTGTGTTGATGTGTACTTTACTAGTACTCCTAGTAGCACCAGGGTATTAGATACCGGTTCAGTTGCTAAGTGTTAGTAACTCGAAATAAAAGCTACGGAATAAACGGAGACTAGCTAAAGGTGAGCTGACGATATGTGTTGGAAGTGTTTCCAATGTTGATATGATCAAGCATCGCACGCTCCCTCTACCATCGAGATTGGTGTTAAACCTAAATAATGGTTATTTGGTGTTTGCGTTGAGCATAGACATGATTGGATTATGACTATAGCAATACGGTTATTCATTTAAGGAGAATAATCGTTACTCTGTTTATTTGAATAATACCTTCAATGGTCTTACGCCTAAAATGAATGGTTTATTGAATCTCGATCATAGTGATACACATGTTCATGCCAAAAGATATAAGATAGTAATGATAGTACCACCTACTTGTGGCACTGCCACTTAAGTCATATCGGTATAAAACGCATGAAGAAGCTCCATGTTGATGGATCTTTGGGCTCACTCGTTTTTGAAAAGTTTGAGACATGCGAACCATGTCTATTGGTGTTTATGCATGAAGAAACTCCATGCAAATGGACCGTTTGGACTCACTTGATTTTTTGAATCACTTGAGGCATGCAAATCATACCACATGGGCAAGATGACTGAAAGCCTCGGTTTCAGTAAAATGGAACTGGAAAGCAACTTGTTGGAAGTAATACATTTTGATGTGTGTAGTCCAATGAGTGCTGAGGCGTGTAGTGGATATCGTTATGTTCTTACTTCACAGATGATTTGAGTAGATGTTGAGTATATTTACTTGATGAATCACGAGTCTGAATTATTGAAAGGTTCAAGTAATTTCAGGGTGAAGTTGAAAGATCGTCGTGACAAGAGGATAAAGTATCTATGATAGGATCATAGAGATGAATATCTGAATTATGAGTTTGGCACAGAATTAAGACATTGTGGAAATTGTTTCACAACT
Organism: Triticum urartu; assembly: GCF_056163025.1. Classification (NCBI taxonomy): domain Eukaryota; kingdom Viridiplantae; phylum Streptophyta; class Magnoliopsida; order Poales; family Poaceae; genus Triticum; species Triticum urartu. The sequence goes on along the minus strand of NC_141873.1, from coordinate 592,300,752 downwards.
GATACTGCCTGGAACACCATAGTGTGATGGTGTGTCCGAACATCATAACCGCACCCTATTGGATATGATGCATACCATGATGTCTCTTATCGAATTACCACAATAGTTTATGGGTTAGGCATTAGAGACAACCACATTCACTTTAAAAGGGGCACCACGTAATTCCGATGAGATGACACCGTGTGAACTATGGTTTAGAGAAACCTAAGTTGTCATTTCTTAAAAGTTTGGCGCTGCGACACTTATGTGAAAAAGTTTCAGGCCGATAAGCTCGAACCCAAAGCGGATAAATACATCTTCATAGGACACCCAAAACAGTTGGGTATACCTCCTGTCTCAGATTCGAAAGCAATAAGGGATTGTTTCTAGAATCGGGTCCTTTCTCGAGGAAAAGTTTCTCTCGAAAGAATTGAGTGGGAGGATGGTGGAGACTTGATGAGGTTATTGAACCATCTCTTCAACTAGTGTGTGGCAGGGCACAGGGAGTTGTTCCTGTGGCACCTACACCAATTGAAGTGGAAGCTTATGATAGTGATCATGAAACTTCAGAGCAAGTCACTACCAAACCTCGTGGGATGACAAGGATATGTACTACTTCAGAGTGGTATGTAATCCTGTCTTGGAAGTCATGTTGCTAGACAACAATGAACCTACGAGCTATGGAGAAGATGGTGGGCCTGGATTCCTATAAATGGCTCAAGACCATAAAATCCGAGAGAGGATCCATGTATGAAAACAAAGTGTAGACTTTGGAAGAACTACTTGATGGTCGTAAGGCTGTTAGGTACATATGGATTTTAAAAGGAAGGCGGACAATGATGGTAAGTATCACCATTAAGAAAGCTCGACTTGTCGTTAAGATGTTTTCTGACAAGTTCAAGGAGTTGACTACGATGAGACTTTCTCACTCGTAGCGATGCTAAGAGTCTGTTGGAATTATATTAGCGATTACTGCATTATTTATGAAATATTGCAGATAGGATGTCAAAACATTGTTTCCTCGACGATTTTCTTGAGGAAAGTTTGTATGTGATACAACCGGAAAGTTTTGTCAATCCTGAAAGATGCTAATAAGTATGCAAAGCTCCAGCAATCCTTCTAAGGACTGGAGTAAGCATCTCGGAGTTGGAATGTATGCTTTGATGAGATGATCAAAGATTTTGGGTGTATACAAAGTTTATGAGAAACTTGTATTTCCAAAGAAGTGAGTGGGAGCACTATAGAATTTCTGATGAGTATATGTTGTTGACACATTGTGGATCAGAAATGACGTAGAATTTCTGGAAAGCATATAGGGTTATTTGGAAAGTGTTTCTCAATGGAAAGCCTGGATTAAGCTACTTGAACATTGAGCATCAAGATCTATAAGGATAGATCAAAACACTTAATGGTACTTTCAAATGAGCACATACCTTGACATGATCTTGAAGGTGTTCAAGATGGATCAGTCAAAGAAGGATTTCTTGCCTGAGTTGTAAGGTATGAAGTTAAGACTTAAAGCTCGACCATGGCAGAAAAAAGAGAAAGGACGAATGTCGTCCCCTATGCTTTTGTCATAGGCTCTATACGGTATGCCATGCTGAGTACCGCACCTGATGTGTGCCTTGCCACATGTCTGGCAAGAGGGTAAAAAGGTGATCCAGGAGTGGATCACTAGATAGCGGTCAAAAATTGTCCTTGGAGTAATAAGGACATGTTTCTCGATTATGGAGGTGATAAAGAGTTCGGCGTAAAGGGTTACATCGATGCAAGCTTTAACACCTATCCGAATGACTCTGAGTAGCAAACCGGATACGTATAGTGGAGCAACCATTTGGAATAGCTCCAAGTGGAGCGTGGAAGCAGCATTTATAATATGACCTAGAGATTTGCGAAGTACATACGGATCTGAATGTTGCAGACCCGTTGACTAAAACCTCTCTCACAAGCAACATGATCAAACCCAGAACTCATTGAGTGCTAATCACATAGTGATGTGAACTAGATTATTGACTCTAGTAAACTCTTTGGATGTTGGTCACATGGCGATGTGACCTGTGAGTGTTAATCATATGGCGATGTGAACTAGATTATTGACTCTAGTGCAAGTGGGAGACTGTTGGAAATATGCCCTAGAGGCAATAATAAATTGGTTATTATTATATTTCCTTGTTCATGATAATCGTTTATTATCCATGCTAGAATTGTATTGATAGGAAACTCAGATACATGTGTGGATACATAGACAACACCATGTCCCTAGTAAGCCTCTAGTTGACTAGCTCGTTGATCAATAGATGGTTACGGTTTCCTGACCATGGACATTGGATGTCGTTGATAATGGGATCACATCATTAGGAGAATGATGTGATGGACAAGACCCAATCCTAAGCCTAGCACAAAGATCGTGTAGTTCGTATGCTAAAGCTTTTCTAATGTCAAGTATCATTTCCTTAGACCATGAGATTGTGCAACTCCCGGATACTGTAGGAATACTTTGGGTGTGCCAAACGTCACAACATAACTGGGTGACTATAAAGGTGCACTACGGGTATCTCCAAAAGTGTCGGTTGGGTTGGCACGAATCGAGACTGGGATTTGTCGCTCCGTGTGACAGAGAGGTATCTCTGGGCCCACTCGGTAGGACATCATCATAATGTGCACAATGTGATCAAGGAGTTGATCATGGGATGATGTGTTACGGAACGAGTAAAGAGACTTACCGGTAACGATATTGAACAAGGTATCGGGATACCGATGATCGAATCTCGGGCAAGTATCGTACCGCTAGACAAAGGGAATTGCATACGGGATTGATTAAGTCCTTGACATCGTGGTTCATCCGATGAGATCATCGTGGAACATGTGGGAGCCAACATGGGTATCCAGATCCCGCTGTTGGTTATTGACCGGAGAACGTCTCGATCATGTCTGCATGCTTCCCGAACCCGTAGGGTCTACACACTTAAGGTTCGGCGACGCTAGGGTTATAGAGATATTAGTATGCGGTAACCCGAAAGTTGTTCGGAGTCCTGGATGAGATCCCGGACGTCACGAGGAGTTCCGGAATGGTCCGGAGGTAAAGATTTATATATGGGAAGTCTTGTTTTGGTCGCCGGAAAAGTTTCGTGCATTATCGGTATTGTACCGGGAGTGCCGAAAGGGGTCCGGGGGTCCACCAAGGGGGTCCACCTGCCCCGGGGGGCCACATGGGTTGTAGGGGTGTGCTCCTTGGCCTATATGGGCCAAGGGCACCAGCCCCAAGAGGCCCATGCGCCAAGAGATAAGGGAAAGGAAGAGTCCTAAAGGGGGAAGGCACCTCCTAGGTGCCTTGGGGAGGATGGACTCCTCCCTGGCCGCACCCTTCCTTGGAGGAAGGGCCAAGGCTGCGCCCCCCCCCCCTCTCCCTTGGCCCTATATATAGTGGGGGAAGGGAGGGCAGCCGCACCTAAGCCCTGGCGCCTCCCTCTCCCTCCCGTGACACATCTCCCTCTTCCCGCAGCGCTTGGCGAAGCCCTGTTGGAATCCCGCTACTTTCACCACCACGTCGTCGTGCTGCTGGATCTCCATTAACCTCTCCCCCCCTTGCTGGATCAAGAAGGAGGAGACGTCGCTGCTCCGTACGTGTGTTGAACGCGGAGGTGCCGTCCGTTCGGCGCTAGGATCATCGGTGATTTGGATCACGACGAGTACGACTCCATCAACCCCGTTCTCTTGAACGCTTCCGCGCGCGATCTACAAGGGTATGTAGATCCACTCCTCCCTCGTTGCTAGATGACTCCATAGATTGATCTTGGTGACACGTAGGAAAATTTTGAATTATTGCTACGTTCCCCAACAGCTCCACGGGATTCCTGAGAAACACCGCAAGATGGAGCGCATCAAGGAGGCATTCAAGATGCTGGGCCGTCCGATCGTGGTCGACGAGCTCTCACTCATCAAGGTTGGTCCAGTGCGGATGAAACTCACATGCAAGACCCCGGCAAAACTCAACGGCACTGTTGAGGTGTGGTTCAACCACGAAGGATACCAGATCAAAGTGGAGCTGGAGCGGTTGCCGCGACGTCTGGGAGACGGCGGTGGGGCTCCTGGGGCGGGCCCCTCCGCTCCCCCTCCAGAGGGCCAGCAAGGCAAAGGCGGGCCGCCCAAGCCCGGGCCAACTGAGGGCCTCCCCTCCAAGGACGCCGCCAATGGTGAGAAAATAGCAAAATCTTCGGCTGCGGCTCCCCATAAGGAGGTGGACGGCTCGGGTGCGGCCTTGGCTGATCAAGACGTGGAGATGGGGGTGACGATGGAGGAGCCAGACGACAGTATTCAAGACACTTCTATCGATACAGAGACCTGGGAGAAGCTGGGATTGGTTTCAACTCAAGACACTGCTGTCAGCTTCCCTCCCCTCGCCCGCTCCCTTGACCCATCCTTCGACGAGTACGGTTCCAACCTGACTGCTCAAATCATGCCTCTGACGGTGGCGACGACGGAGACTGGCACCTTGCCCGCCTCCCCTGCGCGGGGTGGGGGTTCGGTGGCGGTTTTCATTTCCAACATGGACTCGGACCTCACCCCGGCCTCGGGCAGGCGCACGTCGAACGGCTCCGGTCGGCAGGCTAAGAAGACGGCTGGGAGGAAGCCTGGGAGCAAGACGCAGGCCAAGGAGTCTGCGGGTTCGCTGGAGGCGCTGGGGGTGAGCTTGGAGCGGCGCTGGTGGCGCCAGGGCCGGCTACCAAGGCCAAGAGATCCAGGGCGACCCCGGTGGCGACTCAGGCTCCCAGCGTGCGCGCCAAGGCCAAGCTCGGGGACTTGACTTCCATGGAAAGCGCCAAGATCCGTGCTGCAGACAAGAACATGGACGTGACAGGTAATCCAACCCCCTCTTTTAAGATTCTGAATGCTTTCTCTGACGATCACCTCGCCGAGATTTTGCGCGATAGTGGCGTTGCGGTAGATTCCTCGCCTATGGACGTAATTTCTCTAGTGCGCGCGCGCGAAGATGCCCTGGCCGCCCTTGCGGCGGCTGCCGCCCGCTGTGCGGAGGCACAGCTTGCGGAGGGACCGGCCGCAACACCAGTAGGGGCTGGTGCAGACCCTTTGCCCATCGAGGGAGACGAGGCTAGGGCGGCCTCGGACTTGCCTTCTTCCAATCGGGCTCCGGCTAGGAAGCGAGTGGCCAAGGCGGTGAGCTCCTGTGGAGTTCGCCTGCAAAATCGCATTATTTGATGAGGTACATATTCTGGAATATTCGCGGATGCGGCCATGGGGGCGGCGTACGCAGCTCAGAGAGTACATGTCCAGAGAGCATATAGACTTTGTAGCGCTCCAAGAGACGATTAATGCAGATTTCACGTACAGAGATCTTTTGGCATACGACCCTCTTCAACGTTTTGAATGGTTCTGGACTCCTTCCTCGGGTCATTCTGGTGGTCAATTGATGGGTTGTAATAAGGATATATGTGATGTTATTTTGTGGGAGCCTGGTACGTTTTCCATTGCGGTTACGGTTAGACACCGGGTTTCCCAGGCTACCTGGGTGATTGTCAGTGTCTATGGGCCGACGGACCACGTGAGGTCTGGGGATTTCTTGGGGGAAATCACAACCTTGGTTGGGGCCAAACGAGCGGCCAACCTACCAGTAGTGGTAGGCGGAGATTTTAACCTGATCCGCTCGGGGGCGGATAAAAATAATGGCAATATAGATTGGGCTAGGGTATCCCTTTTTAACAATGCCATTGCGACTGTTGCTCTCAGGGAGATTGCACGCACGGGTGCAAGATTCACTTGGACGAACAAACAGCGAAATCCAGTACGTTGTGTTCTTGACCGTGTATTTTGTTCAAGTGAATGGGAGGCTTTGTTTCCCCTTTGCACCTTAGTGGCCGAAACGCGCATAGGATCAGACCATGTTCCTCTGATACTGTCATCAGGGGAGGACAGTGTGCGTCGTAGTCGAAGATTTTTCTTCGAGACAGCTTGGTTCGAGCATGAGGGCTTCTGCCAACTGGTCACGAACCGTTGGGCTGCGATAGCTCACCAGGTGGGGTATCGGCGAGGACCAGTAGAATTCTGGTCTGCAGCGGCTTCGGCCTTGCGCGTATTCCTCAGGGGCTGGGGCGCCAACCACGGCAGCGAGTCCAAAAGGGAAAGGGAATGCATTGTGGACGAAATTGCGCGCCTAGATGCGCAGGCCGACATAAGACCTTTTTCTGGCAACGAATGGGAGCATAGATACGCCCTAGAAAACCAGGTTTTGGCAATTCTTAGGGCAGAGGAGGAGTACTGGCGTCGCAGGGGCGGCATAAAGTGGGTCGTGAAAGGCGACGCCAACACTGGCTACTTTCATGCGTACGCTAACGGGCGCAAACGCAAGAGCTCAATCCTAAGACTCCAGTCGGAGCACGGGATTTTGGTTTCCCGAAACGAAATCGTTAACCACATCTACGAGTTTTTCATACAGCTGTTGGGAACAGCGGAACTTAAAGGACTAAGTCTAAGGGAGGACTTATGGGGACCGACCGAGCGAGTTTCCCAACAGGAAAATGACGCCCTTATGGTGTCCTTTTCGCTGCAAGAGATCGATTTAGCGCTAGCTGGAATGAAGAACGACACGGCCCCAGGCCCGGACGGCTGGCCGGTGGAGTTTTTCAAAAGGTTTTGGCCGCTCCTTAGAGACCTTTTCCAAGCTATTATTAACGGCTTTGCCCTGGGTACGGTAGACCTCGCATGGCTCAATTATGGGGCGATTTGTCTAATCCCTAAGGTCAAAGGGGCGGACTCCATCAAGTTGTTCCGCCCGATCACTCTCATCAACGTCCCCTTCAAGCTTTGCGCCAAAGCGTATGCCTCTAGGTTAGCGCCGGTGGCTCAACGAGTTATTCATCAGAGTCAAACGGCTTTCCTTAAAGGTAGAAACATTGTAGAAGGGCCTATTGTTCTCACAGAGATAATCCACGAACTTAAACGAACGAGAGGACATGGTATTATCCTCAAGCTAGACTTCGAGAAAGCGTATGACCGCATAAACTGGGAGTTTGTGCGGGAGGTCCTCCTCAAAAAGGGTTTTGAGGCAGGGTTTGTCCATCGGATCATGCATCTGATCTCGAGTGGCAACACCTCGGTTATTGTGAATGGCGAAATGGGGAAGTTTTTCCGTAACAAGAAAGGGTTAAGACAAGGCGATCCCATCTCCCCACTCGTCTTTAACTTTGTGGCTGATGCATTGGCAGCTCTGCTGACCAAGGCCAGGGAGGTCGGTCACATAAAGGGGCTTGTCCCACACCTCATCCCAGGTGGTGTGTCACACCTACAATACGCCGACGACACCTTGCTACTGTTTGAGCCAGATGACCATAGTGTGGCTTCGGTCAAGTTGATTCTTCTTGCCTTTGAGATCCTTTCTGGACTCAAAATAAACTTTCACAAAAGTGAGGTCATTACCATGGGGATGGACGACCAGCAAAGCGCTAGAATCGCAAACTTACTTAATTGTAAGCTAGGGAGCTTTCCAATTAAGTACCTAGGGCTTCCAGTTTCTCACCGCAAGCTATCGATTTTAGAGTGGGAGCCTCTTTATGGGAAAGTGGCCAATAGGGTTAGCCCGTGGTGAGGGCGGTTTATGTCCTCGGCGGCGAGGCTCATACTAACTAACTCGAGCCTCTCTTCCCTCCCCCTATTCACCATGGGGATGTTCTTACTAGCTGACGGTGTGCACGCTAAGTTAGACACACCTAGATCCCGTTTCTTTTGGGAAGGAACGGGTAACAAACGGAAATACCACTTAGTTAAGTGGGCAGCTGTATGTAGGCCAAAAAAATTCGGAGGGTTGGGCATCCTTAACTCCAAACTAATGAATGTGGCCCTCCTGTCCAAATGGTGGTGGCGGCTGGCCCAAAACGAGACGGGTCTTTGGGCGCAACTGCTCAAAGCTAAGTACTTCCCGAATGGCACTCCATTCATGGCCTCGGCCAACGGTTCCGCATTCTGGAAAGGGATCCAAATGGTACGCCCTGCTTTTGCTATCGGGGCAAAATTTCAGATCAACAACGGCCTTTCCACTCGGTTTTGGCTCGATCACTGGCTGGGTGCCTCCCCTCTTTGGCAAAGCCACCCCAACCTATACCGGATTGCCACTGACACTAACATATCAGTAGGGGATGCGCTCCGCGCTGCACCCCCGGCGATTCACTTTATGCGGGCCCTTTCCACCGACGAGCGTGCTTCCTGGGAGGGCCTGTTACAGAGTATATGCACCATATGCTTAGGAACGGGTGCTGATTCGGCCGAGTGGAGCTTGAATGCCTCCAGGAAATTCTCGGTTAAGTCCCTATATAACAAGCTAACCGAAGGTACATCGCTTGACATAGCTAGGGGGCTATGGAAGGCCGGTCTGCCCCTGAAGATTAAAATCTTCACGTGACAAATGTTCAGGAACCGGTTGCCCACCTCGGACAATGTGGCAAAACGCAACGGTCTTGCGGATGGCACTTGCACGGTATGCGGCCTTGGCGAAGATGCAAACCATCTCTTTTTTAAATGCCATCTAGCCAGGTTTGCATGGAGTGCAGTAAGGGAGGCTTTCCATATGAATTGGAATCCAGCCTCGGGAAAGGATCTGATTTCTATTCTCAAAACTACGAAAGGGACTAGTAGTAGAATCGCTTGGCGTTGCGTAGGGGCGCTGTTCTGGGCAATCTGGACGACGCGCAACAAAATTACCATTGAGAAAAAAATTCCCTAATCACCCCGCGGATGTGATCTTCAAATGTCATCTTTTTTTACAGACGTGGACTCCGCTAGGGAAGGAGCGCGATGCTGAGCGTATGTCGGAGGCCATGACGTGCATCAAGAATATCCAGGTGTTGGCAAGACAAACTCCGCCGAGCAGCTGAAGCTTTTGAAGATTGCGTGGGAGTTTCATGATTAGCTAAGACTTCTAGATGGCTGCTGTTTTTGGATGTAATATTGCCGTCGCGTTTGAACCTCTGCAGTGTTTCAGCTGACGGCCGTGGTCCGAACTCTTAAGTTTCTGTCTTTAGTTACAAGACACCCATGTGATGTGATGATTGACCGGTCAACTCCTGGGAAGTCCTTAGTTTGCCGGGCTCACAGGAAGTGATTTGGCTGGGTGGTGCATGGCAGCATCCAATTCTGGGGACGTACTGCATGCATGCTTGTTGCTTGGCAGCAAAAGGCAGGCTAATTTTGGTACCAAAAAGCATGCAAGTTTAAGACAAGTAAGTTTGATCCATTCCACTGCATACGGCCGGCCACGAGAGACAAAGCGCAGCAAGCAAGGCAACCAAAGCAAAGCAAGGAGATCATATCATCATTCATGGCGCCCGGCGGGGTTGTGCTCCTCGGCCTCCTTCTCCTGGCGCTGGTGGACGCGCTTGCCGCCGTCCACATCGACATCGCGGCGGCCCTGTTCCACTCGCACGACCACCTCGGGGGCAACAAGCACAAGGACAAGCAGTCTTCTTCCTCGCCTTCGTGGCCAGACGGCAATTACCTTCCGCCGGCGGGCAACAAGGAGAAGAAGGACAAGAAGGAGAAGCCTTCATGGCCGGACGGTAACGCCGCGGATTTCTTCGCGGAGGCTGCCAAGAAGGGGCTGCGGTCCTTCACCGGCGGGCGGGGCGGGTACAAGACGATGACGACGGAGTTCCTGGACGCGCATAACCAGGTGCGGGCCAAGTACGGCGTGCCGCCGCTGCGGTGGAGCAAGAAGCTGGCGCGGTACGCGCGGCGGTGGTCGGACGCGCGGCGGTTCGACTGCGTGATGATGCACTCGGTGGGTTCCCCCTACGGCGAGAACGTCTTCTGGGGCACCGGGTGGGACTGGAAGGCCGTGGAGGCCGTGGGCGACTGGGCCAGCGAGTCCTCCTTCTACGACTGGCGGGCGCAGGCCTGCCACCCGGGCCAGGTCTGCGAGCACTTCACCCAGATCGTCTGGCGGACCACAAAGTACGTCGGCTGCGGCCGGGCCGAGTGCCTCGCCGGCGGCGTCTTCATCACCTGCTCCTACGACCCGCCCGGGAACTGGAAGGGAGAGGTGCCGCTCACCTAATTCTTTCTTTTTGTTAATTCATTCAGTAGTAGCCCATTTGCCTCTTCATATTGGGCTGGGCTGGGCTGGACTACACCTCAAGTTTTCATTTTCTTTTATTAGCGGACTAGCTTGTCTTCTTAATTTACTCGACTTTTTTTTACTTAATTTACTCGATTTGGGACTAACATTTTTTGATCTGCCGGGCTCTACATTGTGTAATGTCTTTGGCCCGCGACAACTCAATTTTAGCTTTCAGTCGTTTGGTTTTCATTACTACTCCCTCTGTTCCTAAATATTTGTCTTTCTAGAGATTTCAACAAGTGACTACATACAAAGCAAAATGAGTGAATCTACACTCTAAAATATGTCTATATACATCCGTATGTGATAGTCCATTTGAAATCTCTAAAAAGACAAATATTTAGGAACGGGTGGAGTAATACTCTACGCATACTTTTTACATCACACCATCTCACCATGCTATATATGGATATAGGCATCTTCGACAATATACGAAAATGATACACTTCAATTCCTTGCTCAACTAAAAGCAACCCTTGTTTTTTTTGGAGTTCCAACACGTGCCATAGTCTAGAAGCCCCAAACACAACACCTTTTTTCTTTTCTTAAAAAAGACAAGTCATTTTCGTTAATTAAGGAGAAAGTGAGAATTGGCAGTTCATTTGCGGCTAGATCACCAAGTACATGGATTGTAGCCAGGCTGAGTGCCACGCAGGCGGCGTCGCCCCGACATGAAACTGGAATGGCGAGGCGCGCTCACGGGACCTTCTATTTGACGCTCTATTCGTCAAATATGGACGTGATGCATAGAGCACATCCCGACTGGGCCGACCCATTGCCTGCAACATTGTAGCGGTGTGCATACTGTGCCAAGCGGTTTTTCCTAGCATTTTTTAGTCAGTTATTTATTTAGTTTCCGAAAAACAGAATATATATTTTTAGAGCAAACATTTTTGGAAATGCTTGTGGACTATTTTAAAAATGTCTGTGGGATTTTTTGAAGAAACACTGATATTTAAAAAATCTGAATATTTATGAAAAGTGTGAATATTTTTTCGAAGCTGCAGAAAGTTTTTGAATTACAAATTTTTCAGAAAAATTTGAACATATATTACAATTTCAATTTTCTGAATTTTTCCACAAGAATAGAGAAAAATAAAACAAAAACGTAGGAAATAAAAAAAAAATCAAATTCAGACAGTCCCAAAACCAGGATTTCAGCTAAATGGGCGCCCATGTCTGCAAGCGTCAATTTGATCATTTTGATGCTAATCTTTTGGGCCACAAGTTTTTTTTTTTTTTTTTGAGAAACACACACTTTCATTTCTATGATCACACCAACGAGAGACGTGTCTCAGAAGAAAAAGAAAACAACGAGAGACGAAGCCAATACAACTTGATGGACTCTCTACTAACCAAAGCGCCAAAGAGTCTGGAATAATCCAGGACCACCAAGAGCATAGCCATCTGAACTATGCTCGGTGCATCTTGAGCAACAAGACAAAAAATAGACATTTCATGGTTCCAGCACGCACCAATAATTCAGCAACAGAGTTCATTCAGCACAGAGATCACCAATAATTCAGCACAGAGACCATATGTAGAAGCAGCCAATTCAACTCAGGGTAGACCAAGAATCAACAAAATGAACCAAGCATATATATTTATATCAGTAGGTAAAGTAAGTTATTCCATGAGCGACAAGATATATATATATATTTCTACGAGGCAAGGGAACCAACCTTATTTCTTCTACTCCATAAGGGAGATTGATATGATTAGCTTTCTAACGCGAACAATATAATTAATTATAAGCTACTGATGGATCCGATCCGACTCACTCCCTATACACATCACTAGTACTCTTCTTCTCTCTGTGCTCTGTGGTGGTGGTGGATAAATATATAGATGAATCATATGGTGTATGCTATTACTACTGGCTCTGGTGTCTATTAATCGCTGGATCCGTAGCCGTAGGGGTTCTTGCTGGCCCAGTTCCACAGGTCTCTGCACATCTCCTCCACCCCATACTTGGCCCTGTTCATTTTCATCACATCATCATTGTTATTGTTATTGCCTTGTGTTGGTTACACCATCCATCACAACCAAACTCTCGAGAAAATAGCAACCAAAACAACAAAGAGTAACTTACTTCCACTTGAGCTCCTTCTCTGCTTTGGCGGTGGCAGCGTACACAGTCTCGGCATCTCCAGCTCTTCTTCCAGCATAAACCAGAGGGATTTTCTGTAAAAATTATTAGTATTGGTATCAGCAAAGCAAAGCAAAGCAAAGCATATAAACATATGCATGTGAGATGATGATTCTACTACTTTCTGTAAAAAAGTTGGTTTACCTTTCCGCAAGCCTTCTCGAATGCGGCAACCATCTCCAGCACGGATGTCCCCTTTCCAGTGCCCAGATTGTACACTTCGCACCCTGCAATTAAGCGCAAACCATTCATTCATCCGTTAACAACAACCATTCTTCAGTTAAGTATAAGATCATTCATTGTCAGCTGTCATGTTCATGGTTGGCACGCACCTATTCTGTCAGAATCTTCGTAGAGCTTCCTCAAGGCGGCGATGTGGCCGTCAGCCAGGTCAACAACATGGATGTAGTCACGTACCTGCCATCATGTGTTGCATACCAATACTAGTTAGTTAGAGGCAGCAAGCTCTCAATTATGCACGAATGAATGATTGATTGATTGATTGATTCATCAGTTGGTTGGTTAGTTAGTTAGTTAAGGGTTGGATGTTGCACATACATACCCCTGTTCCATCCTTGGTGTTGTAGTCGGTCCCATAAACCGTCAGCGCAGGCCGCCTCCCGACAGCGACTTGCTGGACATAGGGCATCAGGTTGTTGGGGACTCCAAGGGGGTCTTCCCCGATGTAGCCGCTCGGGTGAGCGCCGACTGGGTTGAAGTACCTCAGCAGGATGATCTTCCAGTCAGGGTCCGAGCGCTGGAGGTCACGGCAGATGTCTTCAATGACAAGCTGCACACACACACACACACACACACACAATGTACTTAGTGAGCAGCTGTGCAAGAGAAATATCTGTCATTGACAGGCGACATAAAGCAAGTCATAGTGGCTCTGGGTGGTACCTTTGTTCTGCCGTAAGGGTTGGTCGCCGAGAGCGGGAACTCCTCGGTGCAGGGCACCTCCTTGGGCCACCCGTAGACAGTGGCTGATGATGAGAAGACAAGCTGTGGAGTTGAAATGAAAGCAGTTTATTAACATCCAGACCAGATGATGATGATGACAAGCATTCGATTCGGTGTACTTAATCATATGCTTATACACCAAGGTAGCAGCATAACTAATTGATGCTGCAGAACAGAGCATATATGGCCTGCAGTGCACTGTAGCGCCGTCCTTAAGCCTAACTTATTCAGACCCAACAGATAACCAACTGTAATGAAACTGTCTGCATCTGAACCCAATAATGAAGGAATGCCTAACTAGTATGCTGCCAAGGTATTTGCATCATTGGTTATTGCAGAACAAGTAGGAATGTGTAATGGGATGTTTGCTTGAGCCTACACACACCAGCATGCATGCTGTCTATTGTTGAGGCTTGATGAGAGAGTAAACAAAGACCAGCTTTTATGTTAAAACCTTTGTTTCTTTTTGACAAATCCTAGAGACAGACAAGGACCAACTGTAATGAGAGTGTTTGCGTCTGGCTGTCCCTCCCATTGCTGTACTGTAGTCGAGAATGCCAAGGCCATTGCTGTAGTATTGCCTAGTGCAGAACAAGCAATGGGCCTGAACCTAGGCCACACCGTCCATTATTCAGACAGAAAAGAAAATGGTGCTAGGCAACAAGAGAGGCAGCGCAAGCAAGCTGGGACCGGCCGGCGGTGGCTGCGCATCAAGTACAGTACGTGATGGAAATTATGAGAGACACCTGGACCAGAGAGCCCAGCGAGCGGCAAGGCTCTTGCTCGTTCACTCGTATCCTGTGACCCAACAATACAATACAAATACAAATACAAAAAGGAAAAAAAAAAGAAAAAAGAAAAGGCGGGTATGTGGTACCTTCTTGCATCCATGTGCTGCCATGACTTGGAGGAGGGTGATGGTGCCGATGAGGTTGTTGTCGTAGTAAAGCAGGGGCTTCTCCACGCTCTCCCCGACGGCTTTCAGCCCGGCAAAGTGGATCACAGCCTCGAACCTGCTCGACCAGACCAGCCAGATGATGAGCGATGAGCATAATAAAACAAACACCCATAGCTTGATTAAGCCTATTTTATTATGCTAATATGTTGTTGATCATGACGGTCTGTTGGACAAGTGTCCGTCCAATGCATGCATGGGGAGAATGAATTAAGGAACGAATATGGAAGAGCATAACCGGCAGGTCCAGCTGCAGATAGCTTGGCTTGCTTGCTAGAGACAACTTTCCAGCCAGCCCAGCTCGGCTTGTACTAGTAGCAGATGACACCTACCGACGACGACGATGCAGAAAGAAAAAGAGTCGTATTTGGTATAGCAGATACGGCTGGCTGGCTGGCACGACGGCCGGACGGACGGACTAATCAACCTTTCATTTGTGGACTCAATAATATACTGTAGTTAATTATTAATAATAAGCCGAAAAAAGATACCTTTTTTTTGAGGGAAAAAGTAGAAGATACCTTTGGGAGGAGAAGATTTGGTCGAGCGCCTCCTTGTCACGAAGGTCCACCTGCACCAACGCACGCACGCACATATTATTGCATTATACGTATGCAGCAAAATAAAATAAATCATCAATAATTTGATAGAAGAAGAAAATTTGTACTAATTATAGGAAACCAATTTGGCTGACACATGTACGTAATGAATCCGTCCTTGGTCAATCAAAATCTCCTTATTTAATAGATGAGGCAAATGTTATGCCTCCGTTTCAAAAAAAAAATCAGAGCAACGGAGGAAGGAAGGATGGTCAATTGCGGTTGCGGGCGGCTGGAGTTGGGCTGTGTCCTGTGTGGATGGAGACACGCGTTTTTTCCCTCACATGGCGGAGGCGGAGGCGGAAAGGAAGGAAGGAAAATCAACCAAGAAACAAAGAAAAAAATAAGGCACGCAGGGTGTGACCCGCCGGAATCGCGCGGCTGGACTTTCTTTCTTTCTTTCCTTGTTTCTAGAGAGTTGTAGCTACTTGTGTCTATCTTCTTACTAACAATTACAATTACAAGAAGAAGAAGAAGAAGTTGCTTGCTTATGAGAAGGAATAGGATGGAGAGAGGGCAAGGGAAGGGAATTCCCCAATTCACGGTTGACGGGACCGCCGGAGAAGGAGGATGGAATCGGAATCGGAACGGAAACTGAATGAAGCGACCGCCGGAGAAGGAATCGGAATCGGAACGGAAACTGAATGAAGCAACAGAAAAAACAAACAGAGAGGGAACCTTGCGGAAGTCGAGGCTGTTTTGCGGGGCGTTGGCGAGTTGTCGGACGCGGCGGATGGCCTCCTCGGAGGCGTTGTCGAGGCTGTCGACGACGAGGACGCGGAAGCCCTGCAGGAGCAGCTGCAGCACGGTGTGGCTGCCGATGTACCCCGCGCCGCCGGTCACCAGGATCGTCCTCAACACCGCAGACACCATCTTGTTCCTTGTTCTGATTCCTCCTCGACTCTTTCTTTGGGTTTTATATATCTGGGGTGGGGGGTGAGAAGGGGAAGTTGGTTTCTCCTCTTCTTTGGCCTGAGAGATACAAGAGCGGTTTGTTTCTTTCTTTCTTTCTTTCTTGCTCTCCTTGCGATACAAGAGCAGTTGCAGGGAGGAGGCAAAGCGAGCGCAGGGTGGGATATATATGGAGGAGTCGACAGGGGACGGCTCCCACCACATCGAGGCCACGGAGAGGACGATTCCTGATTCCTCCAACGCAACGCTCCTTGGCATATCCTCCTCCTTCCTCTCTGCTCTGCTCTGCTCTGCTACAATATGGGCCGTACACGTGTACCATCCGCCATGGATCATCATAAAAATCACCCGCGTCATTCATTCCTTCAATCACCGTCCTCTACATCCATCTCTTGTGGATATATATCACCATCGACTACGATTTCTTTCCCATTATATATTCTTATATACTCCAGTATTAACTACACGTTACCAGAGCCCATAGCCTCCGTCCCTTTCATCGGAAAGAGTCTCTCTCTCACACCAGTGTCCGTCCATGTGTAGCGTTTATTTTTTTCCTCCTCCCCACAAAAAAATATCTCGGCATATTCGTGTAGACCAGGTTTTCTATAGAATAAATTTTGCAATTTACAAAAAAAGAATATTTTTTGTGCACGAGGAGCAAATTCTGTACCCTACCATTCTTTTTTCTATATACCACTAAATTAGGACCTTCATCCAGCCTCAATCTCCGTCAGGAAGTCATCGTACTAAGATGATCCCATAGGGCCAACGCACCAGAACAACAACCGTCGCGAAGAAGAGAAGTTTAGATCGAAAGGATCCGAACAAACCCATCAAGACAACCACCGACCGAATCCCGCGAGATCCGCCGGAGACACACCACCACACGCCCTCTGACGATACTAGACGCACCACCGGGATGGAGGCTAGTTGAAGAAAACCTTATTCTATCTTCAAGCTGCCGTTGTCTCGCCTTCCTGAGCAGTACACAAACCCTAACAAAACTTGAAAAAGCACCTAAAAACGAAGCCCTCCTGCCGGCAAGGGCCAGAATCCACCGTACACTCATGGCCCTAAGGCCATAGGAGACGTGGCAGACCAGCGGCGCCGCTGACGGAAGGCAGGAAGCCCAGCCGTATTTCCTTGGAGGAGAGATGAAGGGGGGAGAGACACACTCGGCGGTCCAACTTTTACCTTCCTTCGTCTTTCCAACTGTCAACTACAATAATGTTTGCCTCCGATGAGGGAGAAGCGATGACGGCGGAGCGTCTTCAGCTCGCTTCAATGCTTGTACTCGTTGCTTTGTGGTCTACATATATTGCTGTAACTTTTACTTTTATTGTTCTTTGTACTACCTTAAGAGTTTTTTTTTTATGAATGGATTGGTTGTTTTTTTTTCCTGAAAAAATATCATTGTAATATTGGATTGTCTAAAAATAAATATAGAGATTTGGCTCTCATTCTCGAGAAAGGAGAGAGTATCGGAAGCTTGATAAAAATGAAAGCAAATTAAGTGGTAATCAAGGGATCATCAGGAAATATATAATTGATGGAGATAAGATGGATCGGGTCGGTCAACTAGCTCGTATACGTACGCAAAAGTAGTAGAGCACGTAAGTGGACGTGTGCGGATGAAGCGAGGACGTATCCTTTTTCACCAGGACACGGAACATAGATGGATTGACGTCTGCTGCAGGTGCAGGTTACTTTGTGCTCAGCCAAAACCCATAACTAAAGATACAAGAAACAAAGTCAAACCACAAGAAAAGATTATTTAATACTCCCTCCGTAAACTAATATAAAAGTGTTTAGAATATTAAAATAGTGATCTAAACATTTTTATATTAGTTTATAGAGAGAGTATTAGCTAGGTTATTAATGGTTGATTAATTAGAGGAAAAGGTAGGGTCAGTAGAGTATTACGTAGAGACGAGTACAAGAGTAGATGCACAAACGTGTAAAGTCTAGTTGCAATGACCCTTTTTGCAAAATCTATAGAGTGCTTTCGTATTTTATTTCCTTTTGTGTTCTCTTTAGAGGTTTGTATATTGTCCCACGAAAAAAAGAGGTTTGTATATATGTGTTGCTATCTCTCCATCTTTTTCTGTCATATATCGCCACCAAATTGCTATTGTCATCATTTACTACTGCCGCACATCATCCACAGACTGTTACATATTTACATCCACCCATCTATCCCATCACAAGTGACCCTCTAAGCTCCTTGCATTGAGACTACCTTATTATACTAGACAATGCCCCGCGCGTTGTTGTGGGATTTTCCGATGACTTGTTTGACATATGATGGTTGAAGAATATTAAGGTCCAGTTTCATATGACAATGACTGTACATCAGAGCTCTGGAAATTCATAACATATTTGGTATTCATGATACCTGAAAGTATTAATTTTCTAAAAGAACATGAAAATATGATGGTACGCGTCTCGGCTTCTGCCTACTATGGTCGGCCAAATATTCATAGATCTAGCAACGTATGTAGAACTTAACTCACATCCATGGAATTATATTTGTTCAATACTGATAAGTGTTTCACTCACAGTTTTTGATAAGAATGTACAGAGACAGAGGTAACTGAATGAATAATTAAAAAATGTGTGATATTCTTCTACCATTGCTCGGTTCCTTCTGCAGTTTGGGATTTCGCCTTGCGCTTTTTTAGTTTCCCAGCTGATCTCGCTCCTTCTCTGCTGACTAACAACGTGGAGGACTGAGGGGCCGATTGCCATTTTAGCCACCTCGCAAAAAAGACTTACATGCTTTGGTTATGCTACGTTGGTGCCACTTGAGGAATGAAAAGAAACGGGAGGATCTTTAGTTCCATAGAGATGTGGATGGCTGGCCTCCACAACTTAAAGCATATGGCATTACATACACAATTTCTTTCATCCACTCTTCTAATTTGTAAATATTCTTCATGCCTCCAATCTTCCATTTTATACTTCCTTTGTAACGAATTGTCTTCTTAACCAATGCAAGAAATATTATTGCCTTTGTTAAAGAATCTTAAGCTGCTACGCATGAGAACCGGGAGAATATGCTCGTCAACACCGGAAGCAAACCGAGGGAGAGGGTGACTGGAAACGCTTGGATGATGTGGCTGCATGGCTGAGTTGAGTAGCTACATGTTAAGAGAATTTGCAAACTAGATGATGATGTGGCATGATGATGATATAGACAGTGTGCATGTTGAGAGAATTGATAGAAGTGGGGAGCAACTTCTTAAGAATGTTAGATTTGTTTCTTTTGGCTTCGACCTTTTCTAACTGCATGCAAGGTTAACCGAGTGGCTCATCCTTGACTACACGCTTGCAGTGGCTCCGTGGACAGGCCAAAACCAGACTAAATGGAAATATAGGGTAAGTTTCTATGTTCTAGTATGTCCAACTCCGGCAAAAGAAAAATATCACTTTTCGTTCTAAAACACGGGCAACATTGACAACTCTCATTGGCCAAAAGGCTAATGAAAGCGTAAGGGGCTGTAGTGGAGGAGTGCTGGATTCACGACATACCGTACTCAGGAGGGTACTCCCATAGATTTCGCAGGCTTGGCTCCATGCCACCTTGATCACTGTCAGCGAGCTCCAAATCGGCGTTCCCCACGTTTGCCTTGGTGAGTATGATATGAGACAAGGAGGCGAAGAGATAAGGGTTAGGGGAGGGTTTGCGAGTCCTATGTGAGAATATGTGATAATATGGGTCTCTGTCAGAAATTGCACATCGGCTCCCACGGCTCGAGGACCTTTCATCCAATTACTCCACCACTCAGAGAGTTTTCCGCAAAACATATAGTGGGTGGTCCTTGCCTCCACAGACGTGACGTGCTACGCTCCCCAATTCAAACCGTTTTGTAGTTGAATGAAACCGAACAAAAGTTGGAGTACCATTTATTTCTATGGGTTTTTCAAGATATCGTATGTATCCATTCCTTCGTCTTGGTTTATTGGTCGTATCTTTCCATCCTTCCTTCATTGCTACGATTGATCCATGCATCCATTGATTGACGTCGTATATCATGCCCTCTCCCGCACAGTGAACTCACGGGCCCCGATCGTGCAACGGAATTAATTACGACCAAAAAATAGAAAATATATTATTTCTTTCTTAATTTTCTTTTTTGAAGCATGATAGACAGCTTTCCCTTCTTTCATCCCTTGACAAATTCTTTTACTCCAAGCAAACTTGGACTATGCAAATTATCGGCACCTCAACCTTTCTCTTTGCATCGCACGCAGTTAGTTAGATGATCCCAACCAAATTCAGCCAACCAATCAGTGTGGTTACACTGCGACAAATATTTTGTCACCCTCCTTCCTCTAGTACATCCTCACGTCTTGTGGATATATACAATGGTATGTACAATATAAATCGCCATTTATACAACGCACAACTTAAATATTCCTCTTTCAGTATATTTTAATTTGTGGACTGTCAAACTTAATATATATGGTACCTTTCTTGATGGTTCTGAGGGAGCTACATGGTTTTGAGGGACCACTTGGGCAGAGTAATTTTCAGTTCATGCCGGCAGTTATTTTCTTGCGTTGATGCATTTGAAGCTGAAGTTTTTTGCTCTCAGAGAAGGATTGTCTCTTGCCATTACAGTGGAGTAACCTTCATATTAACATTGAGTATGATTGTTCGGACGCCGTCGCGGTGGTGTAGAGCAAGATTAGAAACAAACCGAGATATGCCTTTCTTATTCAGGATATAAAAGAAGGCATGAAGGAGCATGATTCTTGTATTACTCGCATTAGACGTTGTTAGAATACTGCTATTCATTATACGGTGACCTTTGGTACATCTCAACCCGAACTTCTTAGACATCTTTAGACACCATGATTGTAATCCTTAATTTCTGAGTAATACAAGATATCTTTTCCACCACAAAAAATGAAGTCACAATCAACACAGTGATTTGTTCCCATTGCCAAAATATGCTACACAAATATCAACGAACACCACATTCTAGGATTTGATTTCCCTTTTAAAGGTTTATAATTACTTGATACCCCCCATTGACGACGTCTTTAGTATATTTCTCTCTTCTCAATATCTGGGGAGGTGTATTTATTTTATTCACCATTCTTTCTTTCTTTGTTATTTTTGTCTAATTTTAGACTGCTTTTACAAAGGCTTGCCACGTTGTTGTTTTTTCTTTGTTGCTGCCTATGTGTGACATATAAACTGTTGCTCGCCTGGGTTGCTCTCCACACATACATGGCGGGATGGCGTTTCTCAACGCTATTTGTTCATTCATTACGGTCCATGTGTTTCTCTCGCTGCCTCACGGGGAAGACCTCCTATTATTTTTCTTCAGAAACTGATCTTTTCTTTTTTCTTGAAAAAACAAACAAATAGTAATACCTCTGCTCCATGACACCACCAGTTGTGTACTAAATTTAGACACCGCTTAGAATAAACGGGTAGCTATCTAATCTAAAATAAAAAGACAGGCAGACAACTAGCTTGCCCGACCCCCTTTGATGCGATCAAATTCACATGTGGTGGTGTCATGAGCGATCACTTGTCCGTTTTCTACTTATTTTCTTACAGGATCACACGGACATTCACCCCCCCACCATCTCTTTCCTCCTTGTCTTGCTTTCATCGTCTGGTCCTATCCCTTGCACCGTGAATGGATATGTGCCGTGTCGGTAATTTAACAACCATACAACGTGTGAGATGTGATGGCATCTCTTAATTTTGTTTTCTTGTAGCAATATGTCACCTCAAATTAATTGAAACACAAAGGTCGTGGCACCGTTAGTTCCTTTACACACAAGTTGAAGGCTGGTGGTTAGAACGAGGGCGTTTTCTTTCAGCTAGCACTCTTTCTCCCGGGCTTACCTATATCACCTGCATCCACGTGAGTTGTCAATATTTTTTGTTAAAATACATTTTTCGTTCGGCTTTACTAGTCCCCCTTTGTATTTTGGGTCAAAATTTGACCGTAAGCTTAACTGGCAATATGTCAAATTGGATTTGTATTTCAAAAAAGTTTAATGGTACTATTTAGACTACATAAAACATAGTAGATTTTATATTAGTTAAAATTACGGCCAAAATTTGACACAAAATGCGAGAAGCACTAATAAACTCAAACTGATCGAGATCTTCCGACTCTAAAAGCAAGTATAATAAGCAAGTATAATAACATTATGTAATTAGTGGGCTAGAAGTGTTTAAATATTACTATCCTTTGAGTTGAAAAGGAGAGCACATATGAAAAGTGGCTCATAGATTAAGAGCTAGTTATAGTACGGGCTCCAACAAGCTTTGTGAGAATGTGAGGTGGGTCATGTGTTAATAAAGCATTCCCTCTGTCCCACAATGTAAGACATTTTTTGACACTAGTGTAGTGTCAAAATACGTCTTACATTATGGGACGGATGGAGTAGTACTTATTTGTACCTAACTACTACACATGTTGGCTCTTAGATTAGTAATAGTAGATGACATGATAACATCCTATAGCCAGCAGATGACTGCACTATTAGCCATGACAATGATCATTGATGGGTTTCCTCTCTAGATTTGGGTTATGGCGAGGAACACAACGGTATAATGTCGTACGCCTCAAGGAGTCATGAGCCATGTTATTTCAACATTATTTTTTTGCAAAAACGCCGAAGCCTGACGGAAAGGAGACACCGAAGTAGAAGCATACCAAGAAGCATCACTGGCGCGAATGAAGAGCGTCGGATAGCCGAGTTCGAGCGGCGGCACCGGTGTGCCGCCAGCGAAGCCGAGAAGGCAACGCGCCACCAAGACCGAAGGGCGCAACATCGGTGTACTACCGCCGAGGTCGAAGGGAAGCGTGTCGTCGAGGCCACCCCAGGATGTCCAAGCAAGATCCACTCGAGTCGCCAAGAACAATGGCCAGCCAGGATCAGAGCCGAGGTGGAGATGAAGCAGCAAGGGGCGAGTCCACCCGAAGCAGAAGAAATCCAAGAAGATGGCCCCAAGGAGGAAACAACGTAGAGACGTCGACACCATCTGACACGGGGGAACCCGGGGTCCGAGATTTCTCTCGGGATCTGAGAAGCTTGGGAAGGGGGAGGGAAACAATGCCAAACTCGATGCCTTCAAGAAGGGAAAATGGCAGCTGTAGCCGTCATTGTCGATGAAGTTTTCACCCGGCAGCGCCTCCTCCACCTCGCAACCGGAGCAAGTCGGCCAACCACCACTGTAGCCCTAGGCAGCCATGAGCTGTGAAGCGAGCAACGGAGGGCCAAAGAAGCAACAACACACCGGGCCGCTGCATGCAGAATGAGGCGAGGCCGAGGTGCACCGTGGCTAGCGTGAGGCCGCAACAAGAGAGCACGGGGAGCCGGTTGACGAGGCCATCTGAACCGGTCAGATCTGGTGCTGAAGCGCGACCACCAGAGACCGGTGACGACAGAGGAACGACTGGTGGGGGTCGGGGTAGGGGGTGGACGCAGCAAGGAGGACGCGCTCGGCCGCCACGGCAAGCTGGCCGGAGAGCACCACCACCGGCCAGAGCCCAGATCCAAATGAGGCAGGCAGGACCAACGCAGCAGGGGGGAGCCGCATCCGGAGGGAGACCCGTCACTCTAGCGGCTGGCGAGGAAGACACCGGGGGAGGGCGCTCCCACCGCCGGAGGAAGCTGCCAGAGCTGACAGGGGATGGGCCTGGAGGAGCGGTGGAGGAAAAGGGCGTGGGGCAAAGCGGGAGGGGGCGGAGGAGAACGGCCATCACTGGGTCCGGCGCGGCTTCACCGGTCGGCCCTCCGGCAGCGGCGACGCGGGGTGGCCGGGAGAAGGGACGGCGGCTGGGGTTCCCCTCGAGTCACCCGGCGTGGGGCGACGCGAGGGTCATAGATAGTTCACCTTGCCCGTCGTGATTTATTTATTGGTCCCCATCGTATTTTTGGTTGAACTGTGATCATAGATTAAATTAGCAGAATAGAGGTTATATGTCACACGAAAGTTATATTAATAGATTCATATTCAGAAGAAGTTTCCAATAGTATTATTTCTGTGGCATATAACTTATTTTCGACTATTCAAATGTATGATCAAACTTTGACTTAAAGTACAGTACAATGAGGTTGAATAAACCCCGCGGAGTACGTACGCAAACTAGAGCACGTACGTGTGGACTAAGTGATGCCCCGTCGTGTCCCCCTTTTTTGCCATGGCACGGAAGAGATGGATTGACACGCATGCATCGTGGCCATCGCCAGCAGTGTTACTGCTTAATCAAGTACTCCCTTCGTTCGAAATTATTTAGCTTGAATATGAATGTATCTAAAACTAAAATACATCTAAATATATTTTTTTTGCGACAAATAATTCCGAACGGAGGGAGTAGCTTAGCTAGTCGAAAGCTACCAGAAAGAAACAACCAAGTTAAGCTTGGTCAAAAGAGTAGTCGTACGTAGGCATGGGAGGAGACGCGTAGAGAAGTGGATGCACGACGCACGTGTAACAAAGTGGAGTAGGTTGGAACGACCCACCGGCCGACCGTTAACTTAGGGAGTGCCACACGGGCACGGGCAGCTGTCAGCCTCAGCCTCACCCCCCGGAGTTGGCTGCCGACCACAATAATCCCGCCGTTTCACATCATACAACGGTCTATATTTTTTTTTCAAGTTTGATCACGTTTACAAAAAAAACAATATAAAATATGTCTCACAATGTATCTAATGATATTAATATTGGTTAATGGCGATGAAGTGTGACTTTCCAAAAATTATACATGTGTGTGGCGTGGCGCATTGTGAAAGGGAGAGTGTATTTGTTTGGCCAGTGGTTTTGTTCATAGAAAAAAAGGGACAAGAGAAAATTCCATTGTTCCACCCTCTACTATTTCTAGATTTTGTGACATAAATGTACCATATTTAAAATTGAACACCACATTTTATCCCAAAATGTGTAGTATCAAATTCCTAGTAATTATAACGATGAAATAGGCCAACCTATCAAGCAGATTTGGCACGCTAACCCGGAAGCGTAAACCAGCTCGGCTAGCGTATACCCACAAGGCTCTGGCACGCTTCCCGCCCGATGCACAACTAGCTCTAGCTCACAATATGAATCTACTCCCTCCATTCCAAATTATTCATCGTGGTTTTAGTTCAAATTTGAATTAAAACCATGACGAGTAATTTGGAACGGAGAGAGTAGCTAGCAAGCAACAATGGCTCGTCGCCTCTCCTCCCTGCCATCCTCTGTTATGATGTTGGCGACAGAGTTCAGGGCGAATAGGTGAGTCGCGTCTTCATCTTCAGAGTACCTCGCACACCCGACCCTGGTGGTAGGTGCAATTCTTTCCGAAGAGGTCGATACAGGTACTGAGGCGGTCAGTAACGAGCAGGCATGCCAAGATTTTGATTTTCTTGAAGAGGTTGGAGCTCGAAATGTCGATCGAAGCCTGGAGCGTGAGGGTTGATCTATTTTGACCAAACCATTGAAATGCCCCAGTCAAGTCCTTTTTTTATTGACGAAAAATAGCGGACGCTGATTTCATTTCATTAAGAGAAAGGCCAAGAAGGCCAGGTTACAGTGTTCAGGTTAGCAAGTAGGTATGTACATAATGTTACGGTTGTACTCCCTTTGTTCCAAAATAGATGACCCAACTTTATACAAAGTTAGTATAAAGTTGGGTCATCTATTTTGGAACGGAGGGAGTAGGTTTGAAGAGATCTCCTTCGTAAGGAGGTAGCATTGGACCAGAGTCTAAGCTCCTCATTGATGATATAGAGGATTGCCGTGGGAGGGCTCGCTTTATGTTTGGAATTTGCAAGTGGGCCTTAGGTCCGAAGCCCAACTAAAATTCTCTTGGTCTATTCATATACGTGACTGTCACCACGCCATGACGCGTGTTGCGGGAACGGACACGTTAATTACTGAACCGTTTTTTATTCTTTTGGATCATGACTCGGACGTGGGGTTTACTCCCATGACCTACCCGGCCCGCATTATATAGTCAGGCAGACGTCTACCCTAGCCGTTGCCGCATCGTATGGCTTCGCACCACCGTTCCAGATCATTGCGTCGCCACGCAAGTCTGCAGGCCTCCGGAACCCTGCTTCTTGTGATCCTGTACGGGAAAGGGGCGATCAGGTTTTTGAGGAGCGCACTTACGCGACTGCTGGCAGCGAGGACTTCACCAACGACGACTTCTTCCCCGACTGCGACAACCTCTTCCTCAATTTTGTTTTTCCTGTTCGAGGTCGTGGTAGAATTCATGTTTCAAGTTTGTGCCCTAAATTCGATCTATTTATCTACTATGCTATTGCCGTCATGACTTATTCTGTGTTTATTCGAATTAAATCTCGTAGTAATTTGTGTTTAAAGATGCAGGCATTCCTCTCCTTTCAAAGTTGCCACCCGGTACAGATGACTAGGCAAGTGAGTTTGGGTTGATTGCAAGTTGAGCTGTTTTGAGTGGTACGAAGGCATATACGAGAAGGTATAACACACACAACTAATGTAGGTTTCGAGTTAGTATGACATTCATACATGTGCTAAATGGAAAAATCGTATAACAACCTTTCAATTTCACGGTAACAGATGGCAACGAAATTTACACACTGCCACAAATTTGCAAATAGGGGGTAAAAAGTTGAATCTTCTATACCTACGTACGTGAATTTGTAGTTTGCTAACCACACGTGTCATGTGGTAGAATCTTCCATATCTGAATAGTTAGACCGCACCAACATATTTTTCTTCAACATGCAACCATGCATGCATAGAAGAAAGCGCATCTTAATTAAGATTCAAACATGCATGCGAATTTCCATTATATTTGTCATTTATCTTAAATAAACATTTGACAACTATATATGACACAACAAATTATATGTTTTTCATACAACCAAATCTCATTGAAATATATAGTAACATATTTTCACAGCAACATGCATTGTTTCATCTAGTAAAGTTAAGTTGGCGCATCAGCAAGTTTATATACTAATCAAGGTGTAGGAGAAACAAAATTGATGGAGTGGGTCAACCCAAGTAGCTAGGTCTAATCAAGGACGTGTGGGTTAAGGGAGAGGCCTTGACTTGAGTAACTTTGTTACTCGGCCAACCTGAAAGGAAAGGCAGAAAGAAACAAGAAAACAGACTAGTAACTTGCATGCCATGGTCGGTGAAATTATGCTGAGCTAGATAGAAAAGAGGCCACTGGCCAGGTTTGTTACCAGTTGATTGCTACTGCTACTTTAATTAGCTAGCTAGATAGAAAAGTGGTTAGGAGTGGATCAGGCCACACACACAGACACACACGTGTAACAAATTTACAAAGTTGGTTGGAATTACCGACCGACCGTCCGTTAAGCTAGCTAGCAGCTACTCCTGGATGAAGATGAGTAGCAAGCATTGTGCCACGCAGGCACGGTCACATGTCGCAGCTGATTAACGGTAGTGGACGCCGACCATATATGTGTGTGTACGATGGAACCATGCATGAGATGACCTTTTCTCCTTCTTCACAAGATAACGATCGATCGATGAGCCATGAGATGACACCGCTCGTGTACATATCCATCCATCCACCCGTCGCCTTCGCTTAATTGTCGCACCAAATCGCTATTACCATC
This sequence comes from Triticum urartu, assembly GCF_056163025.1. NCBI lineage: Eukaryota > Viridiplantae > Streptophyta > Magnoliopsida > Poales > Poaceae > Triticum > Triticum urartu. The sequence continues at coordinate 592,273,474 of NC_141873.1, read as the reverse complement.
TCTATCTATACTAGTTAATACCGCACACCGTCCACACGTTACATCCATCACGTCGGTCCAAACCATGTTCAAAATTAAATACTATCACGTTGAATCAGCTGGCCGGTCAATGCCATGTTCCAATGAGAGTGAGAGACAGAGAAAACTCCTTTTATATCAAATTATAATTATAATTGTCTAGGAAAAATGATATAGTACTAGCCATAAAAAACAGTGTATCTTAAAACGTGCACATCAGCTATTTCTTTCCTTTATATTATGCGAGCTACTTGCAGAAAGAAATAACAAAACCATGTATGTGTACCACATGTATTATTCACTACAAAAATACATGATTTATTTTACAGCTCGCATCGAAACATATTTTCACGATGAAATCTTAAACACATCTTGTTTAATGAAAACTTTCGATCTATTCATTATCAATCATGGCAGTACAACAAACCCACAAAATAATAAAAATTACATCTTAAGCTATAGACCACCTAGCGACGACTACAAGCACTGAAACGAGCCGAAGGCGCGCTGCCGTCATCACCCCGCCTTTGTCGGAGGCGGACAAAACTTATTGTAGTAGACGGTCATCGTCTAGTACACATCTATACGTACTTGTGTATTTTAAAAAAAAACTTAAAATCCATTATTTAAATTTTGGAAAATTTCAAAAAGCCTCACCCATACATTTTCTCTTTTGTAATTCTGGCTAGGGTTACTCCGAAAGAAAAAAATCTAGCTAGGGAGGATTAATAGCAAGTCAGGTACGGACACATGATATGTAGACGAGAAACGTCCATCCCTCTCTCTCCCGACTCTCCGGCCGGCTGCCGAAGCCGCCAGAGAGAGGTTGCAGAGAAGTCTAGACTCTAGACGACGAGGAGCCAACCAGGAGTCGCAGGTGAAGTACTACTCCTAGATAGGATAGGACGGACATGATCGACGGTGATGGATGGAGATGCATGCATGGCACGGACACCCTACCCGACACTTTGCTAATTTAGGGCCTCTTTGATTCATAGAATTGCAAAAACATAGGAATAGAGAAAGCGTAAGATTAGAATGGCATGTTCATTGAATCCCTATATAGGATTTGAGTTTGTTTGATTGTGTCACGGGAAAAACAAAGAATTTCTTCAAAGAGGTTGGAGTGGATATTAAAATTCCTGTGAAATGTAGTACAAATGAATTCTTGGAAAAAAATCCTACAGGATTTAATCCTACGAATCAAACGACCAACGTAGAAAAAATTTCTAAAGATTCTAATTCTTCAAAGATCTTATAAAAATCCTTTGAATCAAAGAGACCCTTGACTTGTCTCCCACGTTGGTAACAAATCAAACTTTGTTCGACCCGTCGAGAACCTTGCATACGTGCCTGGCTACTACTCGTACGTTAACTCCACACAGAAATTTATTTCTGTCAACGGCCGGCGCACGCACGCACGCAACGTCGTCTTCTTATTTTCTACACGCAATGCATGGTAGAAATTAAAAGAAACAGGTTAATCGAACGAGGTGGCATATATAATATACACGCAATGCATGGTAGAAATTAAAAGAAACAGGTTAATCGAACGAGGTGGCATATATAATATACCCACGCCCAAAGTAAAAGTACGCTAGAGCATGCACAGCCGAGGCCTTAAACCCATCTTAAACGTCCGGGCGGCTGATCGGTCAGTGACCGGTCATAAAAATCCGATCCATTCAGGCGACTCAAACCGTTCTCAAACGTTTGGGTTGTCCGACGCTTTTCATATGGGATGGCCTGGGCGCGTCCGTCTCGTCAGCCTATCTGACTCCAACTCCACATATGTCCTCTTCAATGAACCGTGGACTGCAGTCCGCTCAGCCTACTCCACACTCTCGGTTCTCTCCTTTTTTCGATTCGTCTTTTCCTCTCCGCTTTCAATCCATGGCAGATGACCGCAGTGGCTCCGGCTGCAATGGCGGCGACAGCGCACGCAGGCACAAGTCTTCTTTTCGTCACTTTCTTCTTCTTTTTCGCTTTCTTCTTACTAGCAAAAGGGTCCGTGCGTTGCAATGGAAGGAAAAAAAAATCATAATCTTCAATGGTCATGATCACATTTTGCTGCATCACAGAGATATGCTATCACTCTCAATTTCATCAAATAATGACATTTTTTTAAACTCATGAACATATTTAAAATCATGAACATTTTTCAAATTCATGAACACTTCTATAAATTTCTAAACATTTTTCTAAAATCAAGATTGTTTTGCAATTATGAACTTTTATACTATTTGCAAACATTTTTAAAAATTGTGAAAATATTTTCTAACAATTTTTTTGAATTGGCGAACATTTCTAGAAAGGACAAACATTGTTCGAGAAAATTGGTGGAACACCTTTTCAAATTCACGAACATTTTTGTGCTTTAGCGAATATTTTTTGAAATGCATGGTCATTTTTTGAGTCAACGAACATTTTATGAAGGAATAAATTATTTTATAAGGCACAAACAGTTTTTAAAATTTTAGGATATTTTTTTATTCATGAACATTTTTTGAATTGGCGAAATTTGTTTAATTTCATTAGCATTTTTAATACACAAACTTTTAAAAAAAATCATCAACACTTTTTGATTTCCTGACCATTTGTTTTCAAAATTTGAACATTTTTTGAATAAGCAAACATTTTCTGTAAGATCGCGAACATGTTTTATATCCACAAACATTCTATTATGTTTAAACCTTTTATTTCAAAATTCTCATTTGTTTTTACTTTCAGATCTTTTTTGAAGTCCCAAATTATTTAAAGTAGAAGAAAATGAACACATAAAATAAAAATAAAAAATAAAAACAGAATTTAAAATACAGGCCTCCCGGACATGGAGCCGGCCCAAACATGTGAGTTGCTTCTTCTCCCGGCGTGCAGAGCGCAATATAGGAGGTCCCTACTGCATGGGCAGGCCCGGGCGGGGGATTCCTCTATGTGAAATGATACGTCTTCATCGCCTATAATGTATCTAGTATGGAAGATACCGATATCTCTTGGTTGTTATGTTGACAATGAAAGCATATCGCTCAAAATATTATTTATCTCTATTTCAAAACTCGAGCTCTGGCACCTTGGCAAATATCTGCTTCCCTCTGTGAAGGGCCCGTTTATTTACTTTTATTGATGAGTCATGATCATCTTATAAAAAGCACCAGTTAGAGAGCACCACTGTCATTTGTATGCTTTGTTATTAATGAGTATGACTGTGACTGGATCTCTTTTACCATTAATTACAATGTCTAGTCAGTTCTTCATCTTCAGGGGTGCTCTGCATTTATGTTTTACGGTCTCAGAAAAGGCTAGCGAGATATCATATTGTTATATCATATCATGATTGTTTTGAAAAAGTGTTGTCATCCGAGATTCATTATTATTGCTCGCTAGTTAACTATGCCATTGATATGAGTAAATGTGAGACCTAAATGTTATTGTGAATATGGTTAGTTCATAATCTCTGTTGAAAACTTAAAAGTTCGCTTTACATATTTACAACAACTCGATCAAACAGAGTTTGTAAAAGTTTTTCTTTATCACTTTCAGTTTGTCAACTGAATTGCTTCAGGACAAGCAATGGGTTAAGCTTGGGGGAGTTGATACGTCTCTACCGTATCTACTTTCCAAACTCTTTTGCCCTTGTTTTGGACTCTAACTTGCACGATTTGAATGGAACTAACCCGGACCGACGCTGTTTTCAGCAGAATTGTCATGATGTTATTTTTGTGCAGAAATAAAAATTCTCGAAATGACCTGAAACTTCACGGAGATTATTTTTGGAATAAATAGAAAATATTGGAGAAAGAATCAACAAGAGGGGACCCACACCCTGTCCGCAAGGGTGGATGGCGCGCCCACCCCCTGGGGCGCGCCCTGTGGTCTTATGGGTCCCACGAGGCTCCACCGACCTTAATTCCAACTCCATATATTCACGTTAGGGGAGAAAAAAATCAGAGAGAAGGATTCGTCACGTTTTACGATACAGAACCACCGCCGCCTCCTGTTCTTCCTCGGGAGGGCAGATCTGGAGTCCTTTTTGGGCTCTGGAGAGGGGAAATCGTCGCCATCATCATCATCAACCATCCTCCCTCACCAATTTTATGATGCTCACCGCCGTGCGTGAGTAATTTCATCGTAGGCTTGCTGGACGGTGATGGGTTGGATGAGATTTACCATGCAATCGAGTTAGTTTTGTTAGGGTTTGATCCCTAGTATTCATTATGTTCTAAGATTGGTGTTGCTACGACTTTGCTATACTTAATGCTTGTCACTAGGGCCCGAGTGCCATGATTTCAGATATGAACCTATTATGTCTTCATGAATATGTTTGTGTTCTTGATCCTATCTTTCAAGTTATAGTCACCTACTACGTGTTATTATTCGGCAACCCCGGACTGACAATAGTCGGGACACTTCCTGGTGATGACTGTAGTTTGAGGAGTTCATGTATTCACTAAGTGTTAATGCTTTGGTCCGGTACTCTATTAAAAGGAGGCCTTAATATCCCTTAGTTTCCAATACGACCTTGCTGCCATGGGAGGGTAGGACAAAAGATGTCATGCAAGTTCTTTTCCATAAGCACGTATGACTATATTCAGAATACATACCTACATTATATTGATGAATTGGAGCTACTTTTGTGTCAGCCTAGGTTATAACTGTTGCATGATGAATGCCATCCAACATAACTATCCATCATTGATCCATTGCCTACGAGTTCGTTTCATATTGATCTTTGCTCCGTTACTTTTCCGTTGCCACTGCTATGATTGTTACAAAACTGCTACTATTACTGTTGCCACCGTTACCGTTACTTCCATACTACTTTGTTGCAGATATGAAGTCTTTCAGGTGTGGTTGAATTTACAATTCATCTGCTAATACTTGAGAATATTCTTTGGCTCCCCTTGTGTCGATCAATAAATTTGGGTTGAATACTCTACCCTCGAAAACTATTGCGATGCCCTATACTTGTGGGCTATCAAGACCTTTTTCTGGCGCCGTTGCCGGGGATCATAGCTCTATTCTTTGAGTCACTTGGGATTTATATCTGTTGATCACTATAAGCAATTTGAAAGATACAAGAACCAAGATTTTTCCCTGTACTACGAGGGGAGGTAAGGAACTGCCATCTAGCTCTGCACTCGATTCACTTTCTGTTTTAAGTAAGCTTGTGACACCTACACCTGCTATTGATTCCGATATGTCACATGTTATTGATGATGCCACTTCTGCTATGCATGATGCTTATGATGATGCTACTTCTTTGCTTGATAATACTGTGCCATTAGGTGAATTTCTTGATGAACAACTTGCTAGGGTTAGAGAGAATGAAATTACTAAAACTGATGATATTATTGAAACTGAATATTATGATTCTCCCCCTAGATATGAATTGCCTGTTGTACCTGAGGGTTATATTATGGATGAGAAACTGCTAGAGACTTTCTTGCTTGTAATGATAGAGATGATCTTAAGAAACTGTTAGCTAAGTGATATGTCTCCGTCGTATCTATAATTTTTGATTGTTCCATGCCAATATTCTACAACTTTCATATACTTTTGGCAACTTTTTATACTATTTTTGGGACTAACATATTGATCCAGTGCCCAGTGCCAGTTCCTGTTTGTTGCATGTTTTTTGTTTCGCAGAAAATCCATATCGAACGGAGTCCAAACGGGATAAAAACGGATGTTGATTTTTTTTGGAATATATGTGATTTTTGGGAAGTGAAATCAACATGAGACGATGCTCGAGGGGCCCACGAGGCAGGGGGCGCGCCCCAGGGGGGCAGGCGCGCCCCTGACACTCATGGCCACCCCGTAAGGCAGTTGATGCCCTTCTTTCGCCGCATGAAAGCTAATATCCGGATAGAGATCATGTTAAAATTTCAGCCCAATCGGAGTTAAGGATCTCCGGGAATATAAGAAACGATGAAAGGGTAGAATCTGGGAACGCAGAAACAGAGAGAGACAGGTAGACAAATCCAATCTCGGAGGGGCTCTCGCCCCTCCCACGCCATGGAGGCCATGGACCAGAGGGAAAACCCTTCTCCCATCTAGGGAGGAGGTCAAGAATAAGAAGAAGGAGGGGGGCTCTCTCCCCCTCGCTTCCGGTGGCACCGCAGTGCCACCGGGGGCCATCATCATCACTGCAATCTTCACCAACAACTTCACCGCCATCATCACCAACTCTTCCCCCCTCTATGCAGCGGTGTAACCTCTCTCTTACCCGATGTAATCTCTACTTAAACATGGTGCTCAATGCTATATATTATTTCCCAATGATGTATGGCTATCCTATGATGTTTGAGTAGATCCATTTTGTCCTAATGGTTATTTGATGATCATGATTGGTTTGAGTTGCATGTTTTACTATTGGTGCTGTCCTATGGTGCTCTCCGTGTCGCGCAAGCATGAGGGATCCCTGCTGTAGGGTGTTGCAATACGTTCATGATTCGCTTATAGTGGGTTGCGTGAGTGACTGAAACACAAACCCGGGTAAGGGGGTTGTTGCGTATGGGATAAAGAGGACTTGATACTTTAATGCTATGGTTGGGTTTTACCTTAATGATCTTTAGTAGTTGCGGATGCTTGCTAGAGTTCCAATCATAAGTGCATATGATCCAAGTAGAGAAAGTATGTTAGCTTATGCCTCTCCCTCAAATAAAATTTCAATAATGATTACCGGTCTAGTTATCGATTGCCTAGGGACAAATAACTTTCTCGTAACAAAAAGCTCTTTACTAAAACTAATTTAGTTGTGTCTTTACCTAAACAGCCCCTACTTTTTATTTACGTAATCTTTATTATCTTGCAAACCTATCCAAAAACACCTACAAAGTACTTCTAGTTGCATACTTGTTCTAGGTAAAGCGAACGTCAAGCGTGCGTAGAGTTGTATCGGTGGTCGATAGAACTTGAGGGAATATTTGTTCTGCCTTTAGCTCCTTGTTGGGTTCGACACTCTTACTTATCGAAAACTGTTGCGATCCCCTATACTTGTGAGTTATCAAGACCTTTTTCTGGCGCCGTTGCCGGGGAGCAATAGCGTGGGGTGAATATTCTCGTGTGTGCTTGTTTGCTTTATCACTAAGTAATTTTTATCTGCTGTTCTTAGTTGTTTTCTATCTTTAGTTATGGGTAGGAAACGCAAAATACCAAAAAAAATTAGTTATACCTACTAAACCAATGGTTTAAGAACCACTCAAAATCTATCACACTACTGAAGCTTATTACTTGGATCATCTTCGATCCCTATGTGCTCGTGCTGAAACCCCAACTAGCTTAGTTGAGGGCAAATCTTTAGATGAGCATGCTTATTATGTGCGACACCGAATATCTGAAAAAGGGAAAATTTTACTGGGTCAAATTCATCGTTTGCAATGCTATGCTTGGAATTTATGCGAAATATGATATTACTTGTTGTTCTGAAAACCCTAAGAAACACCTTCCCTATCAATGTGAGTTTAGTGATAATGGAATCGTATCTTCGTATGCTAAGGGTGTTTATAGTTACTATGATGTTCAACAAATTGAAGAATTTGTTGCTTTTAAGGGTGCTTATGAAATTGCTTCTTTGATTGAAACATATGATGCTACTCTTTACAAATCTGAAAATTTTGCCATACTTAAATATTGCTATGATAAGTATGCTTCTAATGCCTATGTTAAACCATATATTGAGGACTACCCCGCTGTCCAAGAAGAGACTAATATTTTGCAGGAGTCTATGGAAGAAGAAATTGATGAAACTGTGAGCTCATTGGATGAAAAAGATGAGGAGGAGAGCGAAGAACAAAAGGAGGAAGAGCGGATTAGCTATCCGTGCCCACCTTCTAATGAGAGTAACTCTTCAACTCATACATTGTTTAATTTCCCTTCGTTCTTACCGAAGGATGATTTCTATGATGATTGTTATGATCCCGTTGATTCTCTTGAAATATCCTTTTTTGATGATGCTTGATATGCTTGTGGCCAAGATGCCAATATGAATTATGCTTATGGAGATGAACTTGCTATAGTTCCTTATGTTAAACATGAAATTGTTGCTATTGCACCCACGCATGATAGTCCTATTATCTTTTTGAATTCTCCCAACTACACTATATCGGAGAAGTTTGCACTTATTAAGGATTATATTGATGGGTTGCCTTTTACCGTTACACATGATGATTTTGATAGATATAATATGCATGTGTTTGCTGCTCCTACTTGCAATTATTATGAGAGAGGAACTATATCTCCACCTCTCTATGTTTCCCACACTATACAAATTGCAAGAAACTGTTTATACTATGCATTGGCCTTTACTTTGTGTGCATGAATTGTTCTATGATGACATGCCGATGCATAGGAAGAGAGTTAGACTTCGTTGTTGCATGATATATGTTACTTTGTGCTCACTACTAAATTATAAATCATTGTTAATTAAAATTGGCTTTGATATACCTTGGGATCCGGGTGGATTCACTACTTGAGCACTATATGCCTAGCTTAATGGCTTTAAAGAAAGCGCTGCCAGGGAGACAACCCGGAAGTTTTAGGGAGTCATTTATTTCTGTTTAGTGCTTTTATATAGTTTAAAAACAACAAAAATAAATAGGGGAACCCAAAAAAATTTCAAAAAGGAAAGTGAAAGTGAGAAAGACAAGCATTGTTGAAGTGGGAGAGCTCCTTGAACTTTGTTCATGCTCACGGCAACTTTGTGAATCTTGATTACATAAAATTTTCAACAAAAATAATTATCCTCTTGTACAATTCCATTGTTTTATAAAAATAATGTGCCAAGGTTTGCCTTTAGGATGTTTACATTTGCTCGTTGGTTTGTACTGTGCAGGACAGAAACTTTGGCTGTAGTGCACGATTTTACATTTATAGCTGGAACGTCAAATGGTTCTGATTATTTTTGAACTGTATTTCTATACAAATTCTTTATTTTTCCTAATTTTGGCAGAATTGTTCAAGTACCAGAAGTATGGTGAATGTTCAGATTATTACAGACTGTTCTGTTTTAGACAGATTCTGTTTTTGATGCATAGTTTGCTCGTTTTGATGAAACTATCAATTCACATATGTGGATTAAGCCATGAAAAAGTTATATTACAGTAGACACAATGCAAAAACAAAATATGAATTGGTTTGCAACAGTACTTAGAATAGTGATTTGCTTTATTATACTAACGGATCTCACCGAGTTTTCTGTTGAAGTTTTGTGTGGATGAAGTGTTCGATGATCGAGAAGGTCTCGATGTGAGAAGAAGGAAGAGAGGCAAGAGCTGAAGCTTGGGGATGCCCGAGGCACCCCAAGTAAATATTCAAGGAGACTCAAGCGTCTAATCTTGGGCATGCCCCGGAAGGCATCCCCTCTTTCTTCAACAAGTATCGGTATGTTTTCGGATTCGTTTCGTTCATGAGATATGTGCAATCTTGGAGCGTCTTTTGCATTTAGTTTTCAGTTTTATTTTATGCACCATGCTGGTATGAGATAGTCCTTGGTTGATTTATATAATGCTCTATGTACTTCACTTATATCTTTTGAGTACGGCTTTATAGAATGCTTCATGTGCTTCACTTATATCATTTGAAGTTTGGATTGCCTGTTGAAAGGATCGATATGGTTGACTAGAGAGGGGGGGGGGGTTGAATAGGCAACTACCAATTTTTAGCTTTTCTTTACCAAATTAAACTTTGCATCAAATTAGGTTGTCTAGATGTGCAACTAGGTGAGCAACCTATATGATGCAATAACAACAAGCAAGCAAGGGTAGAAACACTAAAGAGCTTGCACAAGTAAAGGTAAGAGATAACCAAGGGTGGATCCGGTGAAGACGAGGATGTGTTACCGAAGTTCCTTCCTTTTGAGGGGAAGTATGTCTCCGTTGAAGCGGTGTGGAGGCACAATGCTCCCCAAGAAGCCACTAGGGCCACCGTATTCTCCTCATGCCCTCACACAATGCGAGATGCCGTGATTCCACTATTGGTGCCCTTGAAGGCGGCGACCGAACCTTTACAAACAAGGTTGGGGCAATCTCCACAACTTAATCGGAGGCTCCCAACAAGACCACGAAGCTTCACGACAATGGAATATGGCTCCGAGGTGACCTCAACCATCTAGGGTGCTCAAACACCCAAGAGTAACAAGATCCGCTAGGGATGAGTGGGGGAATCGAAAACCCCTTGGTGGAAGTGTAGATCGGAGCCTTCTCAACCACTCCCGAGCAAATCAACAAATTTGATTGGCTAGAGAGATAGATCGGGCGAAAATGAAGCTTGGAGTATTTAATGGAGCTTGAGCAATAAATGGAGCTTGGGGGAGGAAGAGGTTAGTGAGAAGGAAGAAGGGGACTCCCTTTTATAGTGGGGGCAACAATCCCATTGCCCCCACCAACCAGCCCCGCACAGGGCGGTACTACCGCTGAGATGGGGCGGTACTACCGCCAGGACAACGGTACTGCCGCGCCAGCCAGCGGTACTGCCGCGCTGGGGAGACAAGTAGGGAACGGACCCAAATGCGGTACTACCGCGGTGGTAGGGCGGTACTACCGCTCCTGGAACAGTACTACCGCCACTACAACCGTGACTAGTGCCGCAAAACCCGACACGAGAAAACAACCTCTCGAATCGAGGCAGTAGGAACTAGACTGCCCAGCGGTACTACGGCAGTGGGGTCAAGGGTGGTAGTACCGCTATGGAGCGGTACTGCCGCTTGTGACCCTTCGCCCGTAGTACCGCAGGTAGTGCGGTACTACCGCTGGGGCGCGCGCGCGCGAGAGAGAAGAAATCTCTAAAAGAAGCTGAGGACAAGGCGGAGGTGCCAGGCCCCCAGCGGTACTACGGCTGTGGAGCCACGGGCGGTACTACCGCTGCGGAGCGGTACTGCCGCTTGTGGCTTCTCAGCGGTACTACCGCTGGGTGCGCGGTACTACCGCTTTGACCCAGCCAGGACAAGGAAGAGAGAGGAGAGATCTCTTCAATGGAAAGGAAATGCTCGGAGGGTGAGAAGCTGCTGTGTACGTGATGATTCTACCCATGCAAAACCCCAGCGGACCCCCTCTTGATAGTATGGTGCCCTCTACGCAACTAGTCCACCGAGAAAGAAACGAAAGAGCTACACCGTCTTGAAATACACTCCAAGGGGAAGAAGGCATCTCGTGCCAGGGGAGAATCTGTGAGTAATTTAAAGCACAAGATTAGTCCGCAAACATGTTGTCATCAATCACCAAAACTACCTTGAGAGAGATATGCTGTAACAATCTCCCCCTTTTTGGTGGATTGATGACAACTAGGGATTTGTGCAAGGAAAAGAAATAAAGCGAAGAAAGCTAAGAACTACAAAATATAGACGGTCTCCCCCAGAATGTGTGCACCAAGAGATGGCACGGCACACACATTCGGATCAACACTCCCCCTATATTTTATAGTCCAACAATACTAAGCACAAGATATATGAGAGAAGAGAATAGACAGGACAAGCATGCATCTCATAATAAACTACAGTACTCTGAAATGACATACGTAATAAGGTAGTGATAGGGAGCATATGTCTTACACCATATGACTAGAACTTAGGACTCACACCAAACCAAACCAAAGAAGGAACACACAAGAAAACACAAGACGACTCAAAGCACGACACAAGAAGCAAATCCCTACACTCTCTCCCCTTTGGCAGTGAGACACCAAAAAGGGCGAAGAGTGACACTACGACTCCAGGTGATGGGAGGAGGAAGATCTCGAACATCACATCTCTGCATCTTCGTCATGGGTCGAGAACTGCTCGGCATCGGAGTCGGTCCAGTGGCAATTATGATGAATCCAGTCCTCCTCTTCAGTGATCTGACCCTCAGACCCACTGGCAACTGTTGCTCCCATCTGACGCATGAGCTCCTTGTGGCGCGTCCTAGCATGCTTCTCCACCACATGAGTCATGTACTGACCATGGGACTCCATGCAGAAAAGCTTCTTCATCTTGTGCTTAAGCTTCTGTGCCCACGACGATTCTGCACTAGAGGGGCCAAAGTCCTCCTCATGAGCATCGGTAGCAGCCTCACCCTCGGTCCCCATGGCAGCAGCAGCAGCAGACGGGCCCCCTGTGGCAGCAGTAGCAGATGGACCCCCTGTGTGAGGCACTGTCCAGTTGTCCTTCTTCCTTAGACGCTTGATCTCATGAGAAACCAAGTCTCCAGTCTCTAGCAGCACTCTGGGATAAGTCTGTGCCCAGGCCCTCTCAATGAGCCTAATGATGAATGGACCATAGATAGGACACTTGCGCTCAGACACGGCAGATAGAAGTTCAGACCACATGACATGAGAGATATCCAGGCTCTCTCCAGTGCTTGCTTCCTTCTCATGCTGACAGAAAAGGAGCATGTCCACGAGGTAAGAGTGGACCATATCCAGATTCCTGATCCGAGGGAAGAGAGTCTCACGGAATATGCGATGAAGAATGTCCAGATACGGAGACAGCTCATAGGTCTTCTTCTCAGTTACTGGGTGAACCTTCACAGTGCAGTAGGGCCAAAGGGCTTGCTTGTGGGTGGATGTAGCATTGCGGTGAGGACGGAAACCGACAGGAGTCTCAAGCCCGGTATCCACCACATCAAGTAACTCCATGAAAGCCTTCCACTTGACAGAAAGCAGCTTGCCATTGGTCATCCATGTCAGAGTCCTGTCGACATCCGTCCCAAGATGGACGGTGGCATAGAATTGAGCCACCAAATCCGCATCGAAATCCTTGTTGAATTGCATGATCCTGAGAATGTTCAGCTGAGTGCACATCTGAAGAGCTTCGCCAAAGTACTCCGGGTCCTTCTCCATAGCATAAGTGTCAATGTAGCGAACATCAACAAAAAGATTCTTCTTGGCCTTGATCACATCAAAGTAGATGGCAAACTGAAAACGGTTCCAGAACGGGTGGTTGACCAAAGTGGGTTCTTGGTCCACCGCATAGGTGTTGCGGCAACGCTTCTCCCAAAACTCCTTGTTGGTCATCTCAGTCACAGTCTTCCCTTTTGGCTTGTTGGCGGCTCGCTTCGATTGCTGAGGAGGTGGAGGAACACTTGCAGATGCACTTGTTGGAGGCGGTTGGGTGCTCGAGGAACCACTGGCTGGCTCTGAGGTGCGGTAGCGTTTTGATGTGGCATGCCTGGGGTTGATACGGTGACCTTGCTGCTCGGAACGGTCATCACCTGGAGCCAAACACAAGAACACGCAAAACAACCAGAAAGAACGAGCATAAGCCAACAAACTCAACAAAAAGATCAAGGTAAGGCAGGAAAATGATGGAAATTGGCATTCAGCGGTAGTACCGCTCTAGGTCAAGCGGTAGTACCGCTCCAAGAGGAGTGGTAGTAATTCTTGAGGCGGAGAAACAACAGTTTCATATAGCACGAGGCGGTGAAACAGCGGGCTCTTACTACCGCAGTCAGATCCGGCACTACCGGCCTACCAAATTCAAAAATAATCCTACCAAACTCTAATCGAGATAGTCTAGTTGCCTTCTACAACCAACTCAAGCCTAGATTTCGCCAAAAATTAGAGATGCAACCACCATTGCCCCTAAGAAACAAGAACTAAAAAGAGACAAAACGAAAGAAAGAACGGGGGCAATACCGGCATCCATGGCAAGAGGACGAGGTGGGGATCGACTCCACCAAAGGAAATGGAGAGGGACGCCCCGGAGACGGAGATCCTCTGGAGCCCTCCCGCGGCGAGAGGAGGCTGGAGAGAGGAAGAGAAAAGAGGGGCGAAGTGAATGGGTATGGGGGAGAAGAAACCTCCCCCTGCCCCGACTTAACCCCCTGGTCCCGTCCCTCAGCGGTAGTACCGCGCTGGGGGGCGGTAGTACCGCTTATAAGCGGTAGTACCGCGCACCACCAGCGGTAGTACCGCCCAGCACGCCACGGCAACTAAACAGACACGGCTTTAGCTCGACGAAACGACAAAAACGGCAAGAGAAAAAAAACACCAACAAACGACCAAGACACACCTCTTCAAAAGAGGGCAGTGGCCGAGGCCACCTATGTTTGATTCAAAAGGTATGGCACCGCGAAGATTTTAACCTTGGGCCCATGACCAAAACTCGTCTTTTAAGCACAAGTGCCATCAACAATTGCTAAAGTGAAAGACTTGATCAATTTATGCATAATGGGGGGAGGGAGAGTTCATTGAGAGAACAACACTCCCCCTATGTCCATGCCTACACCTAAACTAGACACCAAATTGAGCGTGGTAGGGTGTGCACGGGTTCAAGCCACATTGCTCGAATCAATGATATTTAGCTCATGCCTTAACTCGCGAAATCTTGCTTCATCCAAGGGCTTCGTGAAAATATCTGCAAGGTTGTCATGAGTGTTGACATAGTTGAGCTCGATCTCTCCTCGCCTAATGTGATCCCGGATGAAGTGATACCGAATCTCAATATGCTTCGTCTTGAAGTGTTGCACTGGGTTGAGAGAAATCTTGATGGCACTTTCATTGTCACACCAAAGAGGCACTTTGTCACAAGTGACACCGTAATCCTTTAAAGTTTGCCTCATCCATAGAAGTTGTGCACAACAACTACCGGCGGCAACATACTCCGCCTCAGTGGACGAGAGAGACACACAACTTTGCTTTTTGGAAGACCAACTTACCAAAGAGCAACCAAGGAATTGGCACCCTCCGGAAGTGGACTTCCTATCCACTTTGTCTCCCGCCCAATCGGAATCCGAGTACCCTACAAGCTTGAAGTTTGATCCTCTTGGGTACCATAAGCCAAAGTTTGGGGTATGAGCCAAATATCGAAAGATTCGTTTGACCGCCACAAAGTGACTTTCCTTAGGTGCGGCTTGAAACCGTGCACAAATTCCCACACTCAACATGATGTCCGGTCTAGATGCACAAAGGTAAAGCAAGGATCCAATCATGGAACGATATACCTTTTGATCCACCACTTTACCATTGGGATCTAAGTCAAGTTGGCACTTGGTGGGCATTGGAGTGGAGGCCGGCTTGACGTCACTAAGCTTGAATCTCTTGAGCATGTCTTGAGTGTATTTGGATTTATTGATGAAGGTTCCTTCTCTTCTTTGCTTCACTTCGAACCCTAGAAAGAACTTCAACTCTCCCATGGAGGACATCTCGAACTTTGAGGTCATGAGAGCGGCAAATTCCTCATTGAAAGCTTTGTTAGGAGAACCAAAGATAATATCATCAACATATAATTGGCACACAAACAACTCCCCTTTGACCTTCTTAGTAAAAAGAGTGGGGTTGATTAGTCCAACTTCAAAACCATTGTCTTGTAATAACTCGGTAAGGTGGTCATACCACGCACGTGGGGCTTGTTTAAGGCCATAGAGTGCCTTATCGAGTTGATACACATGATCGGGAAAGTAGGGATCCTCGAACCCGGGGGGTTGCTTGACGTAAACTAATTCATTAATGTGACCATTAAGAAAAGCACTCTTCACATCCATTTGTTGTAACTTAAAGTTATGATGAGAAGCATATGCAATCAACATGCGAATGGATTCAAGACGAGCAACGGGAGCAAAGGTTTCACCGTAGTCGATACCCTCGACTTGGGAGTAGCCTTGTGCTACCAAACGAGCCTTGTTGCGAATGATAATCCCATGGGAATCTTGCTTGTTCTTGAATATCCACTTGGTTCCAATGACATTGTGGTTCCCCGTTGGCCTTGGCACCAATCTCCACACTTTATTGCGCTCGAAGTTGTTGAGTTCTTCGTGCATGGCATTGAGCCAATCCGGATCTTCTAGCGCCTCATAAACCTTGTGGGGTTCCACACAAGAGACAAACGCGTGATGCTCACAATAATTTGCTAATTGTCTACGAGTGCTTACCCCCTTTCTTGAGCTTCCAAGCACATTCATCATGAGATGATCCTTGGTGGAGAGCTTGGAAGCAACCTTGGCGGCACGATGCTCTAATTCCTCCTCGGTGGTGAGTTGAGGAGAGGTTACTTGATCATCTTGAGTGCCGTCATGAACTTGTTCTTGATCTTGAACTTTCTCGGGGGAGAGAACTTGACCTTGGGCATCACTTGGTGTGTCAACACCGTCTTGAGTATGATCTTGCCCTTGGTCTTGTTCATGAGGTTGAGGGCCTTCACTTTGTTCTTCGGAAGCGTGTGGGCCTTGGGTTGGTGATGGCTCCACTTGAGTGGAGCATTGTCCTTCTCCTTCGGCCACAAGGGGTTCCTCAATGGGTAGGATGAAACCAACACCCATTCTTCTTATGGCTTGAGGAGGAATTTCATCACCTACATCACAAGTGCCACTTTGCTCCACTTGGGAGCCGTTATTCTCATCAAACTCCATGTTACACGTCTCCTCAATAAGTCCCGTGGTTTTATTGAGGACACGGTAAGCATGTGAGTTTGTAGCATAACCAACAAATATGCCCTCATAAGCTCTAGCCTCAAATTTAGACAACCGAACACCTTTCTTGAGAATGAAATGTTGGAAATATGCCCTAGAGGCAATAATAAAAGCATTATTATTATATTTCTTTGTTCATGATAATTGTCTTTATTCGTGCTATAATTGTATTATCCGGAAATCATAATACATGTGTGAATAATAGACACCAACATGTCCCTAGTAAGCCTCTAGTTGACTAGCTCGTTGATCAACAGATAGTCATGGTTTCCTGACTATGGACATTGGATGTCATTGATAACGAGATCACATCATTAGGAGAATGATGTGATGGACAAGACCCAATCCTAAACATAGCATAAGATCGTATAGTTCGTTTGCTAGAGTTTTCCAATGTCAAGTATCTTTTCCTTAGACCATGAGATCGTGTAACTCCCGGATACCGTAGGAGTGCTTTGGGTGTGCCAAACGTCGCAACATAACTGGGTGACTATAAAGGTATACTACGGGTATCTCCGAAAGTGTCTGTTGGGTTGACACGGATCAAGACTGGGATTTGTCACTCCGTATGACGGAGAGGTATCACTGGGCCCACTCGGTAGTGCATCATCATTATGAGCTCAAAGTGACCAAGTGCCTGGTCACGGGATCATGCATTACGGTACGAGTAAAGTGACTTGCCGGTAACGAGATTGAACGAGGTATTGGGATACCGACGATCGAATCTCGGGCAAGTAACATACCGATTGACAAAGGGAATTGTATACGGGGTTGCTTGAATCCTCGACATCGTGGTTCATCCGATGAGATCATCGAGGAGCATGTGGGAGCCAACATGGGTATCCAGATCCCGCTGTTGGTTATTGACCGGAGAGCGATCTTGGTCATGTCTACATGTCTCCCGAACCCGTAGGGTCTACACACTTAAGGTTCGGTGACGCTAGGGTTGTAGGGATATGTATATGCAGTAACCCGAATGTTGTTCGGAGTCCCGGATGAGATCCCGGACATCAGGAGGAGTTCCGGAATGGTCCGGAGGTAAAGATTTATATATGGGAAGTCCTGTTTCGGCCATCGGGACAAATTTCGGGGTCATCGGTATTGTACCGGGACCGCCGGAAGGGTCCCGGGGGGTCCACCGGGTGGGGCCACCTGTCCCGGGGGCCACATGGGCTGTAGGGGGTGCGCCTTGGCCTACATGGGCCAAGGGCACCAGCCCCAAGAGGCCCATGCGCCTAGGGTTTCAAGGAGGAAGAGTCCTAGGAGGGGAAGGCACCTCCTAGGTGCCTTGGGGAGGAGGGATTCCTTCCCTTGGCCGCACCACCCTAGGAGATTAGATCTCCTAGGGCCGGCGCCCCCCTTGGCCCTCCTATATATAGTGGGGAGATGGAGGACTTCTTACCCCCTTGCCTTTGGTGCCTCCCTCTCCCTCTCCAACACCTCCTCCTCCTCCATAGTGCTTGGCGAAGCCCTGCCGGAGTACTGCAGCTCCATCACCACCACGCTGTCGTGCTGCTACTGGAGCCATCTTCCTCAACCTCTCCTTCCCCCTTGCTGGATCAAGAAGAAGGAGACGTCGCTGCTCCATACGTGTGTTGAACGCGGAGGTGCCGTCCGTTCGGTGCTAGGATCTTCGGTGATTCGAATCACGTCGAGTACGACTCCCTCATCCCCGTTCTTTGAACGCTTCCGCGCGTGATCTACAAAGGTATGTAGATGCAATCCAATCACTCGTTGCTAGATGAACTCATAGATGGATCTTGGTGAAACCGTAGGAAAATTTTTGTTTTCCGCAACGTTCCCCAACAGTGGTATCAGAGCCAGGTTTATGCGTAGTTCTCTTGCACGAGTAGAACACAATTTGTTGTGGGCGTTGATGTTGTCAACTTTCTTGCCGCTACTAGTCTTATCTTGCTTCAACGGTATTGTGGGATGAAGCGGCCCGGACCAACCTTACACGTACGCTTACGTGAGACCGGTTCCACCGACTAACATGCACAAGTTGCATAAGGTGGCTGGCGGGTGTCTGTATCTCCTACTTTAGTTGGAGCGGATTTGATGAAAAGGGTCCTTATGAAGGGTAAATAGAAGTTGACAAATCACGTTGTGGCTTTCACGTAGGTAAGAAAACATTCTTGCTAGAACCCTACTTCAGCCACGTAAAACTTGCAACAACAATTAGAGGACGTCTAACTTGTTTTTGCAGCAAGTGCTTTATGATATGATATGGCCAAAGTTGTGATGAATGATGAATGATCTATATGTAATGTATGAGATGTTCATGCTATTGTAATAGGAATCACGACTTGCATGTCGATGAGTATGACAACTGGCAGGAGCCATAGGAGTTGTCTTTATTTTTTGTATGACCTGCGTGTCATTGAGAAACGCCATGTAAATTACTTTACCTTATTGCTAAACGCGTTAGCCATAGTAGTAGAAGTAATAGTTGGCGAGCAACTTCATG
Organism: Triticum urartu; assembly: GCF_056163025.1. Classification (NCBI taxonomy): domain Eukaryota; kingdom Viridiplantae; phylum Streptophyta; class Magnoliopsida; order Poales; family Poaceae; genus Triticum; species Triticum urartu. Next base: position 592,254,610 of record NC_141873.1, on the reverse strand, counting down.
GAGACACAATGATGGAGATCATGATGATGGAGATCATGGTGTCATGCCGGTGACAAGATGATCATGGAGCCCCAAGATGGAGATCAAAGGAGCTATGTGATATTGGCCATATCATGTCACTATTATTACTTGATTGCATGTGATGTTTATCATGTTTTCCATCTTGTTTGCTTAGAACGACGGTAGTAAATAAGATGATCCCTCATAATAATTTCAAGAAAGTGTTCCCCCTAACTGTGCACCGTTGCGACATTTCGTTGTTTTCGAAGCACCACGTGATGATCGGGTGTGATATATTCTAACGTTCACATACAACGGGTGTAAGACAGATTTACGCATGCAAACACTTAGGTTGACTTGACGAGCCTAGCATGTGTACAGACATGGCCTCGGAACACAGAAGACCGAAAGGTCGAGCATGAGTCGTATAGAAGATACGATCAACATGAAGATGTTCACCGACGTTGACTAGTCCGTCTCACGTGATGATCGGACACGGCCTAGTTAACTCGGATCATGTTATACTTAGATGACAGGAGGGATGTCTATCTAAGTGGGAGTTCATTGAATAATTTGATTAGATGAACTTAATTATCATGAACTTAGTCTAAAATATTTACAATATGTCTTGTAGATCAAATGGCCAACGTATTCCTCAACTTCAACGCGTTCCTAGAGAAAACCAAGCTGAAAGACGATGGCAGCAACTATACGGACTGGGTCCGGAACCTGAGGATCATTCTCATAGCTGCCAAGAAAGATTATGTCCTACAAGCACCGCTGGGTGACGCACCTGTTCTCCCTGTAGAACAAGATGTTATGAACGCTTGGCAGGCACGTACCGATGACTACTCCCTCGTTCAGTGCGGCATGCTTTACAGCTTAGAGCCGGGGCTCCAAAAGCGTTTTGAGAGACACGGAGCATATGAGATGTTCGAAGAGCTGAAAATGGTTTTTCAAGCTCATGCCTGGGTCGAGAGATATGAAGTCTCCGACAAATTCTTCAGCTATAAGATGGAGGAAAATAGTTCTATCAGTGAGCACATACTCAAAATGTCTGGGTTGCATAACTGCTTGACTCAGCTGGGAGTTAATCTCCCGGATGACGCGGTCATTGACAGAATCCTTCAGTCGCTTCCACCGAGCTACAAGAGCTTTGTGATGAACTTCAATATGCAGGGGATGGAAAAGACCATTCCTGAAGTATTTGCTATGCTGAAATCAGCAGAGGTAGAAGTCAAGAAGGAACATCAAGTGTTGATGGTCAATAAAACCACTAAGTTCAAGAAGGGCAAGGGTAAGAAGAACTTCAAGAAGGACGGCAAGGGAGTTGCCGCGCCCGGCAAGAAAGCTGCCGGGAAGAAGCCAAAGAATGGACCCAAGCCCGAGACTGAGTGCTTTTATTGCAAGGAAAGTGGTCACTGGAAGCGGAACTGCCCCAAATACTTAGCGGACAAGAAGGCCGGCAAAACGAAAGGTATATGTGATATACATGTAATTGATGTGTACCTTACCAGTACTCGTAGTGGCTCCTGGGTATTTGATACCGGTGCAGTTGCTCACATTTGTAACTCAAAGCAGGAGCTGCGGAATAAGCGGAGACTGGCGAAGGATGAGGTGACGATGCGCGTCGGGAATGGTTCCAAAGTCGATGTGATCGCCGTCGGCACGCTACCTCTACATTTACCTACGGGATTAGTTCTGAACCTCAATAATTGTTATTTAGTGCCAAGTTTGAGCATGAACATTGTATCAGGATCTCGTTTAATACGAGATGGCTACTCATTTAAATCCGAGAATAATGGTTGTTCTATTTATATGAGAGATATGTTTTATGGTCATGCTCCGATGGTGAATGGTTTATTCTTAATGAATCTCGAGCGTAATGCTACACATATTCATAGTGTGAGTACCAAAAGATGTAAGGTTGATAATGATAGTCCCACGTACTTGTGGCACTGCCGCCTTGGTCACATAGGTGTCAAACGCATGAAGAAGCTCCATGCAGATGGACTTTTAGAGTCTCTTGATTACGAATCATTTGACACGTGCGAACCATGCCTCATGGGTAAAATTACCAAGACTCCGTTCTCAGGAACAATGGAGCGAGCAACCAACTTATTGGAAATCATACATACTGATGTGTGCGGTCCAATGAGTGTTGAGGCTCGCGGTGGCTATCGTTATGTTCTCACCCTCACTGATGACTTGAGTAGATATGGGTATGTCTACTTAATGAAACACAAGTCTGAGACCTTTGAAAAGTTCAAGGAATTTCAGAGTGAGGTTGAGAATCAATGTGACAGGAAAATCAAGTTCCTGCAATCAGATCGTGGAGGAGAATACTTGAGTCACGAGTTTGGCACACACTTAAGAAAATGTGGAGTAGTTTCACAAATCACAACGCCTGGAACACCTCAGCGTAATGGTGTGTCCGAACGTCGTAATCGCACTCTATTAGATATGGTGTGATCTATGATGTCTCTTGCCCATTTACCGTTATCTTTTTGGGGGTATGCTTTAGAGACTGCCGCATTCACTTTAAATAGGGCTCCGTCGAAATCCGTTGAGACGACACCGTTTGAATTATGGTTTGGGAAGAAACCTAAGCTGTCGTTTCTAAAAGTTTGGGGATGCGATGCTTATGTCAGGAAACTTCAACCTGAAAAGCTCGAACCCAAGTCGGAAAAATGCGTCTTCATAGGATACCCTAAAGAAACTATTGGGTATACCTTCTACCTCAGATCCGAAGGCAAGATCTTTGTTGCCAAGAATGGGTCCTTTCTAGAGAAAGAGTTTCTCTCGAAAGAAGTAAGTGGGAGGAAAGTAGAACTTGATGAAGTATTACCTCTTGAACCAGAAAATGGCGCAACTCAAGAAAATGTTCCTGAGGTGCCTGCACCGACTAGAGAGGAAGTTAATGATGATGATCAAGATACTTCTGATCAAGCTCCTACTGAAATTCGAAGGTCCACAAGGACACGTTCCGCACCAGAGTGGTACGGCAACCCTGTCTTGGAAATCATGTTGTTAGACAACGGTGAACCTTCGAACTATGAAGAAGCGATGGCGGGCCCGGATTCCGACAAATGGCTAGAAGCCATGAAATCCGAGATAGGATCCATGTATGAAAACGAAGTATGGACTTTGACTGACTTGCCCATTGAGCGGCGAGCCATAGAAAATAAATGGATCTTTAAGAAGAAGACAGACGCGGATGGTAATGTGACCATCTATAAAGCTCGGCTTGTCGCTAAGGGTTATCGACAAGTTCAAGGGGTTGACTACGATGAGACTTTCTCACCGGTAGCGAAGCTGAAGTCCGTCCGAATCATGTTAGCGATTGCCGCATTCTATGATTATGAAATATGGCAAATGGACGTCAAAACGGCATTCCTTAATGGTTTCCTTAAGGAAGAATTGTATATGATGCAACCGGAAGGTTTTGTCGATCCTAAGAATGCTGACAAGGTGTGCAAGCTCCAACGCTCGATTTATGGGCTGGTGCAAGCATCTCGGAGTTGGAACATTCGCTTTGATGAAATGATCAAAAGCGTTTGGGTTTACACAGACTTATGGAGAAGCCTGTGTTTACAAGAAAGTGAGTGGGAGCTCTGTAGCATTTCTCATATTATATGTAGATGACATACTTTTGATGGGAAATGATATAGAACTCTTGGACAGCATTAAGGCCTACTTGAATAAAAGTTTTTCAATGAAGGACCTTGGAGAAGCTACTTATATATTAGGCATCAAGATCTACAGAGATAGATCAAGACGCCTCATAGGTCTTTCACAAAGCACATACCTTGATAAGATATTGAAGAAATTCAATATGGATCATTCTAAGAAGGGGTTCTTACCCGTGTTACAAGGTGTGAAATTGAGCTCGGCTCAATGTCCGACCCGGCAGAAGATATAGAAGAGATGAGTGTCATCCCCTATGCCTCAGCCATAGGTTCTATTATGTATGCCATGCTGTGTACCAGACCTGATGTAAACCTTGCCGTAAGTTTGGTAGGAAGGTACCAAAGTAATCCCGGCAAGGAACACTGGACAGCGGTCAAGAATATCCTGAAGTACCTGAAAAGGACTAAGGAAATGTTTCTCGTTTATGGAGGTGACGAAGAGCTCGTCGTAAAGGGTTACGTCGACGCTAGCTTCGACACAGATCTGGATGACTCTAAGTCACAAACCGGATAGGTGTATATTTTGAATGGTGGGGTAGTAAGCTGGTGCAGTTGCAAGCAAAGCATCGTGGCGGGATCTACATGTGAAGCGGAGTACATGGCAGCCTCGGAGGTAGTGCATGAAGCAATTTGGGTGAAGGAGTTCATCACCGACCTAGGAGTCATACCCAATGCGTCGGGGCCGATCAAGCTCTTCTGTGACAACACTGGAGCTATTGCTCTTGCCAAGGAGCCCAGGTTTCACAAGAAGACAAGGCACATCAAGCGTCGCTTCAACTCCATTCGTGAAAATGTTCAAGATGGAGACATAGATATTTGTAAAGTACACACGGACCTGAATGTAGCAGATCCGTTGACTAAACCTCTCCCTAGAGCAAAACATGATCAACACCAGAATTCCATGGGTGTTCGATTCATCACAATGTAACTAGATTATTGACTCTAGTGCAAGTGGGAGACTGTTGGAAATATGCCCTAGAGGCAATAATAAAAGCATTATTATTATATTTCTTTGTTCATGATAATTGTCTTTATTCGTGCTATAATTGTATTATCCGGAAATCATAATACATGTGTGAATAATAGACACCAACATGTCCCTAGTAAGCCTCTAGTTGACTAGCTCGTTGATCAACAGATAGTCATGGTTTCCTGACTATGGACATTGGATGTCATTGATAACGAGATCACATCATTAGGAGAATGATGTGATGGACAAGACCCAATCCTAAACATAGCATAAGATCGTATAGTTCGTTTGCTAGAGTTTTCCAATGTCAAGTATCTTTTCCTTATACCATGAGATCTGTAACTCCCGGATACCGTAGGAGTGCTTTGGGTGTGCCAAACGTCACAACGTAACTGGGTGACTATAAAGGTATACTACGGGTATCTACGAAAGTGTCTGTTGGGTTGACACGGATCAAGACTGGGATTTGTCACTCCGTATGACGGAGAGGTATCACTGGGCCCACTCGGTAGTGCATCATCATTATGAGCTCAAAGTGACCAAGTGTCTGGTCACGGGATCATGCATTACGGTACGAGTAAAGTGACTTGTCGGTAACGAGATTGAACGAGGTATTGGGATACCGACGATCGAATCTCGGGCAAGTAACATACCGATTGACAAAGGGAATTGTATACGGGGTTGCTTGAATCCTCGACATCGTGGTTCATCCGATGAGATCATCGAGGAGCATGTGGGAGCCAACATGGGTATCCAGATCCCGCTGTTGGTTATTGACCGGAGAGCGATCTCGGTCATGTCTACATGTCTCCCGAACCCGTAGGGTCTACACACTTAAGGTTCGGTGACGCTAGGGTTGTAGGGATATGTATATGCAGTAACCCGAATGTTGTTCGGAGTCCCGGATGAGATCCCGGACATCAGGAGGAGTTCCGGAATGGTCCGGAGGTAAAGATTTATATATGGGAAGTCCTGTTTCGGCCATCGGGACAACTTTCGGGGTCATCGGTATTGTACCGGGACCACCGGAAGGGTCCCGGGGGGTCCACCGGGTGGGTCCACCTGTCCCGGGGGCCACATGGGCTGTAGGGGGTGCGCCTTGGCCTACATGGGCCAAGGGCACCAGCCCCAAGAGGCCCATGCGCCTAGGGTTTCAAGGAGGAAGAGTCCTAGGAGGGGAAGGCACCTCCTAGGTGCCTTGGGGAGGAGGGATTCCTCCCCTTGGCCGCACCACCCTAGGAGATTAGATCTCCTAGGGCCAGGGCCCCCCCTTGGCCCTCCTATATATAGTGGGGAGATGGAGGACTTCTTACCCCTTGCCTTTGGTGCCTCCCTCTCCCTCTCCAACACCTCCTCCTCCTCCATAGTGCTTGGCGAAGCCCTGCCGGAGTACTGCAGCTCCATCACCACCACGCCATTGTGCTGCTGCTGGAGCCATCTTCCTCAACCTCTCCTTCCCCCTTGCTGGATCAAGAAGAAGGAGACGTCGCTGCTCCGTACGTGTGTTGAACGCGGAGGTGCCGTCCATTCGGTGCTAGGATCTTCGGTGATTCGAATCACGTCGAGTACGACTCCCTCATCCCCGTTCTTTGAACGCTTCCGCGCGTGATCTACAAAGGTATGTAGATGCAATCCAATCACTCATTGCTAGATGAACTCATAGATGGATCTTGGTGAAACCGTAGGAAATTTTTTGTTTTCTGCAACGTTCCCCAACATGAAACACTTACACCTGAATACCCGGAAGTACTTGAGGTTGGGCTTGTTACCGGTGAGTATCTCATATGAGTCTTGTTCAAGCCCTTGCGGAGGTAGAGCCGATTGGATGCATGACACGCGGTGTTGATGGATTCGGCCCAAAAGTTGTATGGAGACTTGAACTCCGCCATCATGGTCCTTGCCGCATCCATCAACGTCCGGTTCTTCCTCTCCGCAACACCGTTTTGTTGAGGGGTGTATGGTGCAGAATATTGATGTTTGATTCCCTCATCACTAAGAAATTCATCCAAGGTGTAGTTCTTGAACTCGGTGTCGTTGTCACTTCTTATTGTCAAGATCTTTGCATTGTGTTGACGTTGTGCTTCATTTGCAAAGTCAATGACTGTTTGTTGGGTCTCTCTCTTCCTCTTGAAGAAATACACCCACGTGTACCTTAAGTAGTCATCTACAATCACCAAGCAATACTTCCTACCTCCAAGACTATCGAATGATGGGGGCCCAAAAAGATCCATGTGAAGGAGCTCCAAGGGCCTCTTTGAATAAATGATAGTCGTGGGAGGGTGAACCTTCTCATGTAGCTTTCCTTTGATACAGGCACTGCAAGCACGATCTTTAACAAAACTAACATTCGTTAGTCCACGTACATGGTCCCCCTTGAGGAGACTTTGAAAAGATCTCATATTGACATGGGCTAAATTGCGATGCCACAGCCATCCCACATCAACTTTAGCCATTAGGCATGTCGCGGTCTTAGTGGGTCGCTCTGAAAAGTTAATCACATATAGACCGTTCTCGACATGCCCAACAAAAGCTACTTTAAGAGTCTTGCTCCACAAGAGGGCCACGGTATCGATATCAAAGAAAGTGGCAAAGCCCATGATTGCAAGTTGACGAACGGAAAGTAAATTTTATGCAAGGGACTCAACAAGCATGACCTTCTCGATCGTGAGATCATGAGAGATGACCACCTTGCCAAGTCCTAATACCTTAGAGGATGAGGCGTCACCCCACTCGACATTGGTGGGCATAGATGGAACTTTGTGCATGTCCACCACCAAGTCCTTGCTTCCGGTCATATGATTTGTAGCTCCGCTATCGAGCAACCATGATCCACCACCGGAAGCAAACACCTACAAGAAATCAATGCTTGGTTTTAGGTACCCATTTTGTAATGGGTCCTTTGATGTTAGTAACAAGGGTCTTAGGAACCCAAATAGACCATTCAATGTACTCATGAAGAGAACCAACAAATTTGGCATAAACATGCCCATCACTGGCACGGCATAACACATAAGAAGGATTAAAATCACCGTCTTTTTTGGGAGGGGTGACATTGCCCTTCTTGACATTGTTCTTCTTCTTCTCCTTGGGGGCACTCTCTCCCTCCCTCACAAAGGTTTGCATGAGGGGAGGAGGTCGTTTGGTCTTGTCATTCTTCTTCTTGTTCTTGGAGTCGGGCACGTACCCAACCCCTTCCTCGGCCACACCTCCCTTTTGGTTGATCAAGAGATCATTGAGGTTCTTCTTGCCTTGTATGCAAGTCGCAAGACCTCTCTCAAGTTGCTCCTTCAACTTAGCATTTTCCTCAACAAGATGTATATGCTCACAAAACGGGATAGTAGCATTTGCATTATCAATTAAAACCATATGAGGAAAAGTTGCTTTCTCCTTAGTTAGCTTCACTTGGAGTTGATCATGAGACTCCTTGAGACTAGCGTGTATACCCTTCAAGGCCTTGTGGGCCTTGTCAAGTATATCAAACTCCTCTTTGAGTCTAGCAAGATCAACCCCAAGTTTGGCCTTCTCGGAATTTAGCACACGAGAAACAATGAGGGCATGATCCTAATCTTTCTTTAACTTAGCATGATCAACGTTGTGTGACTCCTCAAGAGCCAAACGAAGACCACGCTCTTCCTCAAGAGCATTGGAAAGATCCGAAATCTCATCGGCATAGTCACGACTATGCCCTTCCATCGTAGAGATGGTGTCTTTGTGAGCCTCTATCATGTCATTGGCCTCACCCAGTTGTTCCAAGAGAGCAACAAAGTGCTTCTTGGATTTTCCCTTGAGTTTGCCCATAAAGGCCTCAAACTCGTTAGCCTCCACATTAGCTCCCTCAAGTTCATTAATGCTATCCATTGGGGAGGGATGATTAATGATGGTAGTTTTGATGTTGGAGGTTACCTTGTTGGTGGCTTTAGCCATGAGGCACTTGGCGGTGATGCTCTCGTTGGGTGAGTCAAAGAGAGACACCCGTGACGTTGTTGCAATGGCAACGGAGGCCATGGCAACCGACTCATCATCTTCATCATCCTCATTGTACTCTTCTTGCACAACCAAAGCCTTGGGAGGAGTCTTCTTGGTGAAGTTGTTCTTGTTGGGGAACGACTTGGCCTTGTCCTTTCGGATGAGTTTGCCACCATTGTCTTCCCTCTTCTCATACGGGCATTCCGCAACGAAATGACTCACGTTGCCGCAATTGTAGCAAGTCCTTACACGTTCCTTGCCCCTTGTGCCACTCGAGTTGTTTTTGCTAAAATTGGGCCTCGAGTTTTTCTTCCTCCAAAATTGCCTTGAAGCAAGTGCCATGTGTTCATGATATGCATACTTCGTATCTTCGGGGTTGCTCTCCTCTTCTTCCTCTTCTTCTTCTTCCACGGTGAGCTTGGCCTTCAATGCAAGGTTAGGCTTCTTTGCCCGTTGAGAATGGAGCACCGCATTGTCGGCGGTCTTGTCCAAAATGTTCATGGCCACAAACTCATCCAACACTTCGCTTGAGGTCAAAGTGTGGAAGTCCGGTCTTTGACGAATGACGGAGGACATGGCCTTGTGGTAGGACATCATTGCCTTGAGGAATTTGCGCTTGATCCAATTGTCATCCATGTCCTTGCTCCCGTGATCTCGTAGTGAGACCGTGAGTTTGGTTACTCTCCGATAAAGCTCACGAGGTTCTTCATCTTCCTTCATTGCAAACTCATCGGCCTCATCTTGTACCACTTCATAGTTGGAGCGTTGAATGCTTGCGCTTCCCCGGTAGAGAGACACGACACAATGCCATGCATCTTTGGCCAAGGCGAAGGGACGAAGATGAGGTAGGTCTTCGGGTGGAATTGCATCTTGAATGATGAAGAGAGCGTTCTCATTGAATTGATTGTCCGCGGCTTCTCGAGGAGTGAAGTTGCTTGGATCATGTGGATAGAAACCTTCTTCAATGATTCTCCAAAGGTTAGTGTTCACATGATTTAAATGAAGTTTAAAGCGGTAAACCCAAGAATCAAAATCCTCATTTTTCACAATCTTAGGGGGAGGACCGGCATGATTCAAATGAGTGGAAGGAACCGGTCCACCATAAACAAGTGGTGGTTCCACATGGGAAAAGATGCCGGTGCCATTCTTGCCACTATATGAAGGAGCCTTTTCACTACTAGCTTCCCCCTTGTCGGGGATAGCATCCGACACCTTGTTGGCGGGATCACCCACTTTCAACGGTGCGGTGGATAGTTTAAGCCCCTCAAGAAATTTAGTAAACATGCTTTCAACTTCGGTCGTCATGGAGGTTTTCAATGTCTCCAAGGCCACATTGAACTCCTCACGAGAGACCGAAGTTCCCCCATCTCCCGTAGACGAGATCGGATTCACACCGGAGTGTTCCTCCACACCGTCTATGGTATCAACCATACTCTTTGGACGGTAAAGTCCTTAAAAAAGAGACGAGGCTCTGATACCAATTGAAAGGATCGATATGGTTGACTAGAGGGGGGGGGGTGAATAGGCAACTACCAATTTTTAGCTTTTCTTTACCAAATTAAACTTTGCATCAAATTAGGTTGTCTAGATGTGCAACTGGGTGAGCAACCTATATGATGCAATAACAACAAGCAAGCAAGGGTAGAAACACTAAAGAGCTTGCACAAGTAAAGGTAAGAGATAACCAAGAGTGGATCCGGTGAAGACGAGGATGTGTTACCGAAGTTCCTTCCTTTTGAGGGGAAGTACATCTCCGTTGGAGCGGGGTGGAGGCACAATGCTCCCCAAGAAGCCACTAGGGCCACCGTATTCTCCTCACGCCCTCACACAATGCGAGATGCCGTGATTCCACTATTGGTGCCCTTGAAGGCGGCGACCGAACCTTTACAAACAAGGTTGGGGCAATCTCCACAACTTAATCGGAGGCTCCCAACAAGACCACGAAGCTTCACCACAATGGAATATGGCTCCGAGGTGACCTCAACCGTCTAGGGTGCTCAAACACCCAAGAGTAACAAGATCCGCTAGGGATGAGTGGGGGAATCGAAAACCCCTTGGTGGAAGTGTAGATCGGAGCCTTCTCAACCACTCCCGAGCAAATCAACAAATTTGATTGGCTAGAGAGATAGATCGGGTGAAAATGAAGCTTGGAGTATTTAATGGAGCTTGAGCAATAAATGGAGCTTGGGGGAGGAAGAGGTTAGTGAGAAGGAATAAGGGGACTCCCTTTTATAGTGGGGCAACAATCCCGTTGCCCCCCACCAACCAGCCCCGCACAGGGCGGTACTACCACTGAGATGGGGCGGTACTACCGCCAGGACAACGCTACTGCCGCGCCAGCCAGCGGTACTGCCGCGCTGGGGAGACAAGTAGGGAACGGACCCAAATGCGGTACTACCGCGGTGGTAGGGCGGTACTACCGCTCCTGGAATAGTACTACCGCCATTACAACCGTGACTAGTGCCGCAAAACCCGACACGAGAAAACGACCTCTCGAATCGAGGCGGTAGGAACCAGACTGCCCAGCGGTACTACGGCAGTGGGGTCAAGGGCGGTAGTACCGCTGTGGAGCGGTACTGCCGCTTGTGACCCTTCGCCCGTAGTACCGCAGGCAGTGCGGTACTACCGCTGGGGCGCGCGCGCGAGAGAGAAGAAATCTCTAAAAGTAGCTGAGGACAAGGCAGAGGTGCCAGGCCCCCAGCGGTACTACTGCTGTAGAGCCACGGGCGGTACTACCGCTGCGGAGCGGTACTGCCGCTTGTGGCTTCTCAGCGGTACTACCGCTGGGTGCGCGGTACTACCGCTTTGACCCAGCCAGGACAAGGAAGAGAGAGGAGAGATCTCTTCAATGGAAAGGAAATGCTCGGAGGGTGAGAAGTTGATGTGTACGTGATGATTCCACCCATGCAAAACCCCAGTGGACCCCCTCTTGATAGTACGGTGCCCTCTACGCAACTAGTCCACCGAGAAAGAAACGAAAGAGCTACACCATCTTGAAATACACTCCGAGGGGAAGAAGGCATCTCGTGCCAGGGGAGAATCTATGAATAATTCAAAGCACAAGATTAGTCCGCAAACATGTTGTCATCAATCACCAAAACTACCTTGAGAGAGATATGCCGTAACACCTGTTTCTCTTCACTTAGACAACCGCCATTTGTAGAATGCTCTTTTCCTTCACTTATATTTGTTAGAGCGTGGGCATATCTTTTGTAGAAAGAATTAAACTCTCTTGCTTCACTTATATCTATTTAGAGAGATGACAAGAACTGGTCATTCACATGGTTAGTCATAAAATCCTACATAAAACTTGTAGATCGCTGAATATGATATGTTTGATTCCTTGCAATAGTTTTGCGATATAAAGATGGTGATATTAGAGTCATGCTAGTGGGTAGTTGTGGATTAGTAGAAATACTTGTGTTGAGGTTTGTGATTCCCATAGCATGCACGTATGGTTAACCGTTATGTAACGAATTCGGAGCATGATTTATTTATGGAAAAACTTTGTTTTTGCCACTCTAATTTTTGCCAACTTTGCTTATGCCACTCTAGAATTTGACATTTCACTTTTGCCACTCTTAGCTTTTGACAATATATCACTTTTGCCATTCCGTGGCAAAAGCAAAAAATTTAGAGTGGCAATTGTGATACATGTCAAAAGCTAAGAGTGGCAAAAGTGAAATGAAAAATTATCGTTTTTGCCACAGAATGGCATTTGTGATGTATTGTCAAAAGCTAAGAGTGGCAAAAGTGAGATGTCAAATTCTAAAGTGGCATAAGCAAAGTGGGCAAAAACTAGAGTGGCAAAAACAAAGTTTTCCCTTTATTTATTGATTGTCTTCCTTATGAGTGGCGGTCGGGGATGAGCGATGGTCTTTTCCTACCAATCTATCCCCCTAGGAGCATGCGCGTAGTACTTCGTTTCGATGACTAATAGATTTTTTGCAATAAGTATGTGAGTTCTTTATGACTAATGTTGAGTCCATGGATTATACGCACTCTCACCCTTCCACCATTGCTAGCCTCTCTAGTACCGCGCAACTTTTGCCGGTACCTTAAACCCACCATATACCTTCCTCAAAAAAGCCACCATACCTACCTATCATGGCATTCCCATAGCCATTCCGAGATATATTGCCATGAAACTTCCATCATCATCGTATACATGACTTGAGCAATCATTTTCATATTGCTTTGCATGATTGTAAGATAGCTAGCATGATGTTTTCATGGCTTGTCCATTTTTTGATGTCATTGCTACGCTAGATCATTGCACATCCCGGTACACCGTCAGAGGCATTCATATAGAGTCATCTTTGTTCTAGATATCGAGTTGTAATATTGAGTTGTAAGTAAATAAAAGTGTGATGATCATCATTATTAGAGCATTGTCCCAGTGAGGAAAGGATGATGGAGACTATGATTCCCCCACAAGTCGGGATGAGACTCCGGACGAAAAAATAAAAAAATAAAAAAGGAAAAAATTATTAAAAAAAGATAAAGGCCCCAAAAAAAGAGAAGGCCCAAAAAAATATAAAAAATTGAGAGAAAAAGAGAGAAGGGGCAATGTTACTATCCTTTTACCACACTTGTGCTTCGAAGTAGCACCATGTTCTTCATATAGAGAGTCTCTTGAGTTATCACTTTCATATACTAGTGGGAATTTTCATTATAGAACTTGGCTTGTATATTCCGATGATGGGCTTCCTCAAATTCCCGAGGTCTTCATGAGCAAGCAAGTTGGATGCACACCCACTTAGTTTAAGTTTGAGCTTTCATACACTTATAGCTCTAGTGCACCCATTGCATGGCAATCCCTACTCACTCACATTGATATCTATTGATGGGCATCTCCATAGCCCGTTGATACGCCTAGTGAAGGAAATATGCCCTAGAGGCAATAATAAAGTTATTATTTATTTCCTTATAATCATGATAAATGTTTATTATTCATGCTAGAATTGTATTAACCGGAAACATAATACATGTGTGAATACATAGACAAACAAAGTGTCACTAGTATGCCTCTACTTGACTAGCTCGTTAATCAAAGATGGTTATGTTTCCTAACCATGAACAATGAGTTGTTGTTTGATTAACGAGGTCACATCATTAGTTGAATGATCTGATTGACATGACCCATTCCATTAGCTTAGCACCCGATCGTTTAGTATGTTGCTATTGCTTTCTTCATGACTTATACATGTTCCTATGACTATGAGATTATGCAACTCCCGTTTGCCGGAGGAACACTTTGGGTGCTACCAAACGTCACAACGTAACTGGGTGATTATAAAGGAGCATTACAGGTGTCTCCAAAGGTAGATGTTGGGTTGGCGTATTTCGAGATTATGATTTGTCACTCCAATTGTCGGAGAGGTATCTCTGGGCCCTCTCGGTAATACACATCACATAAGCCTTGCAAGCATTACAACTAATATGTTAGTTGTGAGATGATGTATTACGGAATGAGTAAAGAGACTTGCCGGTAACGAGATTGAACTAGGTATTAGATACCGACGATCGAATCTCGGGCAAGTAACATACCGATGACAAAGGGAACAACGTATGTTGTTATGCGGTCTGACCGATAAAGATCTTCGTAGAATATGTAGGAGCCAATATGGGCATCCAGGTCCCGCTATTGGTTATTGACCGGAGACGTGTCTTGGTCATGTCTACATTGTTCTCGAACCCGTAGGGTCCGCACGCTTAAGGTTACGATGACAGTTACATTATGAGTTTATGCATTTTGATGTACCAAAGGTTGTTCGGAGTCCCGAATGTGATCACGGACATGACGAGGAGTCTCGAAATGGTCGAGACGTAAAGATTGATATATTGGAAGCCTATGTTTGGACATCGGAAGTGTTCCGGGTGAAATCGGGATTTTACCGGGTTACCGGGAGGTTACCGGAACCCCCCGGGAGCCATATGGGCCTTCATGGGCCTTAGTGGAAAGGAGAAAGGGGCAGCCCAAGGGGGCTGCGCACCTCCCCCCTCCCCTAGTCCTATTAGGACTAGGAGAGGTGGCCGGCCACCCTTCTCCCCCTTTCCCCCTTGGGAATCCTAGTTGGAATAGGATTGGGGGGGGGAGTCCTACTCCCGGAAGGAGTAGGACTCCTCCTGCGCCCTCTCCCTGGCCGGCGCCCCCCTCCCCCCTTGGCTCCTTTATATACCGAGGTAGAGGCACCCTAGAACACACAAGTTGATCCACGTGATCTATTCCTTAGCCGTGTGCGGTGCCCCCTGCCACCATATTCCTCGATAATACTGTAGCGGAGTTTAGGCGAAGCCCTGCTGCTGTAGTTCATCAAGATCGTCACCACGCCGTCGTGCTGACGGAACTCTTCCCCAACACTTTTCTGGATCGGAGTCCGGGGATCATCATCGAGCTGAACGTGTGCTCGAACTCGGAGGTGCCGTAGTTTCGGTGCTTGATCGGTTGGATCGTGAAGACGTACGACTACTTCCTCTACGTCGTGTCATCGCTTCCGCAGTCGGTCTGCGTTGGGTACGTAGACAACACTCTCCCCCTCGTTGCTATGCATCACATGATCTTGCGTGTGCGTAGGAATTTTTTTGAAATTACTACGAAACCCAACAGTGGTATCAGAGCCTAGGTTATTTATGTTGATGTTATATGCACGAGTAGAACACAAGTGAGTTGTGGACGATACAAGTCATACTGCCTACCAGCATGTCATACTTTGGTTCGGCGGTATTGTTGGACGAGACGACCCGGACCAACCTTACGCGTACGCTTACGCGAGACCGGTTCCCTCGACGTGCTTTGCACATAGATGGCTTGCGGGCGACTGTCTCTCCAACTTTAGTTGAACCAAGTATGGCTACGCCCGGTCCTTGCGAAGGTTAAAACGGAGTCTATTTGACAAACTATCGTTGTGGTTTTGGTGCGTAGGTGAGATTGGTTCTTACTTAAGCCCGTAGCAGCCACGTAAAACATGGAACAACAAAGTAGAGGACGTCTAACTTGTTCTTGCAGGGCATGTTGTGATGTGATATGGTCAAGGCATGATGCTGAATTTTATTGTATGAGATGATCATGTTTTGTAACCGAGTTATCGGCAACTGGCAGGAGACATATGGTTGTCGTTTTATTGTATGCAATGCAATCGCGATGTAATGCTTTACTTTATTACTAAACGGTAGTGATAGTCGTGGAAGCATAAGATTGGCGAGACGACAACGATGCTACGATGGAGATCAAGGTGTCGCGTCGGTGACGATGGTGATCATGACGGTGCTTCGGAGATGGAGATCACAAGCACAAGATGATGATGGCCATATCATATCACTTATATTGATTGCATGTGATGTTTATCTTTTTATGCATCTTATCTTGCTTTGATTGACAGTAGCATTATAAGATGATCTCTCACTAAATTATCAAGAAGTGTTCTCCCTGAGTATGCACCGTTGCCAAAGTTCGTCGTGCCCAGACACCACGTGATGATCGGGTGTGATAAGCTCTACGTCCATCTACAACGGGTGCAAGCCAGTTTTGCACAAGCAGAATACTCAGGTTAAAACTTGACGAGCCTAGCATATATAGATATGGCCTCGGAACACGGAGACCGAAAGGTCGAGCGTGAATCATATAGTAGATATGATCAACATAAACGATGTTCACCATTGAAAACTACTCCATCTCACGTGATGATCGGTTATGGTTTAGTTGATTTGGATCACGTAATCACTTAGAAGATTAGAGGGATGTCTATCTAAGTGGGAGTTCTTTAGTAATATGATTAATTGAACTTAAATTTATCATGAACTTAGTCCCTGATAGTATCTTGCTTGTTTATGTTGATTGTAGATAGATGGCTCGTGCTGTTGTTCCGTTGAATTTTAATGCGTTCCTTGAGAAAGCAAAGTTGAAAGATGATGGTAGCAATTACATGGACTGGGTCCGTAACTTGAGGATTATCCTCATTGCTGCTCAGAAGAATTACGTCCTGGAAGCACCGCTGGGTGCCAGGCCTGCTGCTAGAGCAACACCAGATGTTATGAACGTCTGGCAGAGCAAAGCTGATGACTACTCGATAGTTCAGTGTGCCATGCTTTACGGCTTAGAAACGGGACTTCAACGACGTTTTGAACGTCATGGAGCATATGAGATGTTCTAGGAGTTGAAGTTAATATTTCAAGCAAATGCCCGAATTGAGAGATATGAAGTCTCCAATAAGTTCTATAGCTGCAAGATGGAGGAGAACAGTTCTGTCAGTGAGCATATACTCAAAATGTCTGGGTATAATAATCACTTGATTCAATTGGGAGTTAATCTTCCGGATGATTGCGTCATTGACAGAATTCTCCAATCACTGCCACCAAGCTACAAGAGCTTCGTGATGAACTATAATATGCAAGGGATGAACAAGACTATTCCCGAGCTCTTCGCAATGCTGAAAGCTGCGGAGGTAGAAATCAAAAAGGAGCATCAAGTGTTGATGGTTAACAAAACCACTTGTTTCAAGAAAAAGGGCAAAGGGAAGAAGAAGGGGAACTTCAACAAGAACGGCAAGCAAGTTGCTGCTCAAGAGAAGAAACCCAAGTCCGGACCTAAGCCTGAAACTGAGTGCTTCTACTGCAAGCAGACTGGTCACTGGAAGCGGAACTGCCCCAAGTATTTGGCGGATAAGAAGGATGGCAAGGTGAACAAAGGTATATGTGATATACATGTTATTGATGTGTACCTTACTAGAGCTCGCAGTAGCACCTGGGTATTTGATACTGGTTCTGTTGCTAATATTTGCAACTCGAAACAGGGACTACGGAATAAGCGGGCACTGGCAAAGGACGAGGTGACGATGCGCGTGGGAAACGGTTCCAAAGTTGATGTGATCGCGGTCGGCACGCTACCTCTACATCTACCTTCGGGATTAATATTAGACCTAAATAATTGTTATTTGGTGCCAGCGTTGAGCATGAACATTATATCTGGATCTTGTTTAATGCGAGACGGTTATTCATTTAAATCAGAGAATAATGGTTGTTCTATTTATATGAGTAATATCTTTTATGGTCATGCACCCTTGAAGAGTGGTCTATTCTTATTGAATCTCGATAGTAGTAATACACATATTCATAATGTTGAAACCAAAAGATGCAGAGTTGATAATGAAAGTGCAACTTATTTGTGGCACTGTCGTTTAGGTCATATCAGTATAAAGCGCATGAAGAAACTCCATACTGATGGACTTTTGGAACCACTTGATTATGAATCACTTGGTACTTGCGAACCGTGCCTCATGGGCAAGATGACTAAAACACCGTTCTCCGGTACTATGGAGAGAGCAACAGATTTGTTGGAAATCATACATACCGATGTATGTGGTCCGATGAATATTGAGGCTCGTGGCGGATATCGTTATTTTCTCACCTTCACAGATGATTTAAGCAGATATGGGTATATCTACTTAATGAAACATAAGTCTGAAACATTTGAAAAGTTCAAAGAATTTCAGAGTGAAGTTGAAAATCATCGTAACAAGAAAATAAAGTTTCTACGATCTGATCGTGGAGGAGAATATTTGAGTTACGAGTTTGGTGTACATTTGAAAAATTGTGGAATAGTTTCGCAACTCACGCCACCTGGAACACCACAGCGTAATGGTGTGTCCGAACGTCGTAATCGTACTTTACTGGATATGGTGCGATCTATGATGTCTCTTACTGATTTACCGCTATCGTTTTGGGGTTATGCTCTAGAGACGGCCGCATTCACGTTAAATAGGGCACCATCAAAATCCGTTGAGACGACGCCTTATGAACTGTGGTTTGGCCAGAAACCAAAGTTGTCGTTTCTTAAAGTTTGGGGCTGCGATGCTTATGTGAAAAAGCTTCAACCTGATAAGCTCGAACCCAAATCGGAGAAATGTGTCTTCATAGGATACCCAAAGGAAACTGTTGGGTACACCTTCTATCACAGATCCGAAGGCAAAACATTCGTTGCCAAGAATGGATCGTTTCTAGAGAAGGAGTTTCTCTCGAAAGAAGTGAGTGGGAGGAAAGTAGAACTTGATAAGGTAACTGTAACTTGTAGGCAGACTAAGGCATAGCCTAGTGGTTGGAAGGGGCTGATGCCTTCCCACCCACCCAGGTTCAAGGCATGGTACTTGCAATTTGGGGTTGTTGCACCAACTATACTGTAGGGGGTTCCCTTACAGTCTTTCTGTCAAAAAAAAACTGTACCTGCTCCCTTACTGGAAAGTAGTACATCACAGAAAACTGTTTCAGTGACACCTACACCAGTTAGTGAGGAAGCCAATGATAATGATCATGAAACTTCAGATCAAGATACTACTGAACCTCGTAGATCAACCAGAGTAAGATCCGCACTAGAGTGGTACGGTAATCCTGTTCTGGAAGTCATGCTACTAGATCATGATGAACCTACGAACTATGAAGAAGCGATGGTGAGCCCAGATTCCGCAAAGTGGCTTGAAGCCATGAAATCTAAGATGGGATCCATGTATGAGAACAAAGTATGGACTTTGGTTGACTTGCCCGATGATCGGCAAGCAATTGAAAATAAATGGATTTTTAAGAAGAAGACTGACGCTGATGGTAATGTTACTGTCTACAAAGCTCGACTTGTCGCAAAAGGTTTTCGGCAAGTTCAAGGGATTGACTACGATGAAACCTTCTCACCCGTAGCGATGCTTAAGTCCGTCCGAATCATGTTAGCGATTGCCACATTTTATGATTATGAAATTTGGCAGATGGATGTCAAAACTGCATTCCTGAATGGATTTCTGGAAGAAGAGTTGTATATGATGCAACCGGAAGGTTTTGTCGATCCAAAGGGAGCTAACAAAGTGTGCAAGCTCCAGCGATCCATTTATGGACTGGTGCAAGCCTCTCGGAGTCGGAATAAACGTTCTGATAGTGTGATCAAAGCATTTGGTTTTATACAGACTTTCGGAGAAGCCTGTATTTACAAGAAAGTGAGTGGGAGCTCTGTAGCATTTATGATATTATATGTGGATGACATATTGCTAATTGGAAATGATATAGAATTTCTGGATAGCATAAAGGGATACTTGAATAAAAGTTTTAAATGAAAGACCTCGGTGAAGCTGCTTACATATTAGGCATTAAGATCTATAGAGATAGATCAAGACGCTTAATTGGACTTTCACAAAGCACATACCTTGACAAAATTTTGAAGAAGTTCAAAATGGATCAAGCAAAGAAAGGGTTCTTGCCTGTGTTACAAGGTGTGAAGTTGAGTAAGACTCAATGCCCGACCACTGCAGAAGGTAGAGAGAATATGAAAGATGTTCCCTATGCATCAGCCATAGGATCTATCATGTATGCAATGCTGTGTACCAGACCTGATGTGTGCCTTGCTATAAGTTTAGCAGGGAGGTACCAAAGTAATCCAGGAGTGGATCACTGGACAGCGGTCAAGAACATCTTGAAATACCTGAAAAGGACTAAGGATATGTTTCTCGTATATGGAGGTGACAAAGAGCTCACCGTAAAAGGTTACGTTGATGCAAGCTTTGACACTGATCCGGACGATTCTAAATCGCAAACCGGATACGTGTTTACATTAAACGGTGGAGCTGTCAGTTGGTGCAGTTCTAAACAAAGCGTCGTAGCGGGATCTACATGTGAAGCGGAGTACATAGATGCTTCGGAAGCAGCGAACGAAGGAGTCTGGATGAAGGAGTTCATATCCGATCTAGGTGTCATACCTAATGCATCGGGTCCAATGAAAATCTTTTGTGACAATACTGGTGCAATTGCCTTGGCAAAGGAATCCAGATTTCACAAAAGGACCAAACACATCAAGAGACGCTTCAACTCCATCCGGGATCTAGTCCAGGTGGGAGACATAGAGATTTGCAAGATACATACGGATCTGAATATTGCAGACCCGTTGACTAAGCCTCTTCCACGAGCAAAACATGATCAGCACCAAGGCTCCATGGGTGTTAGATTCATTACAGTGTAATCTAGATTATTGACTCTTGTGCAAGTGGGAGACTGAAGGAAATATGCCCTAGAGGCAATAATAAAGTTATTATTTATTTCCTTATAATCATGATAAATGTTTATTATTCATGCTAGAATTGTATTAACCGGAAACATAATACATGTGTGAATACATAGACAAACAAAGTGTCACTAGTATGCCTCTACTTGACTAGCTCGTTAATCAAAGATGGTTATGTTTCCTAACCATGAACAATGAGTTGTTGTTTGATTAACGAGGTCACATCATTAGTTGAATGATCTGATTGACATGACCCATTCCATTAGCTTAGCACCCGATCGTTTAGTATGTTGCTATTGCTTTCTTCATGACTTATACATGTTCCTATGACTATGAGATTATGCAACTCCCGTTTGCCGGAGGAACACTTTGGGTGCTACCAAACGTCACAACGTAACTGGGTGATTATAAAGGAGCATTACAGGTGTCTCCAAAGGTAGATGTTGGGTTGGCATATTTCGAGATTAGGATTTGTCACTCCGATTGTCGGAGAGGTATCTCTGGGCCCTCTCGGTAATACACATCACATAAGCCTTGCAAGCATTACAACTAATATGTTAGTTGTGAGATGATGTATTACGGAACGAGTAAAGAGACTTGCCGGTAACGAGATTGAACTAGGTATTAGATACCGACGATCGAATCTCGGGCAAGTAACATACCGATGACAAAGGGAACAACGTATGTTGTTATGCGGTCTGACCGATAAAGATCTTCGTAGAATATGTAGGAGCCAATATGGGCATCCAGGTCCCGCTATTAGTTATTGACCGGAGACGTGTCTCGGTCATGTCTACATTGTTCTCGAACCCGTAGGGTCCGCACGCTTAAGGTTACGATGACAGTTACATTATGAGTTTATGCATTTTGATGTACCGAAGGTTGTTCGGAGTCCCGGATGTGATCACGGACATGACGAGGAGTCTCGAAATGGTCGAGACGTAAAGATTGATATATTGGAAGCCTATGTTTGGACATCGGAAGTGTTCCGGGTGAAATCGGGATTTTACCGGGTTACCGGGAGGTTACCGGAACCCCCCGGGAGCCATATGGGCCTTCATGGGCCTTAGTGGAAAGGAGAAAGGGGCAGCCCAAGGGGGCTGCGCACCTCCTGTAATGCCCCGAGACCGATATGCCAGGTGTCGTTCAGTTATTTCTTGTTGTTGCCTTGTCATTCCTTGCGTGTCATGCATTGCATATCATGTCATCATGCGCATTTCATTTGCATACGTGTTCGTCTCACGCATCCGAGCATTTTCCCCGTTGTCCGTTTTGCAATCCAGCGTTCCGTTCTTCTCCGGTGGTCATTTCTACCTTTCTTTCATGTGTGGCGATTAAACATTTCCGGATTGGACCGAGTCTTGCCAAGCGGCCTTGGTTTACTACCGGTAGACCGCCTGTCAAGTTTCGTACCATTTGGACTTCGTTTGATACTTCTACGGTTAACCGAGGGACCGAGAAGGCCTCGTGTGTGTTGTAGCCCAACACCCTTCCAATTTGGCCCAAAACCCACCTAACTCTGCTCCATCATCTCGGTCGTTCGATCACGATCGCGTGGCCGCAAACCGCACCTCATTTGGACTCTCCTAGCCCCCTCTACCTATAAATATGTGATCCCCTCCGAATTTTTCGCGCAGTCCAAACCCTAGCCGTCCTCTACCTCGTGCCCGGACGAAACCTTCACCACCGGCCGGACATGTCCGCTGCCTCCGCCACCTCACTCCGCCCAATGAGAGCGCGACACGTCACCCCGCCGCCGCTTCCCCTCCACTCACCGCGCGCCACATGGCACCGCGCCGCCCACTTCGCCGCCGGCCCGCGGAGCCCATCCGGGGCCCGCGCGAGGCCTGATCTCTGCCGCCGCCCGCAGGCACCCCGCGCCTCCTCGCTCCCGCAGCCGGTCGAGGGGAGGAGCCCCTCGATCCACGCCTTCGCCACCGGTTTTCTCCGCCGCCGTGCGCCCTCGCCGCCGCGGGCCACCATCGCCGGCGCCGCCTTGCCCGTCCCGACGCCGCTTTCCCTCGCCGTCGCCTCCCTTCCTCCGGCCCCGTCCAGATCCGGCATGGAGCTCGCCGGATCCGCTCGTTTCCTGCCGCCTCGCCGGACCCCGCTCGCTGCCGGAGTCCTCCATCGCCGCCATCGCCATGGATGGGGAACCAGTTCCCCCGCTCGACCACGTTGACCCTCCACGTGGGCCGGTCCAGCTTCCCGGCCAGCGCAGCACCGAGTGCGGCCCAGCCTCCCCGCCTTGGCCTCCAGGCCCAGCGCGAGCGCCCCAAGGCCAGCCCAGCCGGCCTCGCCTCGGCCTCCTTCCTCCTCTGCTGGGCCAGGCCCATGGGTGAGCAGCCCCCCCAGCGCCCCTCTGTTTTTTTTCGCCGATTGGGCCAACCAGATTCAGCCCGTTGTGTATTTTTTCTCCAGCCCTGCGAATTTAGTAATTATCCAGAGATTGCCAGTTTTACAGATTAGACCCTCATGTTCATGCATTTAATAACTCATGAACCGTGCTTCGGATTAAAATGATTTATATAGGAAACTTGCTCAGAATTTTGTGTAGACTAATAATATCAAACTTTCATCCATGTTTAAAATATTTAAAATGTTGTTTGCATTAATTTGCTCCTATGCCATGCTAAAATGATTTAATTCATAACTAAATAACCGTAGCTCCGTTTTTAATAATCTTTATATGTAAATGGGGTAGAAAAATGCCTAGTTTAACATGATGGCCTTATTTTGCATGCTTAACAACTCTAAAATTATGTTTAGGGCAGAACAGTACCAAACCTAAATTATGCTTATGAGGAGTTTCCGGAATTGTTGTTCATTGCTTCCGGCCTCATTTAAACTTGCCTAGATAGGTAGTTTTGTTGTGCTTCACCTCTTGCCATGTTAATCAACATTTAATATTATTGGGGTTCATAAACGAGAGGGAACTAAATAATGGTTGTGGTGTTCCGTCAATATGCATCCCGATGCATATTGAGCTCCACTTAATTTGTAGGATTGTTTGTGCACTTTGCCATGCCATGCATACTTAAACCGGACATGCATCATACTTGGTTGTGCATCTTGCCATGATTATGTGAAGGTTGTTTACCATGTTTGTTTGCTTCTTTCCGGTGTTGCTTCTTCGGGTTGGTTCCGTTAACGTCGAGTTTGTGAGGATCCGTTCAACTTCGTTCCGTTTGTCTTCTTCATGGACTCGTTCTTCTTCCTTGCGGGATCTCAGGCAAGATGACCACACCCTTGAAATCACTACTATCTTTGCTATGCTAGATGCTCGCTCTTTTGCTATGCCAATGCTACGATGCCTACCTTTTGCTTGTCAGCCTCCCAAACTGCCATGTTGAACCTCTAACCCACCATGTCCTAGCAAACCGTTGATTGGCTATGTTACTGCTTTGCTCAGCCCCTCTTATAGCGTTGTTAGTTGCAGGTGAAGATTGAAGTTTGTTCCATGTTGCAACATGGAGATGTTGTTCCTTGTCGGGACTTTTATTTACTTGTTGGGATATCACAATATATCTTATTTAATTAATGCATCTATATACTTGGTAAAGGGTGGAAGGCTCGGCCTTATGCCTGGTGTTTTGTTCCACTCTTGCCGCCCTAGTTTCCGTCATATCGGTGTTATGTTCCCGGATTTTTGCGTTCCTCACGCGGTTGGGTTATAATGGGAACCCCTTGACAGTTCGCCTTGAATAAAACTCCTCCGGCAAGGCCCAACATTGGTTTTACCATTCGCCACCCAGCCTTTTCTTTTCCCTTGGGGGTCGCGCGCCCAAGGGTCATCTTTATTTTAACCCCCCCGGGCCAGTGCTTGTCCAAGTGATGGTCCAACCCAGAGCACCGTGCGGGGCCGTCCCTTGGCAACTTGGGTTACGTTGGCTCCCGTACGCTTAGCTTATCCGGTGTGCCCTGAGAACGAGATATGTGCAGCTCCGATCAGGATGTCGGCGCATCGGGTGGTCTTGCTGGACTTGTTTTACCATTGTCGAGGATGTATTGGAGTACCGGGATATCGAGTCTGATCGGAACGTCTCGGGTGGAGGTCTATTCCTTCGTTGACCGTGAGAGCTTGTCATGGGCTAAGTTGGGACACCCCTGCAGGGATTTGAACTTTCGAAAGCCGTGCCCGCGGTTATGGGTAGATGGGAATTTGTTAACGTCCGGTTGTAGAAAACCTGAAACTTAACTTAATTAAAATGCATCAACCGCGTGTGTAACCGTGATGGTCTCTTCTTGACGGAGTCCGGGAAGTGAACACGGTGTTGGAGTAATGCTTGACGTAGGTTGTTCTAGGATCACTTCTTGATCATACTTTTATCGACCGTGCTTTGCCTTCTCTTCTCGCTCTCATTTGCGTATGTTAGCCACCATATATGCTAGTCGCTTTCTGCAGCTCCACCTCATACCTTGACCTTACCCATAAGCTTAAATAGTCTTGATCGCGAGGGTGCGAGATTGCTGAGTCCCTGTGGCTCACAGATACTTCCAAAACCAGCTTGCAGGTGCCGATGAGTCCGTGCAGATGACGCAGCCAAGCTCAGGAGGAGCTCGATGAAGATCTTGTCATTGTGTTGTTTCGTTCTAGTTGATCAGTAGTGGAGCCCAGTTGGGGTCGATCGGGGACCTTTGTCGCATTTGGGGTTCTTCTTTTATTTTGGTTCCATAGTCGGACCCTGTTTGTATTTGGTTGCTGTAATGCTTTATTCATGTATTTGTGTGAAGTGGCGATTGTAAGCCAACTATGTATCTCTTTCCCTTATGTATTACATGGGTTGTGTGAAGATTACCTCACTTGCGACATATGCCTTCAATGCGATTATGCCTCTAAGTCGTGCCTCGACACGTGGGAGATATAGTCGCATCGAGGGTGTTACACCTCCCCCCTCCCCTAGTCCTATTAGGACTAGGAGAGGTGGCCGGCCACCCTTCTCCCCCTTTCCCCCTTGGGAATCCTAGTTGGAATAGGATTGGGGGGGGGGGAGTCCTACTCCCGGAAGGAGTAGGACTCCTCCTGCGCCCTCTCCCTGGCCGGCGCCCCCCTCCCCCCTTGGCTCCTTTATATACTGAGGTAGAGGCACCCTAGAACACACAAGTTGATCCACGTGATCTATTCCTTAGCCGTGTGCGGTGCCCCCTGCCACCATATTCCTCAATAATACTGTAGCGGAGTTTAGGCGAAGCCCTGCTGCTGTAGTTCATCAAGATCATCACCACGCCGTCGTGCTGACGGAACTCTTCCCTGACACTTTGCTAGATCGGAGTCCGGGGATCGTCATCGAGCTGAACGTGTGCTCGAACTCGGAGGTGCCGTAGTTTCGGTGCTTGATCGGTTGGATTGTGAAGACGTACGACTACTTCCTCTACGTCGTGTCATCGCTTCCGCAGTCGGTCCGCGTTGGGTACGTAGACAACACTCTCCCCCTCGTTGCTATGCATCACATGATCTTGCGTGTGCGTAGGAAATTTTTTGAAATTACTACGAAACCCAACACCTAGTTGATGTGAGACTATCTTCTCCTTTTTGTCTTCTCCACAACCACCATTCTATTCCACCTATAGTGCTATGTCCATGGCTCACACTCATGTATTGCGTGAAAGTTGAAAAGGTTTGAGAACATCAAAAGTATGAAACAATTGCTTGGCTTGTCATCGGGGTTGTGCATGATGTGAATATTTTGTGTGATGAAGTGTTGGGGAACGTAGTGATTTCAAAATTTCCTACGTACACGCGAGATCATGGTGATGCATAGCAACAAGAGGGGAGAGTGTTGTCTACGTACCCTTGTAGACCGTTCGCGGAAGCGTTATATCAACGCGGTTGATGTAGTCGTACGTCTTCACGTCCGACCAATCCAAGTACCGAAAGCACGGCACCTCCGAGTTCTGCACTTGTTCGGCTCGGTGACGTCCTCGCCTTCTCGATCCAGCAAGAGGGGCGAAGTAGTAGATGAGTTCCGGCAGCACGACGGTGTGGTGACGGTGTTGGTGAAGAACAATCTCCGCAGGGCTTCGCCTAAGCACTACGAAAACTAGGACGGAGGATAAACTAGAGGGGACGGGGTTGCCGGCACACGGCTTGGTGTTTCTTGATGTGTCTTGGGTGCTAGCCCTACCCCTCTATTTATATGTTGAGCCTTGGGGTCGAAACTTGGAGTAAAAGCCTCCACAAAGTCGGTTTCACCTGAAAGGCAAGAGTCCTTCTCGGACTCCAGGGCCAAACGCCAAGGTTCCCGGCGTCTGGACCCAGACGCCAGGGACCCTGGCGTCTGGCCCCTGGACTCCGCAAAACTTCCTTTTGCGCTTTCCAAAAACCTTGCGGGCTTTCCCCTTTTTCCCCAATAAAGTGTTCTCGTACCCAAACATTTCGGGAAACATCCGGAACCCCTTCCGGTGAATTCCGGAACCCTTCCGGTGACCAAACACTATTATCCCATATATCAAACTTTATCTCCGGACCATTCCGGAGTTCCTCGTCATGTCTGTGATCTCATCCCGGACTCCAAACAACATTCGGTCATCAACACACATAACTCATATAGTACTATATCGTCAACGAACGTTAAGCGTGCGGACCCTACGGGTTCGAGAACTATGTAGACATGACCGAGACACCTCTCTGGTCAATAACCAATAGCGGGACCTGGATGCCCATATTGGCTCCTACATATTCTACAAAGATCTTTATCGGTCAGACCGCATAACAACATACGTTGTTCCCTTTGTCATCGGTATGTTACTTGCCCGAGATTCGATCGTCGGTATCTCAATACCTAGTTCAATCTCGTTACCGGCAAGTCTCTTTACTCGTTCCGTAATACATCATCCCGCAACTAACTCATTAGTTGCAATGCTTGCAAGGCTTATAGTGATGTGCATTATCGAGTGGGCCCAGAGATACCTCTCCGACAATCGGAGTGACAAATCCTAATCTCAAAATACGCCAACCCAACAAGTACCTTTGGAGACACCTGTAGAGAACCTTTATAATCACCCAGTTACGTTGTGACATTTGGTGGCACACAAAGTGTCCCTCCGGTAAACGGGAGTTGCATAATCCCCTAGTCATAGGAACATGTATAAGTCATGAAGAAAGCAATAACAACAAACTAAACGATCAAGTGCTAAGCTAACGGAATGGGTCAAGTCAATCACATCATTCTCCTAATGATGTGATCCCGTTAATCAAATGACAACTGAAAGTGCTAATGGCACTTAAGCTATATTTTGGTGTGATGACAATATGGTTAGTTGAACTAATATCGGTTGCTAAAGTTTATCTCAGATTATTGGTTCTAAGCGCCCGCGATGGAGATGTGCGACCCCCCATTTCAAACAGGACAAAGGCGTGGTCTTTCGACGCTTCAAAGGTTTAGTTTTGGTTTGCTTCGAGTCGTAGGAAAGACTGCACTATTAAGAGGGGTCTTTGTGGACATATGTTGTGTGGGAATGCCTTTGCTGAGCTTTACTCTCTTACCCTTCCCTCTCCAACCACCTCATATGAATCTAGTGTGTGTGCTGTGGTACTCAGAAAGTTGCAACAGTAAGTTACTGGGTACCCCATGCGCACGGGGTCTTTTGACCCCCGTGCGCACGGGGTACTGGGTAACTCTCTGGGTACCCCGTGCGCACGGGGTCTTTTGACCCCCGTGCGCACGGGGTACTGCGTAACTCTCTGGATACCCCGTGCGCACGGGGTCTTTTGACCCCCATGCGCACGGGGTGGTGCATTTGTCTCTGGACACCCCATGCGCACTGGGCTGACTTAGCCCGTGCGCACGGGGTCCAACGGGCAGAAATGCCCACCCTCACATAAACACTATAAAAAGGCCCTTGATGTCTACTACACAACCTTCTTCTTGTAGACGTTGTTGGGCCTCCAAGTGCAGAGGTTTGTAGGACAGTAGCAAATTTCCCTCAAGTGGATGACCTAAGGTTTATCAATCCGTAGGAGGCATAGGATGAAGATGGTCTCTCTCAAGCAACCCTGCAACCAAATAACAAAGAGTCTCTTGTGTCCCCAACACACCCAATACAATAGTAAATTGTATAGGTGCACTAGTTCGGCGAAGAGATGGTGATACAAGTGCAATATGGATAGTAGATAATAGTTTTTGTAATCTGAAATAATAAAAACAGCAAGGTAGCAAGTGATAAAAGTGAGCGTAAACGGTATTGTAATGATGGTAAACAAGGCCGAGGGTTCATACTTTCGCTAGTGTAAGTTCCCTCAACAATACTAACATAATTGGATCACATAACTATCCCTCAACACGCAACAAAGAGTCACTCCAAAGTCACTAATAGCGGAGAACAAACGAAGAGATTATGGTAGGGTACGAAACCACCTCAAAGTTATTCTTTCCAATCAATCCGGTGGGCTATTCCTATAAGTGTCACAAATAGCCCTAGAGTTCGTACTAGAATAACACCTTAAGACAAAAATCAACCAAAACCCTAATGTCACCTAGATACTCCAATGTCACCTCAAGTATCCGTGGGTATGATTATACGATATGCATCACACAATCTCAATTCATCTATTCAACCAACACATAGAACCTCAAAGAGTGCCCCAAAGTTCTACCGGAGAACCACGACGAAAACGTGTGCCAACCCCTATGCATAGGTTCCCTATGTCACGAAACCCGCAAGTTGATCACCTCAACATACATCAAGTGGCACGTGGTATCCCATTGTCACCACATATATCCACGGCAAGACATACATCAAGTGTTCTCAAGTCTTTAAAGACTCAATCCAATAAGATTACTTCAAAGGGGAAACTCAATTCATTACAAGAGAGAAGAGGGGGAGGAGAAACATAAGATCCAACTATAATAGCAAAGCTCGCGATACATCAAGATTGTATCACCTCAAGAACACGAGACAGAGAGAGAGAGAGATCAAACACATAGCTACTGGTACATACCCTCAGCCCCGAGGGACAACTACTCCCTCCTCGTCATGGAGAGCACCGGGATGATGAAGATGGCCACCGGTGAGGGTTCCCCCCCTCCGGCAAGGTGCCGAAACAGGGTCCCGATTGACTTTTGGTGGCTACGGAGGCTTCTGGCGGCGGAACTACCGATCTATCTTGCGTTCTAGAAGTTTTAGGTCACGTAGGTATATATGGGTGCGGGAGGTACGTCAGGGGAGCCACGAGGGCCCCACGAGACAGCGGGGCGCGCCCCTCACCCTCGTGAGCACCTCGCTCCTTCCTTGACGTGGGGTCCAAGTCCATCAGGTGTGTTTCCTTCCAAAAATAACTTCTCCAGTTGATTTCGTTCCATTTCGACTCTGTCTGATATTCCTTTTCTTCAAAACACTGAAATAGGCATAAAACAACAAATCTGGGCTGGGCCTTTGGTTAATAGGTTAGTCCCAAAAGTGATATAAAAGTGGATAATAAATCCCAATATTGCCTAAAACAGTAGATAATATAGCATGGAGCAATCAAAAATTATAGATACATTGGAGACGTATCAAGCATCCCCAAGCTTAATTCCTGCTCATCCTCGAGTAGATAAATGATAAAAAGATAATTTTTTATGTGGAATGCTTGTTGGCATAATTTCAATGTAATTCTTCCTACTTGTGATATGAATATTCAGATCCGAAAGATTCAAGACAAAAGTTCATTTTGACATAAAAATAATAATACTTCAAGCATACTGACTAAGCAATCATGTCTTCTCAAAATAACATGGCCAAAGAGAGCTATCCCTACAAAATCATATAGTCTGGCTATGCTCCATCTTCACCACACAAAATATTTAAATCATGCACAACCCCGATGACAAGCCAAGCAATTGTTTCATACTTTTAATGTTCTCAAACTTTTTCAATCTTCACGCAATACATGAGCATGAGCCATGGACATAGCACTATAGGTGGAATAGAATGGTGGTTGTGGAGAAGACAAAAAGGAGAAGATAGTCTCACATCAACTAGGCGTATCAATGGGCTATGGAGATGCCCATCAATAGATATCAATGTGAGTGAGTAGGGATTGCCATGCAACGGATGCACTAGAGCTATAAATGTATGAGAGCTCAACGAAAGAACCTAGTGGGTGTGCATCCAACTCACTTGCTCACGAAGACCTAGGTCATTTTGAGGAAGCCCATCATTGGAATATACAAGCCAAGTTCTATAATGAAAAATTCCCACTAGTATATGAAAGTGACAACATAGGAGACTCTCTATCATGAAGATCATGGTGCTACTTTGAAGCACAAGTGTGGTAAAAGGATAGTAGCATTGTCCCCATTTTTTATTTTTTTATTTGGCCTTTGTTTTTTTATTTGGCCTTTCTTTTTTTATTTGGCCTTTCTCTTTTTTTATTGGGACAATGCTCTATTGAATGATGATCATCACACATCTATTTATTTACAACTCGATGATACAACTCGATACTAGAACAAAATATGACTCTATGTGAATGCCTCCGGCGGTGTATCGGGATGTGCAATGAATCAAGAGTGACAAGTATGAAAGAATTATGAACAATGGCTTTGCCACAAATACTATGTCAACTACATGATCATGCTAAGCAATATGACAATGATGAATGTGTCATGATGAACTAGATGGTGGAAAGTTGCATGGCAATATATCTCAGAATGGCTATGGAAATGCCATAATAGGTAGGTATGGTGGCTGTTTTGAGGAAGGTATATGGTGGGTGTATGGTACCGGCGAAAGTTGCGCGGTACTAGAGAGGCTAGCAATGGTGGAAGGGTGAGAGTGCGTATAATCCATGGAATCAACATTATTCATAAAGAACTCATTTACTTATTGCAAAAATCTATTAGTTATCGAAACAAAGTACTACGCGCATGCTCCTAGTGGGATAGATTGGTAGGAAAAGACCATCGCTCGTCCCCGACCGCCACTCATAAGGAAGACAATCAATAAATAAATCATGCTCCGACTTCGTCACATAACAGTTCACCATACGTGCATGCTACGGGAATCACAAACTTCAACACAAGTATTTCTAAAATTCATAACTACTCAACTAGCATGACTCTAATATCACCATCCTCATATCTCAGAACAATCATCAAGTATCAAACTTCTCTTAGTATTCATAACACTCATAAGAGAATTTTATTATTCTTGAATACCTAGCATATTAGGATTTTAAGAAAATTACCATGCTATCAAGCCTCTAAAAATAATCTAAGTGAAGCATGAGAGTTCATCTATTTCTTCAAAATAAAACTACCACCATGCTCTAAAAGATATAAGTGAAACACTAGAGCAAACAACAAACTACTCTGAAAGATATAAGTGAAGATCAATGAATAGTCGAATAATTATGCAACTATGTGAAGACTCTCTAACTTTTAATAATTTAAGATCTTGGTATTCTATTCAAACAGGAAGCAAATAAAAAGAAAATGACATTCTAAGAATAGCAAACATCATGTGAAGAAGCAAAAACTTAGGATCAACCGAAACTAACCGATAGTTGTTGAAGAAGAAAGGTGGGATGCCAACCGGGGCATCCCCAAACTTAGATGCTTGAGACTTCTTGAAATATTATCTTGGGGTGCCTTGGGCATCCCCAAGCTTGAGCTTTTGTGTCTCCTTAATTCCTCTCATATCATGGTCTCCCTAAATCTCAAAAGCTTCATCCACACAAAACTCAACAAGGACTCGTGAGATAAGTTAGTATAAACCATTGCAAAAACCTTATCATACTCTACTGTAGAAAATCACTAAAATTATTATTCAACATTCCATACTAAATGCCTCTGCATATTTAATAGTCCTATCCTCAAATAGAATCATTAAAGAAGCAAACATATGCAAACAATGCAAACATAACAGCAATCTGCCTAAACAAGATAGTCTGTAAAGAATGCTGCAACATCCATACTTCCCTAGATCAAAAAATTATGAAAGAAAATTCCCACTGTATTAAATTTATCAGAGCTTAATATGCAAAAGGTTTCAACATTTTATCACATTCTTACTTTTCTAGGGAATTATTGCAACAGTGGTAAACTTTCTGTTTTCAAACAGCAACATGAAGACTTGTAACATAGGCATAGTAAAGGCTATCAATGCCACTTTTATTGAAATAAAATATGCAAAACAGTGTTCTAAATAACAGCATGAAAATACTAACAAAATAAATTGACGCTCCAAGCAAAACACATATCATGTGGCGAATAAAAATATAGCTCCAAGTAAAGTTACCGATGAACGAAGACGAATGAGGGGATGCCTTCCGGGGCATCCGCAAGCTTAGGCTCTTGGTTGTCCTTGAATATTACCTTGGGGTGCCTTGGGCATCCCCAATCTTAGGCTCTTTCCACTCCTTATTCCATAGTCCATGGAATCCTTACCCAAAACTTGAAAACTTCACAACACAAAACTTACCAGAAAACTCGTAAGCTCCGTTAGTATAAGGAAGTAAATCACCACTTCAAGGTACTGTAATGAACTCATTCTTCATTTATATTGATGTTAAACCTACTTTATTCCAACTTCTCTATGGTTTATAAACTATTTTACTAGCCATAGATTCATCAAAAGAAGTAAACAACACATGAAAAACAGAATCTGTCAAAAACAGAACAGTCTGTAGTAATCTGGATCAAACGTATACTTCTGGAACTCATAAAATTCTCAAATAAATTTATGGACCTGAGTAAGTTATCTATTAATCATCTTCAAAAATAATTAACTAAATATCACTCTCCAAATAAAAATGGTAGCAATTCTTGTGGGCGCTAAAGTTTCTGTTTTTGACAGCATGATCAACAAGACTTCCCCCAAGTCTTCCCAAAGGTTCTACTTGGCACAAACACTAATTAAACATATAAAACCACATATAAACAGAGGCTGGATGAGTTATTTATTACTAAACAGGAGCAAAAAGCAAGGGACAAAAATAAAATTGGGTTGCCTCCCAACAAGCGCTACCGTTTAATGCCCCTAGCTAGGCATGATGATTTCAATGATGCTCACATGAAGGATAAGAATTGTAACATAAAGAGAGAATCTTGAAGAATATGACTATCACATTTAAGTCTAACCCACTTCCTATGCATACGGATTTTGTGAGCAAACAACTTGTGGGAACAAGAATCAACTTGCATAGGAGAGCAAAACAAGAATAACTTCGTAACTTTAAGCACATAGAGAGGAAACTTGATATTATTGCAACTCCTACAAGCATATATTCCTCCCTCATAATAATTTTCAGTAGCATCATGAATGAATTCAACAATATAACCAGCACCTAAAGCATTCTTTTCATGATCTACAAGCATAGAAAATTTACTACTCTCCACATAAGCAAAATTCTTCTCATGAATAATAGTGGGAGCAAACTCAACAAAATAACTATCATGTGATTGAAAATTAAGATCGAGATGACAAGGTTCATTTTTATTATTATTCTTTAAAGCATACGTGTCATCACAATAATCATCATATATAGTAGGCATGCTTTCATCATAATAAATTTGCACATCAAAACATGGGGGACAAAAAATATCATCTTCATCAAACATAGCTTCCCCAAGCTTGTGGCTTTGAATATCATTAGCATCATGGATATTCAAGGAATTCATACTAACAACATTGCAATCATGCTCATCATTCAAATATTTAGTGCCAAACATTTTATAGATTTCTTCTTCTAGCACTTGAGCACAATTATCCTTTCCATCATACTCACGAAAGATATTAAAAAGGTGAAGCGTATGAGACAAACTCAATTCCATTTTTTATAGTTTTCTTTTATAAACTAAACTAGTGATAAAACAAGAAACTAAAAGACTCGATTGCAAGATCTAAAGATATACCTTCCAGCGCTAACCTCCCCGGCAACGGCGCCAGAAAAGAGCTTGATGTCTACTACACAACCTTCTTCTTGTAGACGTTGTTGGGCCTCCAAGTGCAGAGGTTTGTAGGACAATAGCAAATTTCCCTCAAGTGGATGACCTAAGGTTTATCAATCCGTAGGAGGTGTAGGATGAAGATGGTCTCTCTCAAGCAACCCTGCAACCAAATAACAAAGAGTCTCTTGTGTCCCCAACACACCAAATACAATGGTAAATTGTATAGGTGCACTAGTTCAGCGAAGAGATGGTGATACAAGTGCAATATGGATAGTAGATAATAGTTTTTGTAATCTGAAATAATAAAAACAGCAAGGTAGCAAGTGATAAAAGTGAGCATAAACGGTATTGCAATGATGGTAAACAAGGCCTAGGGTTCATACTTTCGCTAGTGTAAGTTCCCTCAACAATACTAACATAATTGGATCACATAACTATCCCTCAACACGGAACAAAGAGTCACTCCAAAGTCACTAATAGCGGAGAACAAACGAAGAGATTATGGTAGGGTACGAAACCACCTCAAAGTTATTCTTTCCAATCAATCCGGTGGGCTATTCCTATAAGTGTCACAAATAGCCCTCGAGTTCGTACTAGAATAACACCTTAAGACACAAATAACCAAAACCCTAATGTCACCTAGATACTCCAATGTCACCCCGAGTATCCGTGGGTATGATTATACGATATGCATCACACAATCTCAATTCATCTATTCAACCAACACATACAACCTCGAAGAGTGCCCCAAAGTTCTACCGGAGAATCACGACGAAAACGTGCGCCAACCTCTATGCATAGGTTCCCAATGTCACGAAACCCGCAAGTTGATCACCTCAACATACATCAAGTTGCACGTGGTATCCCATTGTCACCACAGATATCCACGGCAAGACATACATCAAGTGTTCTCAAGTCTTTAAAGACTCAATTCATTACAAGAGAGAAGAGGGGGAGGAGAAACATAAGATCCAACTATAATAGCAAAGCTCGCGATACATCAAGATTATATCACCTCAAGAACACGAGAGAGAGAGAGAGATCAAACACATAGCTACTGGTACATACCCTCAGCCCCGAGGGAGAACTACTCCCTCCTCGTCATGGAGAGCACCGGGATGATGAAGATGGCCACTAGTGAGGGTTCCCCCCCTCCGGCAGGGTGTCGGAACAGGGTCCCGATTGACTTTTGGTGGCTACGGAGGCTTCTGGTGGCGGAACTCCCGATCTATCTTTCGTTCTAGAAGTTTTAGGTCACGTAGGTATATATGGGTGCAGGAGGTACGTCAGTGGAGCCACGAGGGCCCCACGAGACAGGGGGGCGCGCCCCCACCCTCGTGAGCACCTCATTCCTTCCTTGATGTGGGGTCCAAGTCCATCAGGTGTGTTTCCTTCCAAAAATAACTTCTCTAGTTGATTTCGTTTTGTTTCGACTCCGTCTGATATTCCTTTTCTTCAAACACTGAAATAGGCATAAAACAACAAATCTGGGCTAGGCCTCCGGTTAATAGGTTAGTCCCAAAAGTAATATAAAAGTGGATAATATAGCCCAATATTGCCTAAAACAGTAGATAATATAGCATGGAGCAATCAAAAATTATAGATACGTTGGATACGTATCAGCCCTTCTTCCTCCTCCAACCCTCAACCCTAATGTCTTGTTGAGCTCCACCATTGCTACACCCCATTTTTCTCAATACTCTCAATCCCTCCACCCAAACTTGTTGAAACTTTGGTGATTGGGAGAGCAAGACCCGATCTACAACTTGACCAAACCAAATCGCGTTCCCCGCAACTTTTCTTCCCCATTGACTTGTTACTCTTGGAGCTTGGGCTCCTAGGTGGTTAGAG
Organism: Triticum urartu; assembly: GCF_056163025.1. Lineage (NCBI taxonomy): Eukaryota > Viridiplantae > Streptophyta > Magnoliopsida > Poales > Poaceae > Triticum > Triticum urartu. Next base: position 592,218,229 of record NC_141873.1, on the reverse strand, counting down.
GTTCCTCCGGAAGCTTCCTTTCTTGTGGTGTGCTCCGGAGAAGTTTGTAAAGGTGTGTTGGTTGCCTTCAAGACCAACCCCGAGTGGTTCGAGGCTCATCCGTTGGGGGTGACTCGAAGGAGAATACGGTGAGCCTTTGGTGGCATTCCGCAAGCTTTGGCTCCGGCACCGCTCCAAACGGAGATTAGCTCTTCCCCAAGGAAGAGTGAACTTCGGGTTACAATCCGCGTCCTCGTCTCACTTGTGGTTAATCCTTTCCCGCACCTTTCTTAGTTGTTGTATGCTTGTTGGCTTGCTAAGTAGTTTGTTGCCTAGCCTTTCTTCTTGGAGCTTGCTTGTCATATAGGTTGCATTCACCTAGTTGCATATCTAGTGAACTCTTTTATCCGCTAAGCCTTAAAATCTACAAGAAAGATTAAAATTTGTAGTCTCCTATTCACCCCCCCTCTAGTCGACCGTATCGATCCTTTCAATTGGTATCAGAGCCTCGTGATCTAATATAAGGTTTTACAACCTTAGAGGATATGGTCGATCTAGGGAATGAGGGAGGTGGCCTACCCATGGCGGGGGATGGTCAAAACCAACCCTCCGCCGCGACTGGGACACTTGGTGCTCCGGTCGTTGCTCCTGCCGCTACTACTAACCCGAATGTCCCCTTGACCACGGCCGATCTCCTTTCAATGTTTGCGGACCTCAAAGTCTCTATGTTGAAAGAGGTTCGTGCCTCGGTCAAGGAGGAAATTGATGCTCGCCTAAAGCCATCAACATCCACATCAAACTCATTTAACCCAAATGAGGTTCATGATGCGGATGACTCGAGGGAACCTCTTGCTTCCCCGGCTCGTACTCAAGTTCCCCAGTACAATGTCGTGGAACCTTTTTACTCTCCTCAACCCTTGTAACATCCCCGCATTAATCCTGTTGGGCCTCCGCCCCCTTTGAAAGCTAATGCGTTTGCTAAGTGGAAGCTAGATATGGAGTCTCACATGCGCAGTGCTTCAACTCAATTGTGGTGGATTGTGGTCAATGGATTCAACCCCAAGGACCCAATGAATCTCACTCCAAGGGAAGCAGTTGACGATCAACTCAACGCTACCGCACACAACATGCTTCGCAACGCAGTGACTGAAGACTATAGTGATTCCATTACTCTTCTCAAAACCGCAAAGGAAATTTGGGATTGCCTTGAGGAGGCTCTTGAAGGAGATGAAGCAATTTGAAGATCTCGGTTGGCCTTGCTCAAACAAGAAGTCAATCTCTTTGTGAGGAATGAGGGTGAGTCCGCAGAAGAGGTTTACTGAAGGTTGAAGTCCCTTGTGCTCAACTTGAGAACCTTTGGGTGCACTTGGGAAAATGATGAATTCATCAGGGACAAGTTCATAGATGCTATGGTTCTCATAGAACATACCATGGTCATGATAGTTCATCAACGTCCGGACTATCACAAGTTGACTTCGTCTCAAGTTGTTTCCACTTTCTCTACCCATGTTCTTTTGGAGACCAAGTCCAAGAAAACATTTGCAATAGCTCAAGCAACCAAGAACTCCAATCTTGCCTTGAAGGCCAAGAAAGTGATGAGCCAACCCTCAAGGGAGGAAGAAGTGAGTGAAGAGATATGTGAGGAGGATAATGATACCTCGTGCCCGGCAAATGATTTTGCAGAAGACTTGGCTCTCTTAGTCCAGAATACTCCGGGACTATGGCAAACAAAGGAAGAAATCTTCAAGGAAGATCTTTTGTACGAAGGAAATGCTACAATTGTGATAGCCCAAGACACTTTGTTCATGATTGTCTGTAACACCTCGGATGTAATTTACCTTATCTGTACTCCAACTCTTGCCGTATCCGGCACTAAGTTATTCTATTTCATCGTTGTCGGGTTTTTGTCTCCGTGTGCTTTTGTCTTTGTCATGCATCTCATATCATGTCATCATGTGCATTGCATTTGCATACGTGTTCGTCTCATGCATCCGAGCATTTTCCCCGATGTCCGTTTTGCATTCCGGCGCTCCTATGTCCTCCGGTGGCCCTTTCTACCTATTTTCGCGTGTGGGTGTTAAAATTTGGCCCAAAACCCACCAAAAACCCCTCCATCGTCTAGAGCGTTCGATCACGATCGCGTGGCCGAAAACTGCACCTCATTTGGAGCTCCCTAGCTCCGCCTACCTATAAAACTAGCCCCTCCTCCGAAATTTCGGGTCTCTCCCTCAAAACCCTAGAAATCCGCTCTCCGCGCGCCAGACATGTCCGCCGGCGCCGGAGTGTCCGCCGGCGCCGGACGCTTCTCCGCCACCACTCCCGTGCCGCCAAGTGTCGCGCCGCCGCTGTTCCACCACGCGCCGCCGCGGGCCCGCGCGGCCTAGATCCGGCCCGCGGGGCCCAAACCGCGCGCCGCCTCCTCGCACCTTCCCGCGCCTGCCTCCTCCCGGCGCCGCTCCTCTCCTTCGACGCCGGCGCCGCCCGCCACTGCACCGATCCGGTCTCGCCGCCGCAGAGCTCGTCGGCGCCGCCCTCGCCCCGAGGCGGCCACCGGGACCTTGCGCGACGTGGAGGAGCACGCCGCCGCCGCCTCTCCCTATCTTGCCGGCACACCTCCTCGGCCCCCCTCGTCATCTCCGGCGAACCCCCCTCACTCCGGCGACCTCGAGAATCCGGTGATCCTCGGGAGCTGTGCGTGCTACAGTGCTCGAGATCCAGATCCAGATCCATCGGTTGACTTATTCGTCCCCAAACCCTAGTTTATTTGCATTTTTCCGCATGCCATAACTCTGCATCCGTAGCTCCGATTCGTGCGTGTAGCATATCAAAATGTTCGTATCGACGAGTACATCATTTCATCTCATTGCATCATTTTCATTTGAGCTCATCTTGATGCTCGAAATGCTATTGGAAGAGGGCTATGTGAGGAATATTCCAGATCTGTTTCAGCAAATGGCCTTTTGTCATTTTTGCTATGATTAATGTGTGCATGCTATGATCCTGAGATCTACATGTGTTTTGTTAAATGCCATGCCATCTTTACAGGGGTGTATGCCATGTATTTTTGTGATATTTTTGGTGACTAGCACAAGCATGCAAAGTAGAGTAATCGTTGAGGCCGATTTCAGGGACTTAGAATTTCACTAAGTCCTTGTCCTGTTTTTGCTTTTATGCCATATGTTCATGTTGTTTCCTAGTGATCCGTGCCTCTTTTTAGGATGATCAGTAAGTATGTTTTGTTAATATGGTGGTTCTCTATCCATCCATGTGTTTTTTTTGCAATTATGGAGCACCCAAGCTTGAGTCAATCGAGCTCTATTTTTGCTATAAAATGATCTTGGCAGATTGTTGACATGTTTAGCGATTTTGCCGAGGATGTTGCTATTGATCCGTGCATACTATGTTATTGTTCTTACCATGTCTATCTTCTATGCCATGTCTTCTTGATGGGTGTATGATTAGTTTGTCATGTCATGCTCTGTAGTGAGTGCATCGAGCTCGTAAACATGCCTACTTGTTTACTGTTTTGTGTGCTCCAGTTTTTCACTAAGTCTGAATCTGTTTATGTTTTTGCTATGTTCACATGCTTGCAATTGTATTTTCCGATCCCTTTTGACTCAAGGTCACTAAGAGACTTTTGTTAAGTGCTTTGAGTATCTTCATGAAATGCCTTGCTTTGCCATGTTAAGTTCCTGTAGCTTGTAGTTTTCATGCCCTAAAGATTGCTTCCTGATGATAAATTCCAGGCTTGTGTTAATTTCACTAAGTCTGAAACCTGTTATCATTTGCACTTTTTCCATGCTTGTTTGAACCTGTTAATGGATGAATTAGGCGTAGCTCAGTGTTCATCTTTTTTCAAGCATCATGAGTGGATCCCTGCCATGTATTTGTTGTTATGTTTGAGTGTTGTAGCATATTTATCTTGATGCATTTAGTTGGTCACTTGCTGATTATCGCAGACCAGTGCCATATTTGTTTTGCTTGCCATTTCCAAACCGTGCATCCGATTCCGGTGATCTTTATATCGATTTCAACCAAAATCAACTCACCTTTCCAGTGGCACTCTTGGATTTCCAAGTTGAGGCCAGGTTCATTCATTCCTTTCCAAATCTCGCATATGCATCGCATATCGCATCCCGCATATCATACCATGTTTGCATCATGTTGCTTGAGCATTGCACGTGGTTGATTGTGTTCCTTTTTGCTTGTTGTTCTTGTTTGGGTAGAGCCGGGAGACGAGTTCGTGAACGAGGAGCCTGTTGAGTTCGCTTACGAGGATCAAGGCAACTCTGAGTACTTTGCAGGCAAGATGACCATACCCTCGAAATCACTTCTATCTTTGCTTGCTAGATGCTCGCTCTTTTGCTATGCCTATGCTACGATACCTACCACTTGCTTATCATGCCTCCCATATTGCCATGTCAAACCTCTAACCCACCATGTCCTAGAAAACCGTTGTTTGGCTATGTTACCGCTTTGCTCAGCCCCTCTTATAGCGTTGCTAGTTGCAGGTGAAGTTTGAAGATCGTTCCTTGTGTGGAACATTGTTTATTGTTGGGATATCACAATATTATCTTGTTTATCTTAATGCACCTATATACTTGGTAAAGGGTGAAAGGCTCAGCCTTATGCCTGGTGTTTTGTTCCACTCTTGCCGCCCTAGTTTCCGTCATATCGGTGTTATGTTCCCGGATTTTGGGTTCCTTACACGGTTGGGTTATAATGGGAACCCCTTGACAGTTCGCCTCGAATAAAACTCCTCCATCAATGCCCAACCTTGGTTTTACCATTTGCCACCTAGCCTCTTTTTCCCTTGGGTTTCCGGAGCCCGAGGGTCATCTTTATTTAAACCCCCCGGGCCAGTGCTCCTCTGAGTGTTGGTCCACCTCGTCAGCCGCCGGTGGCCACCAGGGGCAACTCTGGGCTGGCCTACCGGAAGTTTGGACAATCTGAGTGTGCCCTGAGAACGAGATATGTGCAGCTCCTATCAGGATTTGTCAGCACATTCGGGCGGTGTTGCTGGACTTGTTTTACCATTGTCGAGGATGTCTTGTAACCGGGATGCCGAGTCTTATCGGATTGTCTTGGGAGAAGGAATATCCTTCGTTGACCATGAGAGCTTGTGATGGGCTAAGTTGGGACTCCCCTGCAGGGATTTGAACTTTCGAAAGTCGTGCCCGCGGTTATGGGCAGATGGGAATTTGTTAATGTCCGGTTGTAGAAAACCTGAAACTTAACTTAATTAAAATGCATCAACCGCGTGTGTAACCGTGATGGTCTCTTCTTGACGGAGTCCGGGAAGTGAACACGGTGTTGGAGTAATGCTTGACGTAGGTTGTTCTAGGATCACTTCTTGATCATAGTTGTTCGACCGTGCTTTTGCCTTCTCTTCTTGCTCTCTTTTGCGAATAGGTTAGCCACCATATATGCTAGTCGCTTGCTGCAGCTCCACATCATACCTTGCCTTACCTATAAGCTTAAATAGTCTTGATTGCAAGGGTGTGAGATTGCTGAGTCCTCGTGACTCACAGATTTCCTTCCAAAACCAGATGCAGGGACCGATGATACCGTTCCAGATGACATGACCGAGCTCAAGTGGGAGTTCGATGAAGACTCTCTCCGTTACTACGTGTCTTTCCCAGATGATCAGTAGTGGTGCCCAGTTGGGGCGATCGGGGACTTGTGTCGCATTTGGGGGTTGATCTTTATTTTGGTACCGTAGTCGGACCATGAGTGTATTGGATGATGTAATGACTTATTTATGTATTTGTGTGATGTGGCGAGTGTAAGACAACTATGTACCTTTCCCCTTTACTTATTTACATGGGTTGTTGTGATGATTACCTCACTTGCGACATTGCTTTCAATGCGGTTATGCCTCTAAGTCGTGCTTCGACACGTAGGAGATATAGCCGCATCGAGGGTGTTACATTGTCCTTATGAGAGACGTGAAGACAAGTCCGAGAAGCTTGTGCTTAAGAACAAGAAGTTCACCAAGTTTGCAAAGAGGAAGGATGACAAGGCTCTTGTTCATGAAGAATACATGTCTGGAGATGAAGATGACGGTGATGATGATCAAGTGGGCACGGCCGCCTTCGCCATGCATGCCACTACCTCCTCCTCCACAACCGGCCTCTTCGACTCTCCAAACGAGGACAAGCCATTCACTCATTGATGCCTCATGGCCAAAGAGGTAAAAACAAAGTCCAAACCCAAGAGACCCGACAACTACACTCCCAATGTCTCATGTGAGATAGTGGAGGATGATTGTGAGGAGGGTGTGGATAATGATGAGGAATCCTTAATGGCTTTCATGAAAACTCTTCATGGTGAAGCTCGTGCTCGTTTTGGCGATCTCCTTAAGTCACTCACCGAATGCGATGACTTTATTGAGAACGTTGAGAACCTCCTTATAGAGGAGAAAGAGAGAGTTGATCTCCTCGAGCACGAACTTAATGAAGAGAGTGTCATGAGAGCGTCACTTGAGGAAGCCTTATCTGCTCATCAAATTGACTTTGTTAAAACCAACGATGCTTTGCAACTTGCTCTTGAGAATAAAGATGCTCTTAATGTTAGAGTTGAAAAACTTCTAGTTGACCATACAAGACTTGTTGAGGAGCATGAGTTTCTTGTGATTAGTTCCAAGGTTGTCAAAGGTGACCTCATTGCTCTCACCGAGTCTTATGCTCAATTAAAAGCTACAACCATTAAGGCTCTCACTTCCGTACCTCATATTGATTTAAATGATGATGCTTGTACGGCTAACTTTGCTCATGATTGCACCTCCCTTCAAGAGGAAAATAAGAAGTTAAAAGCTCAAATTGAGAAAGGGCTTGTATCATGCATCCAATGGGAGAAAAACCTAAACGATATCTTGAGCAACCAAAAGTAGTGTGTTGCCAAGGAGGGAGTTGGGTTTAATCCCGCATCTAAGAGTGGTAAGAACAAGAAGAAGAAGAAGAACAAGAAGATCGGTCAGACTCCTTCCCCTCCCCAAAAGGTAGTGTTTGTGCAAGAAGGGAACAAGGAGAAGGAGAAGGAAATGAAGGGTGTTGGGAATGGTAAGGTCATTAGGGACAAGGCTATTCCCAAGAATTTTGCCGGCAAGAATAATCCATCATATGTTCTCATGAGAGGAGATGATGGCTATACCTTTGCAAAATTTGTTGGAACTAACTATGATGATTATGCTTGGACTATTTGCGTTCCCAAGACCCTTGTTGCTAACTCACCAGGACCCATTGCAAAATGGGTACCTATAACCAAAGCTTGATTATTGTAGGACTATGTCTCCGGTGGAACTCAATGGGTGATCGACATTGGATGCACCAATCATATGACCGGAGAAAGGGAGATGCTTGTGGAGTTCGTTGATTCACTCAAGGCCTCTTCGAACATCTCCTTCGATGACAATAGTAAGGGAAAGGTATTGGGTTTGGGCAAGGTGGTAATCTCTAATGATTCATCTCTTTCAAATGTCATGCTTGTGCAATCCCTTCACTACAATTTACTTTCAACTATTCAATTGGCTCGTGCCGGATATGATTTACATTTTGGTGAATTCCATGTGACCGTCTTTAAGAGGAGCAATCTCAAAGTAGTCTTTGTTGGGCATGTTGAAGACAACCTTTACGTGGTTGATTTCTCGAAACAGAAAACTCATCTTGCAACATGCCTAATGGCCAAGGCCGACGTGGGGTGGCTTTGGCACCGTAGGCTAGCCCACGTGGGCATGAGAAATTTACAAGCTCTCTTAAAGGGGAGCACATTCTTGGACTAACCAATGTGTCTTTTGCCAAAGATCGTCCTTGTAGTGCTTGCATTGCCGGAAAGCTTCATGAAAAAGCTCATAAAGTGAAGACTATCATCACCACCTTGAGGCCCCTCGAGCTTATCCATTTGGATCTATTTGGGCCTCCAACATATGATAGTTTGGGAGGAAGGAGATATTGCCTTGTCATTGTTGATGACTTCACAAGATATACTTGGGTGTTCTTTCTCAAGACTAAAGATGAAACTCAAGAAACCTTCATCAACTTTGCCAAAGAAGCTCAACGTCAACATAACTGTGAGATCAAGGCAATCCTAAGTGACAATGGCACCGAGTTCAAAAACTATACAATGGATGAATTCTTGAGTGAAGAGGGGATAAAGCACCAATATGCCGCACCATATACTCCCCAACAAAATGGTGTTGCGGAGAGGAAGAATCGGACTCTTATTGAGATGGCTAGGACCATTGTCGGTGTCAAAACCGGCGGATCTCGGGTAGGGGGTCCCGAACTGTGCGTCTAAGGAGGATGGTAACAGGAGGCATGGGACAGGATGTTTTACCCAGGTTCGGGCCCTCTTGATGGAGGTAAAACCCTACGTCCTGCTTGATTAATATTGATGATATGGGTAGTACAAGAGTAGATCTACCGCGAGATCAAGGAGGATAAACCCTAGAAGCTAGCCTATGGTATGATTGTTGTATATTATCTATCGACTAGCCTGGCCTCGGTTTATATAATGCACCAGAGGCCTAGGATAACAAGAGTCCTAGCCGAATACGCCGGTGGGGAGGAGTCCTTGTCTTGATCACCAAGTCTTGTGGAATCTTCCATGTATGCGGCAGCTGTCCGAACTGGCCCACGAGTATACAGCCATGGGGGTCCTCGGCCCAATCCAACTGATCGGGAGACGATGTGATGAGTACCCCCTAGTCCAGGACACCGTCAGTAGCCCCCTGAACCGGTCTTCAAGTTAGGGACGCTCCTCGATTCTTCCGAACTGTTCTTCATCTTCGGTCGTCAGTCTTGAAAACTGGTTCAACAAATCTTCTTTACCTTCGATCTTGAGGATCGCCGAAATGCATTCGGCGAGTTTACACGTCGGGTATCCGAGGAGCCCCTTTAAGTTTCCACATTTTATCAATACCTTGTTATTTTTATGCCAGACCTCGGGTTTGAAGTTGTTCCCGGGAGGCAGTGTCCTCTTGCGTCCGAGCTCTAATGCCGGACTGCATTCGAGGTATCTTTTGCGGCCGAGCACCAATGCCAGACCGCTTCCGAGCTCCAACGCCGGAATGTATCCGAACTCCAACGTCGGACTATGTCCAAGCTCCAACGCCGGACTATATCTGAGGTGTCATATCACCTTGGTTCAAAAAAGTTGAAGGAGTTAGCCGAGCTTAATGCCGGAAAGGCCCTCTATGGAGCCAGCCACTAGCGCCCGAGCTCTATGCCAGACTGCTTCCGAGGTGGTGCACCACCCCGAATGTGGGCCGATTTTTGTGAATATTTTTTGTTGGTGCAATTTATTCTCTGCCGAGATAAATAGCCAGTAGCCCTCAAGGTGTGTATCGGTCTAAAACCCGAGATGCACTTGAAGGATGACGTAAGACCGCTGATCCTAGTAGCCGCTGAGACTTAGGTTGATTTGCAAAATCGGCCTGAGGATCAAGTCCAAGCTCGGCAGAATACTTCGGGACACTAAAAGTGGCATGCTCAGTCCTCGAGACTCAGGTTGGGTGCGGCCGACCAACCTGAGGATCAAAATCTCCTCGGAAACTATATTGCACATAAAATTTTCTACATTGGACAAGCAATGCAGTAGCCCCCGAGACACTGGTCGGGTGGCAACACCAGATCAGGGGATCGATGTGCCCCTTTAATATTTGTAAATAATAGGCCCGAAGCCCAGTAGCCCCCGAGCCTTAGTGCGTGCACAGGTGGCCGAATTAAGGATCAATATCCATAGTAAAATCACAAATTATGTGTAATGACTCTATGTATCCAAGTACTTTACGTCATTAATGCTCGGATCCGCATTGTACAAAACTTTGTTGACCGACCATCGGCTTCCACCTCCTCGGCCAGTAGCCGAGGAGTGTTTGTCCTACTTTATAAAGCCTTTATGAGGGCAAAGATTTACAACAAACAAGGCAATCTGGCCATACGGTTTTATAAACAAAGGTACGCAGAGAGTTATATCACTGTTTAACAGAAGAAATGTCTTCCAAAGAAAATAGTCTCGCTATCGGTTCCTTTCTTTGGGTTGTCATGCTAAGCATGATCATTAAACCTCAGCTCTAATGTAAGAGCAAAATATTGAGGATTTAGTTTTGGAGGCCAGTTAATAGCCCCCGGTAGTGTTCCGTGACAGTCGGGGTCAAGCCGTAAACACTTCGGCCAATGTTATAAACGGCCCATCATTTAACATAGTCATCGGATCGCTGACCAGTTTACACTTATTGTGAAAGTCAGTTTTTGGCTTTCTCCACTGAGGTGCTTAACCATGTGAGCTGGAAGCACAATCGCAGTGGTTCTCCCTTTGCACGCCTAGCCGAACAAAACAGAACGTAGGAAGAAAGTGCAAGAGCCGGGCAACCCAACTATTGACCGAAGACACAATTCGAAACCGATGCATATATAGCAATATCTGAGAATGTTTTTGCCGAATCCCTAAAGGTGTCCGGCGTTGCACTGCGAGACTAATGCTGGAAAAGCACAAATAGTTTAAAAGTGCCAAAAAGCTTGGAAAACCAAGAAACGTCAGTAAAAACATGACGTCCGAACAATATCAAGTGTTCGGTGCCAATCCGAAAGTTGGTCTTAGAAAAAAGAAGTGCTTCTGTCGTGCTTTAACATGATACATCCTATCTCAAGACTTCGAGCGGGTCAGCCTACGGCTTCAACCTCCTATCCCGAGGGCGGAGTACTTCTCATTAGGCCAGTTTAGCAGACTAAACTCTAGCGGCTTTGAGAGAGAAATTAGGCTCCCCGGCTAGTGACCGCACACTCGCCTCGAAAAAAGGAGTGATAAATAATAATAATAGAACTTTGCAACGACTGAGAAGAAGAACACTTATTATAAAACGGCTCAAATAAACTTAAGAGCCCCCAAGTGACTTGGGTAGAAGAATGATTGCATGTACCGAAGTACTTATATCATATCTATGTTCAACCGAACTTTAAACGCGTCTTAACCGACCGTCGGCTTCTCCCTCTTCGGTTAAGGACCGAAAAGTGTTATGTACTCCATCGGTCGAGAATATCGACGGTGTTTCCAATAACCAGGCAATCAGGCCATAAGGCTGTAACAGACAAAGCGCGCTCAGGGAACTTATGCTATATTACTGCGAAGAGTAAGAAGCATCTTCGAAGAAAATAGTACCCCCACCGATACCTTTCTTCGGTGCTCATTGTTATTATGAGACTTGTGCAATAGATTTTTTGTACTCATGAGTTCCGTTGTGTGCCGACCATCATTGAATAACTATAAGAGCGCTAGCTTTCGGCTTCACCCAGTCTGAGGTCCGGCTCGGGTGACCCGATCGTGACAATCGCAGAGGTGCTCCCTTTACTCCCTAGCCGAACAATCGGGAACGTAGGGGTAAACACAGGAGAGAGGCAACCCAGCTTGCAAATCGCTTAAGTCAATATGGTGCATATTGTGGCGTAATACACGATCAAGGAACGAAGCCGTACAAGTATAATCATATGCAACAGGAAAAGCTTCATAAAGGAAGCCCCCAAGTAAACGGGGTATTTGAATTTATGCGTCACAAACAAAGTTTGGACAAGGAAATGTTTTACAAGAAACTTTTTTCCAAAAAAGTATAATGCTTGGTCGAACCGAGCACAAGTTAGAAATTAAAGCTTTGAGCATTAAAGCGACTTAGCTGGTTAATGTGTTCGGTATTGATGACGCGGTCCGAGCTTGATGCGGGGCAAGGTTCCATCCCCCAAGCTGGTCCCGAGGTGGCGGAGCGGAGAGCTCGACACGCCGAAGTGGTGACATAGCACGGTCAATGCAGACTGGTAGAGTGACGCCGAAGTCCCCGGATCATTTTCCTGTGCACAAAAAATAGTGCAAACCGGATATAATAGTAATAATGATAATTAAAAAAAATGTTGCATAATAAATAATTTATGCAAAGTGAGGAATAGAAGAAATATGGCCTGGCGCCGAAGTCAATGTCGATGCAGGGCATCGGCATGATGTAGTAAAGGTGTGGCAAAGCCTGAATTCACAGGTCGGTCTGAGCTCCGGATGCGGCGTTTGCCGGACTATGTACGGAAACTGATCGAATCACCACGCGACCGTCGTTAATGCGGTCACCATTTGATAGACCTGTGTACATATCATGGACAAACCAGAGTAATAATTCCTTGGGAAAAATGAACCCAAACAAGCAAAAAATACTAGGATTAATAGCACCTGTTTATTTGTTGTAGCAATCCGAAGGAAGATGATTCCCAAAATTGGGACTCACTCCGCACACCCATTGCCTGATGGGTGATAAAACGACGGCATGACAATGCTGATAAAGGTTGACTCACCGAGGCCAAGCCCTCGGCCCAGCTAACGTGACGGAGCTGGTCGGCTAGTGACGCCGAAGCGTCCGGAGTAGGTTGATGAAGAGATGGCGAAGCCCCCGGTCCAGCCGAGATGTTGAAGTATGTCGGCGTGATGGACGCAAGCTTGAAGAAGCAATAGTGCGACCCTGTCGATGCAGGTCGTGACGTGGTCGATGCCGGCTTGATGAAGTGACCATGCGGCGATGCCGGTATGCCCGCTCCATGTAATCTGTGGGGCGGCGATGTTGATGATGATTTATCCTTCGCGATGCCGGACTCTTGTTTGGCTTGCCAAGATGATGATCCGAAGAAGTTGAGCTCGGCTAAAGTGACAACGTGTCTAGCGCAGGTCGGCAGCCGTGGAGTAATATTGCCGGAGTGGTTTGACACCAGTATGATGTTGAAGATCATGTTCAAAAGATCTTAAAGTTAGTGGGATGTGTTCGGGAACAAGACACAATACCCCATACAAAACTTCCTTCAAAAGGGATGTCCGAAATCCCGTTCATAAAAAAGATGAACTCGGGTCGGATTCGTTTTCGCCCAGAAAACAGATCCGAAAAGTGATGCACTAATCGGAAGGTTCCCGGAGTTTGGACGGTCGGATCGAGCTGAAAGTTTGAGAGGTGGTAGATATAGGAATTCCACAGCCGATCAACGGTTGGATCTTCCAAAGGACGTCCGAGCTAGAAGCTGGACACCACGCCCTAAACTCATCCAAATTCCCATCCAGATTTGACAGGGCTCCGGTATATCGTGGATTGCGAGAGATTCCTCCATCGGAATTCGACGAAATTTTCTAGGGTTGTTATAGACCCAATTCCGCACAATTCCACCAAAGCGATCGTCAAAGAGATACTCGAGGAGGTGGTGGCGGCAGATACGAGTTCGCTGTCCAAAAAAACAGCATAGTCGCTTGAGGGCAATGTTGACGTTGAGCCCCCGAGCTCCATAGATAATTCCTCCGTGGTCTTGGTAGAGGTTGGAGTTGATGTTTGATGAAGGCCCTCGTCCGAACATGGTGATCCGAACATGGGGCGCAATTCTTGGTCGAACCAAGATGACCAGTCGAACTGGTGACGAAGACGCCGAAGTCGCAGTTGATCTGCAGGCGAGCCATCGATCCTTTTGTCGATCACACAGCGGAACTCTCAATGAAAGCACCAATGTCGGTGTCAAAACCGGCGGATCTCGGGTAGGGGGTCCCGAACTGTGCGTCTAAGGAGGATGGTAACAGGAGGCATGTGACACGATGTTTTACCCAGGTTCGGGCCCTCTTGATGGAGGTAAAACCCTACGTCATGCTTGATTAATATTGATGATATGGGTAGTACAAGAGTAGATCTACCGCGAGATCAAGGAGGCTAAACCCTAGAAGCTAGCCTATGGTATGATTGTTGTATATTATCTATCAACTAGCCTGGCCTCGGTTTATATAATGCACCAGATGCCTAGGATAACAAGAGTCCTAGCCGAATACGCCGGTGGGGAGGAGTCCTTGTCTTGATCACCAAGTCTTGTGGAATCTTCCATGTATGCGGCAGCTGTCCGAACTGGCCCACGAGTATACAGCCATGGGGGTCCTCGGCCCAATCCAACTGATCGGGAGACGATGTGATGAGTACCCCCTAGTCCAGGACACCGTCAACCATGCTTGATGAGTACAAATCACCATACAATCTTTGGGCAGAAGCCATCAACACTGCGTGCCATGCCTCAAACCGGCTTTATCTTCGCAAGCTCAAGAACAAGATCCCTTATGAGCTCCTAATTGGGAGAAAGCCCAACGTCAAATACTTTCGGGTATTCGGTTGTAAGTGTTTCATTTTAAATAAAAAATCCCGGTTAGCTAAATTTGAGTCTAGAACTTATGAGGGCATATTTGTTCGATATGCATCAAACTCTCATGCTTACCGAGTTCTCAATAAATCCACCGGATGCATTGAGGAAACGGTAAATGTGGAGTTTGATGAAGATAACGGCTCCCGCATGGAGCAAATTGTTCCTAGTGTTGTAGGTGACGAGGCTCCTTCACAAGCTATAAGGACAATGGGGATAGGCCACATTCTCCCATAAGAAACACCCCATGTCCAAGTAGAAGAAGAAGGAGTAAGAGCCCCTCTTGAGGATTTTCCACAAGGGAAGTCATCACCGACACCACTTGTACAAGATGCCTTGGGAAGTAATCAACCTATCCAAGAACAAGATCAAGACCCTCATATTCTTGAGCAAGATCAAGAGCAAACTCTTCCGAACAATGAAGAACCAATCGTTGAGGCTCAAGATCAAGCTCAAAGTCATGATCAAGATCTAGATCAACCCCAACCACAAGTGTCTTCATCGTCATCACTTCCTACTGAGCAAGAACCTGTGGTTGCAAGAGAAGAGTGTCTCCAAGGCTAAAGCAATCTCAAGGGCAAGTTTCTTCATCAAGTCCAAAACCAAGTGAAGAAGCGCTTGACGCAAAGAGCAAAAAGTAGCTGCCAATCTAAAACATCTTCAACACCTCACCGAGAATATCTATGGAAGCATCAAAAAGGGGGTAACTACTCGTAGACGTTTGGCAAACTTTTGTGAACATCACTCGTTTGTCTCTTGTGTTGAACCCCTTAAGGTGGAAGATGCCCTTGACGATCCGGATTGGATAGATGCCATGCATGAAGAACTCAACAACTTCACACACAACAAAGTATGGACCCTTGTAGAAAGACCCAAGGAGTTTCATAATGTCATTGGAACAAAGTGGATTTTCAAGAACAAACAAGATGAATATGGACAAGTAATAAGGAACAAGGCAAGGTTAGTGGCACAAGGTTTCACCCAAGTTGAAGGTTTGGACTTTGGTGAAACTTTTGCCCCCGTTGCCCGTCTCGAATCCATTCGCATCTTACTTGCTTATGCCTCTCATCATGATTTCAAATTATATCAAATGGATGTTAAGAGTGCATTGCTTAATGGTCCTATTAAGGAGTTGGTGTATGTCAAGCAACCTCCCGGTTTTGAAGACCCCGATCATCCCTCTCACGTTTATGAACTCCATAAGGCACTCTATGGACTCAAACAAGCACCTCGTGCTTGGTATGATCACCTTACGGCGTTCCTAAGCGAGAAGGGGTTCCAGATTGGGGTAATAGATTCCACTCTCTTTACGAAGAGGGTAAAAGGAGAGTTGTTTGTCTGCCAAATATATGTTGATGATATTATCTTTGGGTCAACTAACCATGCTATTAACGTTGAGTTTGAGAATCTTATGACTAAGGAATTTGCGATGAGCGTGATGGGAGAGTTGAAGTTCTTTCTCGGTTTTCAAGTGAAGCAATTGAGAGGCGGAACCTTCATCAATGAATCTCGTTATATCCAAGACATGCTCAAGAGATTCAAAATGCAAGATGTCAAGCCAATGAAGACACCCATGGCCACAAATGGTCAACTTCATCTTGATCCAAATGGTAAAGAAGTGGATCAAAAGGTATATCGCTCCATGATCAGTTCCTTGCTTTACCTTTGTGCATCTAGGCCAGATATTATGTTGAGTGTGTGTATGTGTGCAAGATTTCAATCCACTCCTAAGGAGAGCCATTATTCGGCAGTGAAAAGGATCCTTCGATATTTGGTTCATACCCCAAACTTGGGCCTTTGGTATCCCAAGGGATCATCATTTGAGTTAATGGGTTACTCGAATTCGGATTGGGCCGGAGACAAGGTTAATCGCAAGTCCACATCCGGCTCATGTCAATTCCTAGGGAGATCGTTGGTAAGTTGGTCTTCAAAGAAGCAAAATTGTATATCTCTTTCCACAGCCAAAGCCGAGTATATTGCTGTCGGAAGTTGTTGTGCCCAATTACTATGGATGAGGCAAACTTTGATGGATTACGGTGTCAAATGTGACAAAGTGCCTCTTTGGTGTGACAATGAAAGTGCCATCAAGATCACCGAGAATCCGGTTCAACATAGCAAGACCAAGCATATTGAGATTCGTCATCATTTCATTAGAGATCATGTGGCCAAGGGAAACATTGAGTTACTCCATGTCAACACCGAGAATCAACTAGCAGACATTTTCACCAAGCCCCTTGATGAAGCAAGATTCCGCGAGTTAAGGCATGAGCTAAATATCATGGATATTAGTAACTTCGGATGAAACTCTTGCTCGCACACACATACTCATGTACTATCTTGCTTAGATGTAGGCACATGTCTAGGGGGAGCTAGCTCAACTCATGATCTATCTTATCCTATAAGTGCGTAAAACAAACACAATCTTTCACATAAGCCACTTTAAGTGGTACTTGTGCTTCAAAGATGAGTATTGGTCTTGGGCCCAAGGTTCATATCTTCGCGGTGCCATACCAAGTAAACTCAAACATGGTGGCCCTAGCCAGCGCCCTCGCTTGAGGGTTTTGTCCGTGTTTGTTTGGTGTGTGTGGTGTGGTGTTTATTTTCGTTTTTTTGTTGGTTCTCCTCGCTTCATTTTGGTACATGTGCTCCACATATGCCCTTTCCACAGTGATAGGACTTTCCTCGCGCGTGTTCAGAAACGTAGACCGAGTGCCTTGTGAAGTAGGGGTAAGAGTATTCACTCAGCCCTGCATTTACAAGATCCACTCATGTCAAGTTCCTGAATACCCCGTGCGCACGGGCATGTACTGTTGGGGAACGTACCAGAAATTCAAAATTTTCCTACGTGTCACCAAGATCTATCTATGGATAAACCAGCAACGATGGGAAGGAGAGTGCATCTACATACCCTTGTAGATCGCTAAGCAGAAGCGTTCAAGAGAACGGGGTTGAAGGAGTCGTACTCGTCGTGATCCAAACCACCGGAGATCCTAGTGCCGAATGGACGGCACCTCCGCGTTCAACACACGTACAGCCCGGTGACGTCTCCCATGCCTTGATCCAGCAAGGAGAGAGGGAGAGGTTGAGGAAGACTCCATCCAGCAGCAGCACAACGGCGTGGTGGTGGTGGCGGAGTGTGGTACTCCAGCAGGGCTTCGCCAAGCACCGCAAGAGATGAAGAGGGAGAGGGGTAGGGCTGCGCCAAGAAGGAGAGGAACTCGTGTGTCTTGGGCAGCCCAAACCTCAAGTATATATAGGGGGAGGGGAGGGGCTGCGCCCCCACCTAGGGTTCCCTCCCTAGGGGTGGCGGCAGCCCCCAGATCCCATCTGGGTGGCGGCCAGGTGGAGGGGGAGAGGGAGGCGCACCAGGCATGGGCCCTAAGGCCCATCTGCCCTTAGGGTTTGCCCCCCTCCTCCCCTTAGGCGCCTTGGGCCCTTGTGGGGGGGCGCACCAGCCCACCTGGGGCTGGTCCCCTTCCACACTTGGCCCATGCAGACCTTTGGGGCTTGTGGCCCCACTTGGTGGACCCCCGGGACCCTCCCGGTGGTCCCGGTACGTTACTGATAAACCCCGAAACTTTTCCGGTGACCAAAACAGGACTTCCCATATATAAATCTTTACCTCCGGACCATTCTGGAACTCCTCGTGACGTCCGGGGTCTCATCCGGGACTCCGAACAACATTCGGTAACCACGTATATCTATTCCCTATAACCCTAGCGTCATCGAACCTTTAGTGTGTAGACCCTACGGGTTCGGGAACCATGCAAACATGACCGAGACGTCCTCCGGTCAATAACCAACAGCGGGATCTAGATACCCATGTTGGTTCCCACATGTTCCACGATGATCTCATCGGATGAACCACGATGTCAAGGACTTAATCAATCCCGTATACAATTACCTTTGTCTAGCGGTACGATACTTGCCCGAGATTCGATCCTCGGTATCCCGGTACCTTGTTCAATCTCGTTACCGGCACGTCTCTTTACTTGTTCCGTAACACATCATACCGTGATCAACTCCTTGATCACATTGTGCACATTATGATGATGTCCTACCGAGTGGGCCCAGAGATACCTCTCCGTTTACACGGAGTGACAAATCCTAGTCTCGATTCGTGCCAACCCAACAGACACTTTCGGAGATACCTGTAGTGTAACTTTATAGCCACCCAGTTACGTTGTGACGTTTGGCACACCCAAAGCACTCCTACGGTATCCGGGAGTTGCACAATCTCATGGTCTAAGGAAATGATACTTGACATTAGAAAAGCTTTAGCATACGAACTACCTGATCTTGTGCTAGGCTTAGGATTGGGTCTTGTCCATCACATCATTCTCCTAATGATGTGATCCCGTTATCAATGACATCCAATGTCCATGGTCAGGAAACCGTAACCATCTATTGATCAACGAGCTAGTCAACTAGAAGCTTACTAGGGACATGGTGTTGTCTATGTATCCACACATGTATCTGAGTTTCCTATCAACACAATTCTAGCATGGATAATAAACTTTTATCATGAACAAGGAAATATAATAATAACTAATTTATTATTGCCTCTAGGGCATATTTCCAACAGTCTCCCACTTGCACTAGAGTCAATAATCCAGTTCACATCGCTATGTGATTAACACTCAAGGTCACATCCCCATGTGACTAACACCCAAAGAGTTTAGGGTTTGATCATGTTATGCTTGTGAGAGATGTTATAGTCAACGGGGCTGAATCTTTCAGATCTGTGTGTGCTTTACAAATCTCTATGTCATCTCCTAGATGCAGCTACCACGTTCTATTTGGAGCTATTCCAAATAACTGTTCTACTATACGAATCCAGTTTACTACTTAGAATAATCTGGATTAGTGTCAAAGTTTGCATCGGTGTAACCCTTTACGACGAACTCTTTTACCACCTCCATAATCGAGAAAATTCCTTAGTCCACTAGTTACTAAGGATAATTTTGACCGCTGTCCTGTGATCCGTTCTTGGATCACTCTTGTACCCCTTGACTGACTCATGGCAAGGCACACTTCAGGTGCGGTACACAGCATAGCATATTGTAGAGCCTACGTCTAAAGCATAGGGGACGACCATCGTCCTTTCTCTCTATTCTGCCGCGGTCAGGTTTCGAGTCTTACTCAATGTTCACACCTTATAACACAGCCAAGAACTCCTTCTTTGCCGATCCATTTTGAACTCCTTCAAAATCTTGTCACGGTATGTATTCATTTGAAAGTACTATTAAGCGTTTTGATCTATCCTTATAGATCTTAATGCTCAACACTCAAGTAGCCTAATCCAGGTTTTCCATTGAAAAACACTTTTCAAATAACTCTGCATGCTTTCCAGAAATTCTACATCATTTCCGATCAACAATATGTTAACATATACTCATCAGAAATTCTATAGTGCTCCCACTCACTTCTTTGGAAATACAAGTTCCTCATAAACTTTGTATACACCCAAAAACTTTGATCATCTCATCAAAGCATACATTCCAACTCCGAGATGCTTACTCCAGTCCTTAGAAGGATTGCTAGAGCTTTGCATACCTGTTAGCATCTTTCAGGATTGTTAAAACCTTCTGGTTGTATCACATACAACCTTTCCTCAAGAAAATCGTGAGGAAACAATGTTTTTGATATCCTATCTGCAAGATTTCATAAATAATGCAGCGACTGCTAATATAATTCCAACAGACTCTTAGCATCGCTACGAGTGAGAAATTCTCACCGTAGTCAACTACTTGAACTTGTCGGAAACATCTTAACGACAAGTCGAGCTTTCTTAATGGTGACATTTACCATCATTGTCTATCTTCCTTTTAAAATCCATCTGTACTCAACAGCCTTACGACCATCGAGCCGTTCTGCCAAAGTCTACATGGATCCTCTCTCGGATTTTATGGCCTCGAGCCATTTATCGGAATCCAGGCCCACCATCGCTTCTCCATAGCTCGTAGGTTCATTGTTGTCTAGCAACATGACTTTACGTACCACTCCGAAGTAGTACGCATCCTTGTCATCCTACGAGGTTTGGGAGTGACTTGATCTGAAGTTTCATGATCACTATCATAAGCTTCCACTTCAATTGGTGTAGGTGGCACAGGAATAACTCTTTGTGCCCTGCTATACACTAGTTGAAGAGACGGTTCAATAACCTCATCAAGTCTCCACCATCCTCCCACTCAATTCTTTTGAGAGAAACTTTTCCTCGAGAAAGGACCCGATTCTAGAAGCAATCCCTTATTGCTTTCGGATCTGAGACAGGAGGTATACCCAACTGTTTTGGGTGTCCTATGAAGATGCATTTATCCGATTTGGGTTCGAGCTTATCAGACTGAAACTTTTTCACATAAACGTCACAGCCCCAAACTTTTAAGAAATGACAGCTTAGGTTTCTCTAAACCATAGTTCATATGGTGTCATCTCATCGGAATTACGTGGTGCCCTATTTAAAGTGAATGTGGTTGTCTCTAATTCCTAAATCATAAACTATCGTAGTAATTCGATAAGAGACATCATGGTATGCATCATATCCAATAGGGTGCAACCATGATGTTCGGACACACCATCACACTATGGTGTTCCAGGCTGTATTAGTTGTGAAACAATTTCCACAATGTCTTAATTCTGTGCCAAACTCGTAATTCAGATATTCATCTCTATGATCATATCATAGATATTTTATCCTCTTGTCACAAAGATCTTCCACTTCACTCTGAACTTACTTGAACCATTCAATAATTCAGACTTGTGTTTCATCAAGTAAATGTACTCAACATCTACTCAAATCATCTGTGAAGTAAGAACATAATGATATCCACTACACGCCTCAGCACTCATTGGACTGCACACATCAAAATGTATTACTTCCAACAAGTTGCTTTCTTGTTCCATTTTACTGAAAACGAGGCTTTCAGTCATCTTGCCCATGTGGTATGATTTGCATGTCTCAAGTAATTCAAAATCAAGTGAGTCCAAACGATCCATCTGTATAGAGTTTATTCATGCATATCTACCAACAAACATGGTTCGCATGTCTCAAACTTTTCAAAAACGAGTGAGCCCAAAGATCCATCAACATGGAGCTTCTTCATGCGTTTTATACCGATATGACTTACGTGGCAGTGCCACAAGTAGGTGGTACTATCATTACTATCTTATATCTTTTGGCATGAACATGTGTATCACTACGATCGAGATTCAATGAACCATTCATTTTAGGTGCAAGACCATTGAAGGTATTATTCAAATAAACAGAGTAACCATTATTCTCCTTAAATGAATGACCGTATTGAGATAGACATAATCCAATCATGTCTATGCTCAACGCAAACACCAATCTCGATGGTAGAGGGAGCGTGCGATGTTTGATCACATCAAGCTTGGAAAAAACTTCCAACACATATCGCTAGCTCACCTTTAGCTAGTCTCCGTTTACTCCGTAGCCTTTTATTTCGAGTTTACTAACATTTAGCAACCGAACCAGTATCTAATACCATGGTGCTACTAGGAGTACTAGTAAAGTACACATTAACACAATGTATATCCAATATACTTCTATCGACCTTGCCAGCCTTCTCATCTACCAAGTATCTAGGGTGGTTCTGCTTCAGTGACTGTTCCCCTTATTACAGAAGCATTTAGTCTCGGGCTTGGGTTCAACTTTGGGTTTCTTCACTAGAGCAGCAGCTGATTTGCCGTTTCATAAAGTATCCCTTCTTGCCCTTGCCCTTCTTGAAACTAGTGGTTTCACCAACCATCAACAATTGATGCTCCTTCTTGATTTCTACTTTTGTGGTGTCAAACATCGCGAATATCTCAAGGATCATCATATATGGCCCTGATATATTATAGTTCATCACGAAGCTCTAGCAGCTTGGTGGTAATGACTTCGGAGAACTATCACTATTTTATCTGGAAGATCAACTCCCACTTGATTCAAGCGATTGTTGTACTCAGACAATCTGAGCACAAGCTCAATAATTTGAGCTTTTCTCCCTTAGTTTGCAGGCTAAGAAAATCGTCGGAGGTCTTATACCTCTTGATGTGGGCACTAGCCTGAAATCCCAATTTCAGCCCTCGAAACATCTCATATGTTTCGCGACGTTTTAAAACGTCTTCGATGCCTCAACTCTAAACCGTTTAACTGAACTATCACGTAGTTATCAAAATGTGTATGTCAGATGTTCGCAACATCCACAGACGACGTTCGAGGTTCAGCACACTGAGCGGTGCATCAAGGACATAAGCCTTTTATTGTCTGCATAATTGCTACTATCAACTTTCAACTAATTTTTCTCTAGGAACATATCTAAAGAGTAGAACTGAAGCGCGAGCTACGACATAATTTGCGAAGACCTTTTGACTATGTTCATGATAATTAAGTTCATCTTATGAACTCCCACTCAGATAGACATCCCTCTAGTCATCTAAGTGATTACATGATCCGAGTCAACTAGGCCGTGTCCGATCATCACGTGAGACGGACTAGTCAACATCGGTGAACATCTTCATGTTGATCGTATCTACCATACGACTCATGCTCGACCTTTCGGTCTCTTGTGTTCCGAGGCCATGTCTGTACATGCTAGGCTCGTCAAGTTAACCTAAGTGTTTCGCATGTGTTCCGAGGCCATGTCTGTACATGCTAGGCTCGTCAACACCCATTGTATTCGAACGTAAGGATCTATCACACCCGATCATCACGTGGTGCTTCGAAACGACGAACTTTCGCAACGGTGCACAGTTAGGGGGAACACTTTCTTGAAATTTTAATGAGGGATCATCTTATTTACTACCGTCGTTCTAAGCAAATAAGATGCAAAAACATGATAAACATCACATGCAATCAAATAGTGACATGATATGGCCAATATCATATTGCTCCTTTTGATCTCCATCTTCGGGGCTCTATGATCATCATCGTCACCGACATGACACCATGATCTCCATCATCATGATCTCCATCATCGTGTCTCCATGAAGTTGTCTCGCCAACTTATTACTTCTACTACTATGGCTACCGGTTAGCAATAAAGTAAAGTAATTACATTGCGTTGTTCAATGACACGCATGTCATACAATAAATAAAGACAACTCCTATGGCTCCTGCCGGTTGTCATACTCATCGACATGCAAGTCATGATTCCTATTAAAAGAACGTGATCAATCTCATACATCACATATCATTCATCACATTCTTCTTGGCCATATCACATCACATAGCATACCCTACAAAAACAAGTTAGACGTCCTATAATTGTTGTTTGCATGTTTTACGTGGCTGCTATGGGTTTCTAGCAAGAACGTTTCTTACCGACGCAAAAACCACAACGTGATATGCCAATTGCTATTTACCCTTCATAAGGACCCTTTTCATCGAATCCGATCCGACTAAAGTGGGAGAGACAGACACCCGCTAGCCACCTTATGCAACTAGTGCATGTCAGTCAGTG
This sequence comes from Triticum urartu, assembly GCF_056163025.1. Classification (NCBI taxonomy): domain Eukaryota; kingdom Viridiplantae; phylum Streptophyta; class Magnoliopsida; order Poales; family Poaceae; genus Triticum; species Triticum urartu. Next base: position 592,194,603 of record NC_141873.1, on the reverse strand, counting down.
GAACCAGTCTCACGTAAGAGTACGTGTAAGGTCGGTCCGGGCCGCTTCATCCCACAATGCCGCCGAATCAAGATTGGACTAGTAACGGTAAGCATATTGAACAAAATCAACGCCCACAACTACATTGTGTTCTACTCGTGCATAGAAACTACGCATAGACCTAGCTCATGATGCCACTGTTGGGGAACGTAGCAGAAATTCAAAATTTTCCTACGTGTCACCAAGATCTATCTATGGAGAAACCAGCAACGATGGGAAGGAGAGTGCATCTACATACCCTTGTAGATCGCTAAGCGGAAGCGTTCAAGAGAACGGGGTTGAAGGAGTCGGACTCGCCGTGATCCAAATCACCGGAGATCCTAGTGCCGAACGGACAGCACCTCCGCGTTCAACACACGTACAGCCCGGTGACGTCTGCCATGCCTTGATCCAGCAAGGAGAGAGGGAGAGGTTGCGGAAGACTCCATCCAGCAGCAGCGCAACGGCGTGGTGGTGGTGGAGGAGGAGCGTGGTACTCCAGCAGGGCTTCGCCAAGCACCGCAAGAGACGAAGAGGGAGAGGGGTAGGGCTGCGCCAAGAAGGAGATGAACTCGTGTGTCTTGGGCAGCCCAAACCTCAAGTATATATAGGGGGAGGGGAGGGGCTGCGCCCCCACCTAGGGTTCCCTCCCTAGGGGTGGCGGCAACCCCCAGATCCCATCTGGGTGGCGGCCAGGTGGAGGGGGAGAGGGAGGCGCACCAGGCATGGGCCCTAAGGCCCATCTGCCCTTAGCGTTTGCCCCCTTCCTCCCCTTAGGCGCCTTGGGCCCTTGTGGGGGGCGCACCAGCCCACCTGGGGCTGGTCCCCTCCCACACTTGGCCCATGCAGCCCTTCGGGGCTTGTGGCCCCACTTGGTGGACCCCCGGGACCCTCCCGGTGGTCCCAGTACGTTACCGATAAACCCTGAAACTTTTCCAGCGACCAAAACAGGACTTCCCATATATAAATCTTTACCTCTGGACCATTCTGGAACTCCTCGTGACGTCCGGGATCTCTTCCGGGACTCCGAACAACATTCCGTAACCACGTATATCTATTCCCTATAACCCTAGCGTCATCGAACCTTTAGTGTGTAGACCCTACGGGTTCGGGAACCATGCAGACATGACCGAGACGTCCTCTGGTCAATAACCAACAGCGGGATCTGGATACCCATGTTGGTTCCCACATGTTCCACGATGATCTCATCGGATGAACCACGATATCAATGACTTAATCAATCCCGTATACAATTCCCTTTGTCTAGCGGTACGATACTTGCCCGAGATTCGATCGTCGGTATCCCAGTACCTTGTTCAATCTTGTTACCAGCAAGTCTCTTTACTCGTTCCGTAACACATCATCCCGTGATCAACTCCTTGATCACATTGTGCACATTATGATGATGTCCTACCGAGTGGGCCCAGAGATACCTCTCCGTTTACACGGAGTGACAAATCCCAGTCTCGATTCGTGCCAACCCAACAGACACTTTCGGAGATACCTGTAGTGTACCTTTATAGCCACCCAATTACGTTGTGACGTTTGGCACACCCAAAGCACTCCTACGGTATCCGGGAGTTGCACAATCTCATGGTCTAAGGAAATGATACTTGACATTAGAAAAGCTTTAGCATACAAACTACATGATCTTGTGCTAGGCTTAGGATTGGGTCTTGTCCATCACATCATTCTCCTAATGATGTGATCCCGTTATCAATGACATCCAATGTCCATGGTCAGGAAACCATAACCATCTATTGATCAACGAGCTAGTCAACTAGAGGCTTACTAGGGACATGGTGTTGTCTATGTATCCACACATGTATCTGAGTTTCCTATCAACACAATTCTACCATGGATAATAAACGATTATCATGAACAAGGAAATATAATAATAACTAATTTATTATTGCCTCTAGGGCATATTTCCAACATGTACCGTGCCCACGGGGCCCCCGTGCCCACGGGCTCTGTACCGTGCGCACGGGACCCCCGTGCGCATGGGGCTCACTTAGCCCGTGCTCACGGGGTCTGCGGTTTCTGGTCCTGAAGAGGTGGGGCATGGGGGGCTCGGGTTCATTCCCACCCATTCGCCCCTCCACTCACCAGGAAGCCTCCAGCGCCGCCGCCGTCGCCTCCACTTGCCGGATCTCCTCCGGGCCTTGTCGGAGTTCTTCCTCCGTGGATCCGGATCCTGATGGGGTCCTCCTCCGGTTGGTCCTCTCCTCTGGTTCCATCTCCTTGAGTTCCCTCTTTTGTTCTAGCCTTAGGGTTTCTTTGCTCCCTAGATTCGTTTGGCCTCATCTAAATTTGTAGATTGTAGTCTAGTGCGTAGATCCATTGGTCTCTCTGCTGCATTCACTCTCGAATTTCGATCTGGAAGTGGCTGCCACTGGGAGACCCCCATGTCCACGGGGTGTTTGACCCCCGTGCACACGGGGCCCCGTGCCCACGGTCCTGTACTGTGCGCACGGGCTCTCCATGAACTATTGCATAGACTTTTGTCTACCTCATTGCCAGTTTTCTAGCACTTGTACTCATTTGTGTCTCGTGCTTTGTGTTGTTGGATTTTTGTGTGTGTTTCAGACTCCACTGACAAGAGGTCTGAGCTTCGTCGCATGCGTGCAAAAGGAGGATCAAAGAACTTCACCATTGCTCGTCGTCAGCCGTCTGAAGGCATGGGTCAGGGGTCTGGGGCGGGTCAAGGCCGTGCTTGCCGTGTAGCCTCAAAGCGGCCCGTTGTTCAGGCTTCCGATGAATCTGAGGAAGAATATGAATCACAAGATGATGAGATAGAAGAAGAAGATGATCGTGATGAGGAAGATGAAGAAGATGATCGTGATGAGGAAGATGAGGAAGAGGGAGAGGAGTCTAGTCCAGAGGAAGCCACTCCGGGCAGGCGTGACCTCCGGAATATGCCTCTTGTCAAGTGGACCAAGCCAGAGATTTGGGCTGAGAGACAGAACCATCCGTATGTTAAGGCCACGAGTATGGGAATGGATCCCCGGTTCAAGAATGGATTTCAGCAAAGAATCTATCATGAGCTTCTTATGACCAAGTCATAGAAGTTTGCTCCTCACAAGCAAGTTAACACTGAGAGTTCGCGCGACAATGATCATCTATATCTCGGTGTGTACTCCGCTCTTGGACGATTGGGTCTGATTCCGTTTGTCACCTTCAACCACCCCTACAATGAAGATCTTGTGATGCAGTTTTTTGCCACTCTGTACTTCTCCAATGATTCTGCTCACACCCTCACATGGATGTCCGGAACGTATCAGTGTTCAGATCCTATGGCAAAGTTCTTCGAGATCATTCCCTACCCATTCATGGATGAAGAGACTGTTTCTGATGAGTTTGGCATTGTTCGGGAAAGTGGGCAGCGCACTAAGGATGAGATTGCCTTTGCTTACAAACAAGAGAAGTCGTTTTTCACTGGGTCAATCAAAGACCTCTTGCCCCTCTATGACACCATGCGCCATATCCTGCAGTATACCCTCACTCCAAAGGTTGGGGATTCCCATAACATTCGGAGCTCCATGCTTGATGTCTTTGTGTATCTTCATCAGAAGAAGAAAGTGGATGTTCTGGATTTCATGTACTACGAGCTGCCTCAGTGTGTACAAGAGAACAAGTCTTTGATCTATGCTCCTTTCATACAGGCGTTGATTGAGACCGTCTGTCCAGCAAAGTACATTGCTAGCTTCAAGACTGCTGTTCCCAAGCGCAACTCCAACTGGACCCCAGCTGCTCCTGCTCCCTATGTGCCCATCAAGAAGGGGCGCAACCCTAGGCCTGAGGATCGTGCTACTTACACTCCAGGCATGTCCTCTACTGCACGGATCCCTCGTGGTAAGACCAAGTCTATTGGCTCTGAGGCCATCTTTGCCAAGGGAGAGAAGAAGTCGCTGTTCAAGACCTTGAGCAACATGTTCAAGATGTGTCAGTCGATTCAGTGTCGTCAGATCAAGGAAATCAACTAGGAGAAGCTTGTTCGGCGTGAGCAGAAGGCAGCAAGGGCTGCTGCTAGTGAGGAGGTCGGTCCAGGTTCTGAGGACGTCGACAGTGAGGCCACTGCTCGGTCTTCCCCAATGGTCGGGTGGCATTTTGATGATGATGATGATGCCTCGAGTGCTCCTCCTCTTGTCTAGTGGGTCTCGTGTCGCCATTTGTCTCCTTTTTGTTGTCTTGATGACAAAGGGGGAGAAGTGGTGTGTGTGGTGTGTGTGTTCGTGGGTGTGTTGAGATCTCAAGCCTCGTGTTTCTCGCTGTTGGTTGGTTTTAGTCGGCTTGAGATACTCTTATTTCCTTTCTGTCTGTGTGGTTGTGAGACTCTAGATTTGTTATTGAACCTTGCTATTATCCTCGTATGCTTATGCTTATTGGGTCTCACATTATTTCCTCACCACACTGTGTCATGAGATCTAGGCACCCTTATAGGTTTATTTTGTTGAATCTCATGACTTATCAATAGTGATCTTGGTCGAACCTCCTATGGGTGTACTAGATGCATTCTTGTTTTCGGGCACACATATAGGGGGAGCTATCATGATCATTATTTGTTCCATGGCTTTCTATCTGTTTATCCTCTTTGCCATGCTCTAACCATGTTGTCATCAATGCACCAAAAAGGGGGAGATTGAAAGTGCTAATGGCACTTAAGCTATATTTTGGTGTGATGACAATATGGTTAGTTGAACTAATATCAGTTGCTAAAGTTTATCTCAGGTTATTAGCATCCGTGATGGAGATGTGCGACCCCCCATTTCAAAAAGGACAAAGGCGTGGTCTTTCGACGCTTCGAAGGTTTAGTTTTGCTTTGCTTCGAGTCGTAGGAAAGACCGCACTATTAAGAGGGGTCTGTGTGGACATATGTTGTGTGGGAATGCCTTTGCTGAGCTTTACTCTCTTACCCTTCCCTCTCCAACCACCTCATATGAATCGTGTGTGTGTGTGTGTGTGTGTTGTGGTACTCAGAAAGTTGCAACAGTAAGTTACTGGGTACCCCGTGCGCACGGGGTCTTTTGACCCCCATGCGCACGGGGCACTGCGTAACTCTCTGGATACCCCGTGCGCACGGGGTCTTTTAACCCCTGTGCGCATGGGGTGGTGCGTTTGTCTCTGGACACCCCGTGCGCACGGGGCTGACTTAGCCCGTGCGCACGGGGTCCAACGGGCAGAAATTCCCACCCTCACATAAACACTATAAAAAGGCCCTTCTTCCTCCTCCAACCCCCAACCCTAATGTCTTATTGAGCTCCACCATTGCTACACCCCATTTTGCTCAATACTCTCAATCCCTCCACCCAAACTTGTTGAAACTTTGGGGATTGGGAGAGAAAGACCCGACCTACAACTTGACCAAACCAAATCGCGTTCCCCGCAACTTTTCTTCCCCATTGACTTGTTACTCTTGGAGCTTGGGCTCCTAGGCAGTTAGAGGTTCCTCCGGAAGCTTCCTTGCTTGTGGTGTGCTCCGGAGAAGTTTGTAAAGGTGTGGTGGTCGCCTTCAAGACCAACCCCGAGTGGTTCGACGCTCATCCGTTGGGGGTGACTCGAAGGAGAATACGGTGAGCCTTTGGTGGCACTCCGCAAGCTTTGGCTCCGGCACCGCTCCAAATGGAGATTAGCTCTTCCCTAAGGAAGAGTGAACTTCGGGTTAAAATCTGCGTCTTCGTCTCACTTGTGGTTAATCCTTTCCCGCACCTTTCTTAGTTGTTGTATGCTTGTTAGCTTGCTAAGTAGTTTGTTGCCTTGCCTTTCTTCTTGGAGCTTGCTTTTCATATAGGTTGCATTCACCTAGTTGCATATCTAGTGAACTCTTTTATCCGCTAAGCCTTAAAATCTACAAGAAAGATTAAAATTTGTAGTCTCCTATTCACCCCCCCTCTAGTCGACCATATCGATCCTTTCAACAACTCATGTCTATGGTTAGGAAACTTAACCATCTTTGATCAACGAGCTAGTCAAGTAGAGGCATACTAGTGACACTCTGTTTGTCTATGTATTCACACATGTATTATGTTTCCGGTTAATACAATTCTAGCATGAATAATAAACATTTATCATGATATTAGGAAATAAATAATAACTTTATTATTGCCTCTAGGGAATATTTCCTTCAGTCTCCCACTTGCACTAGAGTCAATAATCTAGTTCACATCGCCATGTGACTTAACATCAATAGTTCACATCACCATGTGATTAACACTCATAGTTCACATCGTCATGTGACCAACACCCAAAGGGTTTACTAGAGTCAATAATCTAGTTCACATCGCTATGCGATTAATACCCAAAGAGTACTAAGGTGTGATCATGTTTTGCTTGTGAGGGAAGTTTAGTCAACGGGTCTGCTACATTCAGATCTGTATGTATTTTGCAAATTTCTATGTCAACAATGCTCTGCACGGAGCTACTCTAGCTAATTGCTCCCACTTTCAATATGTATCCAGATTGAGACTTTGAGTCATCAGGATCAGTGTCAAAACTTGCATTGACGTAACCCTTTACGACGAACCTTTTGTCACCTCCATAATCGAGAAACATATACTTATTCCACTAAGGGTAATTTTGACCAATGTCCAGTGATCTACTCCTAGATCACTATTATACTCCCTTGCCAAACTCAGGGCAGGGTATACAATAGGTATGGTACACAACATGGCATACTTTATAGAACCTATGGCTGAGGCATAGGGAATGACTTTCATTCTCTCTCTATCTTCACACCTTGTAACATAGGCAAGAACTCCTTCATTGACTGTTCCATTTTGGGTCTTACTCAACTTCACACCTTGTAACACAGGCAAGAACTCCTTCATTGACTGTTCCATTTTGAACTACCTCAAAATCTTGTCAAGGTATGTACTCAATGAAAAACTTATCAAGCGTCTTGATCTATCTCTATAGATCTTGATGCTCAATATGTAAGCAGCTTCACCGAGGTCTTTCTTTGAAAAACTCCTTTCAAACATTCTTTTATGCTTTGCAGAATAATTCTACATTATCTCTGATCAACAATATGTCATTCACATATACTTATCAAAAATGCTGTAGTGCTCCCACTCACTTTCTTGTAAATACAGGCTTCACCGCAAGTCTCTATAAAACTATATGCTTTGATCAACATATCAAAGCGTATATTCCAACTCCGAGATGCTTGCACCAGTCCATAGATGGATCGCTGGAGCTTGCATATTTTGTTAGTACCTTTAGGATTGACAAAACCTTCTGGTTGCATCATATACAACTCTTCTTCAATAAATCCATTAGGAATGCAGTTTTGTTTATCCATTTGCCAGATTTCATAAAATGCGGCAACTGCTAACATGATTCGGACAGACTTAAGCATAGATACGAGTGAGAAACTCTCATCGTAGTCAACACCTTGAACTTGTCGAAAACCTTTTTGCGACAATTCTAGCTTTGTAGATAGTAACACTACTATCAGCGTCCATCTTCCTCTTGAAGATCCATTTAATCTCAATGGCTCACCGATCAATGGGCAAGTCAATTAAAGTCCATACTTTGTTCTCATACATGGACCTCATCTCATATTTCATGGCCTCAAGCCATTTCGCGGAATCTGGGCTCATAATCGCTTCGTCATAGTTCGTAGGCTCGTCATGGTCAAGTAACATGACCTCCAGAATAGGATTACCGTACCACTCTGGTGCAGATCTCACTCTGGTTTACCTACGAGGTTTGGTAGCAACTTGATCTGAAGTTACATGATCATCATCATTAGCTTCCTCACTAATTGGTGTAGTAGTCACAGGAACATATTTCTGTGATGAACTACTTTCCAATAAGGGATCAGGTACAGTTACCTCATCAAGTTCTACTTTCCTCCCACTCACTTCTTTTGAGAGAAACTCCTTCTCTAGAAAGGATCCATTCTCAGCAACGAATATCTTGCCTTCGGATTTGTGATAGAAGGTGTACCCAACATTTTCTTTTTGGGTATCCTATGAAGACGCACTACTCCGATTTGGGTTTGAGCTTATCAGGTTGAAACTTTTTCACATAAGCATTGCAACCTCAAACTTTAAGAAATGCCAGCTTAGGTTTCTTGCCAAACCATAGTTCATACGGTGTCGTCTCAACGGATTTAGATGGTGCCCTATTTAACATGAATGCAGCTGTCTCTAATGCATAACCCCAAAACGATAGTGGTAGATCGGTAAAAGACATCATAGATCGCACCATATCTAATAAAGTACAGTTATGACGTTCGGACACACCATTACACTGTGGTGTTCCAGGTGGCGTGAGTAGTGAAACCATTTCACATTGTTTTAACTGAAGGCCAAACTCTTAACTCAAATATTTTACCTCTGCGGTCATATCGTAGAAACTTTTATTTTCTTGTTACGATGACTCTCCACTTCACTCTGAAATTCTTTGAACTTTTCAAATGTTTCAGACATGTGTTTCATTAAGTAGATATACCCATATCTGCTCAAATTATCTGTGAAGGTCAGAAAATAACGATACTTGTCGTGAGCCTTAACACTCATCGGACCGCATACATCGGTATGTATTATTTCCAATAAGTCAGTTGCTCGCTCCATTGTTCCGGAGAACGGAGTCTTAGTCATCTTGCCCATGAGGCATGGTTCGCAAGCATCAAGTGATTCCAAAAGTCCATCAGCATGGAGTTTCTTCATGCGCTTTACACCAATATGACCTAAATGGCAGTGCCACAAATAAGTTGCACTATCATTATTAACTTTGCATCTTTTGGTTTCAATATTATGAATATGTGTATCACTACGATCGAGATCCAACGAACCATTTTCATTGGGTGTGTAACCATATAAGATTTTATTCAGGTAAACAGAACAACAATTTATTCTCTTACTTAAATGAATAACCGTATTGCAATAAACATGATCAAATCATATTCATGCTCAACGCAAACACCAAATAACACTTATTTAGGTTCAACACTAATCCCGAAAGTATAGGGAGTGTGCGATGATGATCATATCAATCTTGGAACCACTTCCAACACACATCGTCACTTCACCCTTAACTAGTCTCCGTTCATTCTGCAACTCCCGTTTGGAGTTACTACTCTTGGCAACTGAACCAGTATCAAATACCGAGGGGTTGCTATGAACACTAGTAAAATACACATCAATAATCTGTATATCAAATATACCTTTGTTCACTTTGCCATCCTTCTTATCCGCCAAATACTTGGGGCAGTTCCGCTTCCAGTGACCAGTCCCTTTGCAGTAGAAGCACTTAGTCTTAGGCTTAGGACCAGACTTGGGCTTCTTCACTTGAGCAGCAACTTGCTTGCCGTTCTTCTTGAAGTTCCCCTTCTTCCCTTTGCCCTTTTCTTGAAACTAGTGGTCTTGTCTACCATCAACACTTGATATTTTTCTTGATTTCTACCTTCGTTGATTTCAGCATTATGAAGAGCTTGGGAATCGTTTATGTTATCCCTTGCATATCATAGTTCATCACGAAGTTCTACTAACTTGGTGATGGTGACTAGAGAATTCTGTCAATCACTATCTTATCTGGAAGATTAACTCCCACTTGATTCAAGCGATTGTAATACCCAGACAATCTGAGCACATGCTCACTGCTTGAGCTATTCTCCTCCATCTTTTTAGCTATAGAACTTGTTGGAGACTTCATATCTCTCAACTCGGGTATTTGCTTGAAATATTAACTTCAACTCCTGGAACATCTCATATGGTCCATGACATTCAAAACATCTTTGAAGTCCCGATTCTAAGCCGTTAAGAATGGTGCACTAAACTATCAAGTAGTCATCATATTGAGCTAGCCAAACGTTCATAACGTCTGCCTCTACTCCTGTAATAGGTCTGTCACCTAGCGGTGCATCAAGGACATAATTCTTCTGTGCAGCAATGAGGATAAACCTCAGATCACGGATCCAATCCGCATCATTGCTACTAACATCTTTCAACTTAGTTTTCTCTAGGAACATATCAAAAATAAAACAGGGGAGCTAAACGCGAGCTACTGATCTACAACATAGATATGCTAATACTACCAGGACTAAGTTCATGATAAATTAAAGTTCAATTAATCATATTACTTAAGAACTCCCACTTAGACAGACATCCCTCTAATCTTCTAAGTGATCACGTGATCCATATCAACTAAACCATGTCCGATCATCACGTGAGATGGAGTAGTTTCAATGGTGAACATCACTATGTTGATCATATCTACTATATGATTCACGCTCGAACTTTCGGTCTCCGTGTTCCGAGGCCATATCTGTTATATGCTAGGCTCGTCAAGTTTAACCTGAGTATTCCGCACGTGCAACTGTTTTGCACCCGTTGTATTTGAACGTAGAGCCTATCACACCTGATCATCATGTGGTGTCTCAGGACGAAGAACTCTCACAACGGTGCATACTCAGGGAGAACACTTATACTTTGATAATTTAGTGAGAGATCATCTTATAAAGCTACCGTCGAACTAAGCAAAATAAGATGTATAAAAGATAAACATCACATGCAATCAAAATATGTGACATGATATGGCCATCATCAACTTGTGCCTTTGATCTCCATCTCCAAAGCAACGTCATGATTTCCATCGTCACCGGCATGACACCATGATCTCCATCATCTTGATCTATATCAATGTGTCGTCACATGGTTGTCTCGCCAACAATTGCTCTTGCAACTATTGCTATCACATAGCGATAAAGTAAAGCAATTATTTGGCGCTTGCATCTTATGCAATAGAGAGATAACCATAAGGCTTTTGCCAGTTGCCGATAACTTCAACAAAACATGATGATCTCATACAACAACTTATATCTCATCACGTCTTGACCATATCACATCACAACATGCCCTGCAAAAACAAGTTAGACGTCCTCTACTTTGTTGTTGCAAGTTTTACGTGGCTGCTACGGGCTGAGCAAGAACCGTTCTTACCTACGCATCAAAACCACAACGATAGTTTGTCAAGTTGGTGCTATTTTAACCTTCGCAAGGACCGGGCGTAGCCACACTCGGTTCAACTAAAGTTGGAGAAACTGACACCCGCCAGCTACCTGTGTGCAAAGCACGTCGGTAGAACCAGTCTCACGTAAGCGTACGCGTAATGTCGGTCCGGGCTGCTTCATCCAACAATACCGCCGAACCAAAGTATGACATGCTGGTAAGCAGTATGGCTTATATCGCCCACAACTCACTTGTGTTCTACTCATGCATATGACATCTACTCATAAAACCAGGCTCGGATGCCACTATTGGGGAACGTAGTAATTTCAAAATTTCCTACGTACACGCAAGATCATGGTGATGCATAGCAACGAGAGGGGACAGTGTTGTCTACGTACCCTCGTAGACCATTCGCGGAAGCGTTACATCAACGCGGTTGATGTAGTCGTACGTCTTCACGTCCGACCGATCCAAGTACCGAAAGCACGGCACCTCCGAGTTCTGCACACGTTTGGCTCGGTGACGTCCTCGCCTTCTCGATCCAGCAAGAGGGGTGAAGCAGTAGATGAGTTCCGGCAGCACGACGGTGTGGTTACGGTGTTGGTGAAGAACAATCTCCGCAGGGCTTCGCCTAAGCACTACGAAAACTAGGACAGAGGATAAACTAGAGGGGACGGGGTTGCTGGCACACGGCTTGGTGTTTCTTGTTGTGTCTTGGGTGCTAGCCCTACCCCTCTATTTATATGTTGAGCCTTCGGGTCGAAACTTGGAGTAAAAGCCTCCACAAAGTCGGTTTCACCCGAAAGGCAAGAGTCCTTCTCGGACTCCAGGGCCAAACGCCAAGGTTCCCGGCGTCTGGACCCAGACGCCAGGGACCCTGGCGTCTGGCCCCTAGACTCCGCAAAACTTCCTTTTGCGCTTTCCAAAAACCTTGTGGGCTTTCCCCTTTGGCCCAAATAAAGTGTTCTCATACCCAAACATTTCGGGAAACATCCAGAACCCCTTCCGGTGAATTCCGGAACCCTTCCAGTGACCAAACACTATTATCCCATATATCAAACTTTATCTCCGGACCATTCCGGAGTTCCTCGTCATGTTTGTGATCTCATGCAGGACTCCGAACAATATTCGGTCATCAACATACATAACTCATATAGTACTATATCGTCAACGAACGTCAAGCGTGCGGACCCTACGGGTTCGAGAACTATGTAGACATGACTGAGACACCTCTCTGGTCAATAACCAATAGCGGGACCTGGATGCCCATATTGGCTCCTACATATTCTACGAAGATCTTTATCGGTCAGACCGCATAACAACATACGTTGTTCCCTTTGTCATCGGTATGTTACTTGCCCGAGATTCGATCGTCGGTATCTCAATACCTAGTTCAATCTCGTTACCGGCAAGTCTCTTTACTCGTTCCGTAATACATCATCCCGCAACTAACTCATTAGTTGCAATGCTTGCAAGGCTTATAGTGATGTGCATTACTGAGTGGGCCCAGAGATACCTCTCCGACAATCGGAGTGACAAATCGTAATCTCGAAATATGTCAACCCAACAAGTACCTTTGGAGACACCTGTAGAGCACCTTTATAATCACCCAGTTACGTTGTGACGTTTGGTGGCACACGAAGTGTTCCTCCGGTAAACAGGAGTTGCATAATCTCATAGTCATAGGAACATGTATAAGTCATGAAGAAAGCAATAGCAACAAACTAAACGATCAAGTGCTAAGCTAACAGAATGGGTCAAGTCAATCACATCATTCTCCTAATGATGTGATCCCGTTAATCAAATGACAACTCATGTCTATGGTTAGGAAACTTAACCATCTTTGATCAATGAGCTAGTCAAGTAGAGGCATACTAGTGACACTCTATTTGTCTATGTATTCACACATGTATTATGTTTCCTGTTAATACAATTCTAGCATGAATAATAAACATTTATCATGATATAAGGAAATAAATAATAGCTTTATTATTGCCTCTAGGGCATATTTCCTTCATGAAGATGGAGCATAGCCAGACTATATGATTTTGTAGGGATAACTTTCTTTGGCCTTGTTATTTTGAAAAGACATGATTGCTTTATTAGTGGGCTTGAAGTATTATTGTTTTTATGTCAAATGATAGACTATTGCTTTGAATCACTCGTGTCTTAATATTCATGCCATGTATAGATTACATGATCAAGATTATGCTAGGTAGCATTCCACATCAAAAATTATCTTTTTATCATTTACCTACTCGAGGACGAGCAGGAGTTAAGCTTGGGGATGCTGATACGTCTCCGTCGTACCTATAATTTTTGATTGTTCCATGCCAATATTCTACAACTTTCATATACTTTTGGCAACTTTTTATACTATTTTTGGGACTAACATATTGATCCAGTGCCCAGTGCCAGTTCCTGTTTGTTGCATGTTTTTTGTTTCACAGAAAACCCATATCAAACGGAGTCAAAATGGGATAAAATGGATGGAGATTTTTTTTGGAATATATGTGATTTTTGGGAAGTGAAATCAACGCGAGACGATGCTCGAGGGGCCCACGAGGCAGGGGGCAGGCGCGCCCCTGACCCTCGTGGCCACCCCATAAGGCGGTTGATGCCCTTCTTTCGCCGCAAAAAGCTAATATCCGTATAGAGATCATGTTAAAATTTCAGCCCAATCGGAGTTACGGATCTCCGGGAATATAAAAACGGTGAAAGGGTAGAATCTGGGAACGCAGAAACAGAGAGAGACAGAGAAACAGATCCAATCTCGGAGGGGCTCTCGCCCCTCCCACGCCATGGAGGCCATGGACCAGAGGGAACACCCTTCTCCCATCTAGGGAGGAGGTCAAGGAAGAAGAAGAAGGAGGGGGCTCTCCCCCCCCTCGCTTCCGGTGGCACCAGAGTGCCACCAGGGGCCATCATCATCACCGCAATCTTCACCAACAACTTCACCGTCATCATCACCAACTCTTCCCCCCTCTATGCAGCGTTGTAACCTCTCCCTTACCCGATGTAATCTCTACTTAAACATGGTGCTCAACGCTATATATTATTTCCCAATGATGTATGGCTATCATATGATGTTTGAGTAGATCCGTTTTGTCCTAATGGTTATTTGATGATCGTGATTGGTTTTGGTTGCATGTTTTATTATTGGTGTTGTCCTATGGTGCTCTCCGTGTCACACAAGCGTGAGGGATCCCCGCTGTAGGGTGTTGCAATACGTTCATGATTCGCTTATAGTGGGTTGCGTGAGTGATTGAACACAAACCCGAGTAAGGGGGTTGTTGCGTATGGGATAAAGAGGACTTGATACTTTAATGCTATGGTTAGGTTTTACCTTAATGATCTTTAGTAGTTGCGGATGCTTGCTAGAATTCCAATCATAAGTGCATATGATCCAAGTAGAGAAAGTATGTTAGCTTATGCCTCTCCCTCAAATAAAATTGCAATAATGATTACCGGTCTAGTTATCGATTGCCTAGGGACAAATAACTTTCTCGTAACAAAAAGCTCTTTACTAAAACTAATTTAGTTGTGTCTTTACCTAAACAACCCCTACTTTTTATTTACGTAATCTTTATTATCTTGCAAACCTATCCAAAAACACCTAAAAAGTACTTCTAGTTCCATACTTGTTCTAGGTAAAGCGAACATCAAGCGTGCGTAGAGTTGTATCGATGGTCGATAGAACTTGAGGGAATATTTGTTCTGCCTTTAACTCCTCATTGGGTTCGACACTCTTACTTATCGAAAACTGTTGAGATCCCCTATATGTGTGGGTTATCAAGACTAAGCTGAAAGAAAAGTCTTTGAATGCGAGAATGCGATATGACCCTATGTTTGCTGCTTCACCTATCTTTGTCACTGATAAGAATTATGAATTCTCTGTCGATCCTGAGTTAATTACTTTGGTTGAATCTGATCCTTTCTATGGTTATGAATCTGAAACTATTGTGGCACATCTTACTAAATTTAATGATATAGCCACCCTATTTTCTCATGAGGAAAAAATTTTCTATTATTATATTCTCAAATTGTTTCCTTCCTCTGAAAAATATTTCCCTAGGATATGATTCACTACTTCTCTGAAAAATATTTCCTTGCTCATAAGAAACAAGTTGCCTTACGGAAAATATTTAACTTTGTGCAAATTGAAGAAGAGAGTCTCCCACAAGCTTGGGGGAGGCTTCTCCAATTACTTAATGCTTTTCCTGATCATCCTCTCAAGAAAAATGAAATAATTGATATCTTTTATAATGGACTAACCGATGCTTCCAGAGACCACCTGGATAGTTGTGTTGGTTGTGTTTTCAGGAAAGAACTGTTGAGCAAGCTGAATTGCTATTGAATAATATATTGAGTAATGATAATGATTGGACACTTCCTGAACCAACTCCTAAGCCAACTCTGAAGAAAAGGGGTATTCTATTGCTTAGTCCTGAAGATATGTGATACGTCGCCAAGGTATCTATAATTTTTGATTGTTCCATGCTATTATATTATCTGTTTTGGATGTTTAATGGGCTTTGTTATGCACTTCTATATTATTTTTGGGACTAACCTATTAACCAAAGGCCCAGTGCAAATTGCTGTTTTTTTGCCTATTTTGGTGTTTCATAGAAAAGGAATACCAAACAGAATCCAAACGGAATGAAACCTTCGGGATAGTTATTTTTGGAACAAACGTGATCCAGGAGACTTGGAGTGGACGTCAAGAAAGAAGCGAGGAGGCCACGAGGAAGGAGGGCGCGCCCGAGGGGGGTGGGCGCGCCCCCATCCTCGTGGGCCCCTCGTAGCTCCACCGACCTACTTCTTCCTCCTTTATATACCCCGAAAACACCCAGGAGCACCGCAAAACTCTATTTCCACCGCCACAACCTTCTATACCCATGAGATCCCATCTTGGGGCCTTTTCCGGCGCTCCGCCGGAGGGGGAATCGATCACGGAGGGCTTCTACATCAACACCATAGCCTCTCCGATGATGTGTGAGTACTTTACCACAGACCTTTTGGTCCATAGTTATTATCTAGATGGTTTCTTCTCTCTCTTTGGATCTCAATACAAAGTTCTCCTCGATTCCCTTGGAGATCTATTCGATGTAATTCTTTTTGTGGTGTGTTTGTCGAGATCCGATGAATTGTGGGTTTATGATCAAGATTATCTATGAACAATATTTGATTCTTCTCTGAATTCTTTTATGCATGATTTAATATCTTTGCAAGTCTCTTCGAATTATCAGTTTGGTTTGGCCTACTAGATTGATGTTTCTTGCAATGGGAGAAGTGCTTAGCTTTGGGTTCAATCTTGCAGTGTCATTTCCCAGTGACAGCAGGGGCAGCAAGGCACGTATTGTATTGTTGCCATCAAGGATAAAAAGATGGGGTTTATATCATATTGCTTGAGTTTATCCCTCTGCATCATGTCATCTTGCCTAATGCATTACTCTGTTCTTATGAACTTAATACTCTAGATGCATGCTGGATAGCGGTCGATGTATGGAGTAACAGTAATAGATGCAGAATCATTTCGGTCTACTTGTCGCGGACGTGATGCCTATATACATGATCATGCCTAGATATTCTCATAACTATGCGCTTTTCTATCAATTGCTCGATAGTAATTTGTTCACCCACCGTAGAATTTGCTATCTTGAGAGAAGCCACTAGTGAAACCTATGGCCCCCGGGTCTATCTTCCATCATATTATTTTCCTATCTACTTGCTATTTTTGCCGCTTTTATTTTTCTAGCTTTATTTTCCAATATATATCATAAAAATACCAAAAATATCTATCTTATCACCTTTATCAAATCTCACTTTTGCAAGTGACAGTGAAGGGATTGACAACCCTTTTATCGCGTTGGTTGCGAGGTTCTTGTTTGTTTGTGTAGGTGCTAGGAACTTGCGTGTTACCTCCTACTGGATTGATACCTTGGTTCTCGAAAACTGAGGGAAATACTTACGCTACTTTGCTGCATCACCCTTTCCTCTTCGAGGGAAAACCAACGTATGCTCAAGAGGTAGCAATATGCAAGAGGCAAAGAAATCTATGAAAGAAAAAATGTATTAAAGCTGAAGATGTTAAGCATTTACCGCCTATTGAAGAAATATATGGTCTTGATAACCCGACACAGGTAGTAGAGGTAAACTCTCTCCATAGATTTGATGAAGGAGATATTCCTCATAATAAGTTTGCTAGTCAATACTGGGATGAGTTTGATAATTTTATTGTTAAACAAGAAAACTTCAATGCTTATGTTAGTAGACAATTGAAACGTAATGCTTACATGCTTGACCACTTAGGTGATTATATGAGTAGAACTGTTAATGATCTTAAGCTTATTGGTAAACATGCTTCCATGGTTACAACTCAAGTAGAACAAATAATTAAGGCACATGATGATTTTCTTAATGAGTTGAATAGTAAGAATAATGATAATGTTGTTAGGGTTATGAGTAGAGGTGGTAAAATGACCCAGGAACCTTTGTATCCTGACGGCCATCCTAAGAGAGTTGAGCAAGATTATCAGAGAACTAATACTGATGCACCTAGTCCTTCTAATAAAAAGAAAATGAAAACTGATAGGACTTTGCATGCTAGTGAACCTGCTTTAAACACGCGTGAGAATCCCAATGATATTTCTATTTCTGATGCTGAGACACAATCTGGTGATGAACATGAACCTAGTGATAATGTTAATAATGATGTTCCTGTTGATGCTCAACCTAGTAATGATAATGATGTAGAGATTGAACCTCCTGTTGATCTTGATAACCCACAATCAAAGAATCAACGTTATGATAAGAGAGACTTCGTTGCTAGGAAACATGGTAGAGAAAGAGAACCATGGGTTCATAAAGCCATGCCCTTTCCTCCTAAGACATCCAAGAAAAAGGATGATGAGGATTTTGAGCGCTTTGCTGAAATGATTAGACCTATCTTTTTGCGTATGTGTTTGACTGATATGCTTAAAATTCCTCCTTATGCTAAGTATATCAAAGATATTGTTACTAATAAAAGAAAGATACCTGAAGCTGAAATTTCCACCATGCTTGATAATTATACTTTTAAGGCTGGAATACCAAAGAAACTGGAGATACAGGAGTACCAACTATATGATGCTCTATTAAAAGAAACTGTGTTAAAACCGCTTTATGTGATCTTGAAGCCGGTGTTAGTGTTATGCCTTTCTCTTTGTATCGTAGACTTGAACTGAATAAGCTGACACCTACTGAAATCTCTTTGCAAATGGCTGATAAATCAACTGCTATACCCATCAGTATTTGTGAGTATGTGCCTGTTGTGGTTGCAAACGTTACTATCTTAACGGACTTTGTTATTCTTGATATTCCCGAGGACGACAGTATGTCGATCATCCTTGGTGGACCCTTTTTGAATACTGCAGGGGTTGTTATTAATTGCAACAAAGGCAATGTCACTTTTCATGTTAATGGGAATGAGCATATGGTACACTATTGGGGAACGCAATATTTCAAAAAAATTCCTACGATCATGCAAGATCTATCTAGGTGATGCATAGCAATGAGAGGGGAGAGTGTGTTCATGTACCCTCATAGACCGAAATCGGAAGCGTTTAGTAACGCGGTTGATGTAGTCGAACGTCTTCGCGATTCAACTGATCCTAGCACCGAACGTACGACACCTCCGTGTTCAGCACACGTGCAGCTCGATGACGTCCCTCTAGCTCTTGATCCAGTTGAGGATGAGGGAGAGTTCCGTCAGCATGACGGCGTGGCGATGGTGATGATGAAGTTACCGACGTAGGGCTTCGCCTAAGCACTAAAATGATATGACCGAGGTGGTAAACTGTGGAGGGGGGCACCACACACGGCTAAGACAATTGATCTTGTGTGTTCTAGGGTGCCCCCTGCCCCCGTATATAAAGGAGGAGAGGGGGAGGCCGGCCGGCCCCTGTAGGGCACGCCAAGGCGAGGGGTGCTACTACGACTCCAAGTCCTAGTAGGATTCCACTTGGTGGAAGGGGAAGGAGGAAGGAAGAGGGGGAAGGGAAGGAAAGGGGGCGCCGTCCCCATCCCCTAGTCCAATTCAGACTGCCAGGGGGGCGACCAGCCCCTTGTGGCCCTTCTATCTCCCCACTAAGGCCCGTGAAGGTCCATTAGTTCCCCTGGGGGGTCCGATAACCCTCCGGCACTCCGATAGTTACCTGGTACCTCTCGGAACTCATACGGTGTCCGAATAACATCATCCAATATATCATTTTTTATGTCTTCACCATTTCGAGACTCCTCGTCATGTCTGTGATCTCATCCGGGACTCCGAACAAACTTCGGTCATCAAATCACATAACTCATACTACAAATCAGCATCGAACGTTAAGTGTGCAGACCCTACGGGTTCGAGAACTATGTAGACATGACCGAGACACATCTCCGGTCAATAACCAATAGCGGAACCTGGATGCCCATATTGGCTCCTATATATTCTTCGAAGATCTTTATCGGTTAAACCGCATAACAATAAATGTTGTTCCCTTTGTCATCAGTATGTTACTTGCCCGAGATTCGATCGTTGATATCATCATACCTAGTTCAATCTCGTTACCGTCAAGTCTCTTTACTCATTCTGTAATGCATCATCCCATAACTAACTCATTAGTCATATTTCTTGCAAGGCTTATAGTGATGTGCATTACCGAGAGGGCCCAGAGATACCTGTCTGATACACGGAGTGACAAATCCTAATCTCGGTCTATGCCAACTCAACAAACACCATCAGAGACACTTGTGGAGCATCTTTATAATCACCCAGTTACGTTCTGATGTTTGATAGCGCACGAGATGTTCCTTCGGTATTCAGGAGTTGCATAATCTCATAGTCAGAGGAACATGTATAAGTCATGAAGAAAGCAATAGCAATAAAACTAAATGATCATTATGCTAAGCTAACGGATGGGTCTTGTCGATCACATCATTCTCTAATGGTGTGATCCCGTTCATCAAATGACAACACATGTCTATGGTCAGGAAACTTAACCATCTTTGATTAACGAGCTAGTCAAGTAGAGGCATACTAGGGACACTTTGTTTGTCTATGTATTCACACATGTACTAAGTTTCCGGTTAATACAATTCTGGCATGAATAATAAACATTTACCATGATATAAGGAAATATAAATAACAACTTTATTATTGCCTCTAGGGCATATTTCCTTTAGTCTCCCACTTGCACTAGAGTCAATAATCTAGATTACATAGTAATGATTCTAACACCCATGGAGTCTTGGTGTTGATCATGTTTTGCTCGTGAGAGAGGCTTAGTCAACGGGTCTGCAACATTTAGATCCGTATGTATCTTGCAAATCTCTATGTCACCCTCCTTGACTTGATCGCGGATGGAATTGAAGCATCTCTTGATGTGTTTGGTTCTCTTGTGAAATCTGGATTCCTTCGCCAAGGAAATTGCTCCAGTATTGTCGCAAAAGATTTCATTGGACCCCATGCACTAGGTATTACACCTAGATTGGATATGAACTCCTTCATCCAGACTCCTTCATTTGCTACTTCTGAAGCAGCTATGTACTCCACTTCACACGTAGATCCTGCCATGACGCTCTTCTTGGAACTGCACCAACTGACAGCTCCATAATTCAATATAAATACATATCCGGTTTGTGACTTAGAGTCATCCAGATCGGTGTCAAAGCTTGCATCGACATGATCATTTACGATGAGCTCTTTGTCACCTCCATAAACGTGAAACATATCCTTAGTCCTTTTCAGGTATTTCAAGATGTTTTTGACCACTGTCTAGTCATCCACTCCTGGATTACTTTGGTACCTCCCTACTAAACTTATAGCAAGGCACACATCGGGTCTGGTACACAACATTACATACAAGATAGAACCTATGGCCCAGGCATAGGGAATTACTTTCATTTTCTCTCTATCTTCTGCAGTGGTCGGGCATTGAGTCCGACTCAACTTAACACCTTGTAACACAGGCAAGAACCCTTTCTTTGAATGATCCATTTTGAACTTCTTCAAAACTTTATCAAGGTATGTGCTTTGTGAAAGTCCTATTAAGCGTCTTGATCTATCTCTATAGATCTTGATGCCCAATATATAAGCAGCTTCACCGAGGTCTTTCATTGAAAAATTCTTATTCAAGTATCTTATTATGTTATCCAGAAATTCTGTATTATTTCCAATCAACAATATGTCTACCATATGCTTTGATTACACTATCAAAGCGTATATTCCAACTCCGAGAGGCTTGCACCAGTCCATAAATGGATCGCTGGAGCTTGCACACTTTGTTAGCACCTTTTGGATCGATAAAACCTTCTGGTTGCATCATATACAACTCTTCTTTTAAGATATCCATTAAGGAATGCAGTTTTGACATCCACTTCCCAAATTTCATAATCATAAAATGCGGCAATAGCTAACATGATTCGGACAGACTTAAGCATCGCTACGGGTGAGAAAGTCCATCGTAGTCAACTCCTTGAACTTTTCAAAAACCTTTTGCAACAAGTCGAGATTTGTAGACAGTAACATTACCGTCAGCGTCAGTCTTCTTCTTGAAGATCTATTTATTCTCTATGGCTTGTCGATCATCGTGAAAGTCAACCAAAGCCCATACTTTGTTCTCATACATGGATCCCATCTCAGATTTCATGGCCTCAAGCCATTTCACGGAATCTGGGTCATCATCGCTTCCACATAGTTCGTAGGTTTGTCATGGTCAAGTAACATGACCTCCAGAACAGGATTACCGTACCACTCTGGTGCAGACCTTATTCCGGTTGACCTACGAGGTTCGGTAGTAACTTGATCAGAAGTTTCATGATCATCATCATTAGCTTCCTCACTGATTGGTGTAGGAATCACTGGAACTGGTTTCTGTGATGAACTAATTTCCAATAAGGGAGAAGGTACAATTACCTCATCAAGTTCTACTTTCCTCCCACTCACTTCTTCTGAGAGAAACTCCTTCTCTATAAAGGATCCATTCTTAGCAACGTATATCTTGCCTTCGGATCTGTGATAGAAGGTGTACCCAACAGTCTCCTTTGGGTTTCCTATGAAGACACATTTCTCCGATTTGGGTTCGAGCTTATCAGGTTGAAGCTTTTTCACATAAGCATCGCAGCCCCAAACTTTAAGAAACAACAGCTTAGGTTTCTTGCCAAACCACAGTTCATATGGTGTCGTCTCAACGGATTTAGATGGTGCCCTATTTAACGTGAATGCAGCCGTCTCTAAAGCATAACCCCAAAACGATAGCGGTAAATCAGTAAGAGACATAATAGATCACACCATATCTAATAAAGTACGATTACGACGTTCGGACACACCATTACGCTATGGTGTTCCAGGTGGCGTGAGTTGCGGAACTATTCCACATTGTTTCAAATGAAGACTAAACTCATAACTCAAATATTCACCTCCACGATCATATCGTAGAAACTTTATTTTCTTGTTACGATGATTTTCCACTTCACTCTGAAATTCTCTGAACCTTTCAAATGTTTCAGACTTATGTTTCATCAAGTAGATATACCCATATCTGCTCAAATCATCTGTGAAGGTCAGAAAATAACGATACCCGCCGCGAGCCTCAACACTCATTGGACCACATACATCAGTATGTATTATTTCCAATAAGTCAGTTGCTCGCTCCATTGTTACAGAGAACGGAGTTTTAGTCATCTTGCCCATGAGGCATGGTTCACAAGCATCAAGTGATTCATAATCAAGTGATTCCAAAAGCCCATTAGCATGGAGTTTTTTCATGCGCTTTACACCAATATGACCTAAACGGCAGTGCCACAAATAAGTTGCACTATCATTATTAAACTTGTATCTTTTGGCTTCAATATTATGAATATGTGTATCAGTACTATCGAGATTCAACAAAGATAGACCACTCATCAAGGGTGCATGACCATAAAAGATATTACTCATATAAATAGAACAACCATTATTGTCTTATTTAAATGGATACCTATCTCGCATCAAACAAGATCCAGATATAATGTTCATGCTCAACGCTGGTACCAAATAACAATTATTTCGGTCTAATACTAATCCCGGTGGTAGATGTAGAGGTAGCGTGCCGACGGCGATCACATCGACTTTGGAACCATTTCCCACGCGCATCGTCACCTCGTCCTTAGCCAATCTTCGTTTAATCCGTAGCCCCTGTTTCGAGTTGCAAATGTGAGCAATAGAAACAGTATCAAATACCCAGGCGCTACTACGAGCATTAGTAAGATACACATCAATAACACGTATATCAAATATACCTTTCACTTTGCCATCCTTCTTATCCTCCAAATACTTGGGGCAGTTCCGCTTCCAGTGACCAGTCCCTTTGCAGTAGAAGCACTCAGTTTCAGGCTTAGGTCCAGACTTGGGTTTCTTCACTTGAGAAGCAACTTGCTTGCCGTTCTTCTTGAAGTTCCCCTTCTTTCCTTTGCCCTTTTTCTTGAAACTTGTGCTCTTGTTAACCATCAACACTTGATGTTCCTTCTTGATTTCTACCTCCGCAGCATTTAGCATCGCGAAGAGCTCAGGAATTGTCTTATCCATCCCTTGCATATTATAGTTCATCACGAAGCTTTTGTAGCTTGGTGGCAGTGATTGAAGAACTCTGTCAATGACACTATCATCCGGAAGATTAACTCCCAGTTGAGTCAAGTGGTTGTGGTACCCAGACATTCTGAGTATGTGTTCACTGACAGAACTATTCTCCTCCATTTTGCAGCTATAGAATTTATTGGAGACTTCATATCTCTCAATTTAGGTATTTTCTTGAAATATTAACTTCAACTCCTGGAACATCTCATATGCTCCATGACGTTCAAAACGTCTTTGAAGTCCCGATTCTAAGCCGTAAAGTATGGCACACTGAACTGTCGAGTAGTCATCAGCTTTGCTCTGCCAGACGTTCACAACGTCCGGAGTTGCTCCTGCAGCGGGTCTTGCACCTAGCGGTGCTTCTAGGACGTAATTCTTCTGTGCAGCAATGAGAATAATCCTCAAGTTATGGACCCAGTCTGTGTAGTTGCAACCATCATCTTTCAACTTAGCTTTCTCTAGGAACACATTAAAATTCAAGGGAATGGTAGCACGGGCCATTGATCTTCAACAACATAGACATGCAAATACTATCAAGTACTAAGTTAATTAATGTTCAATTAATCATATTACTTAAGAACTCACACTTAGATAGACATCCCTCTAGTCATCTAAATGATCACGTGATCCATATCAACTAAACCATGTCCGATCATCACGTGAGATGGAGTAGTTTTCAATGGTGAACATCACTATGTTGATCATATCTACTATATGATTCACGTTCAACCTTTAGGTCTCAGTGTTCCAAGGCCATATCTGCATATGCTAGGCTCGTCAAGTTTAACCCGAGTATTCTGCACGTGCAAAACTAGCTTGCACCCGTTGTATGTGAACGTAGAGCTTATCACACCCGATCATCATGTGGTGTCTCGGCACGACGAACTGTAGCAACGGTGCATACTCAGAGAGAACACTTATACCTTGAAATTTAGTGAGGGATCATCTTATAATGCTACCTCCGTACTAAGCAAAATAAGATGCATGAAGGATAAACATCACATGCAATCAAAATAAGTGATATGATATGGCCATTATCATCTTGTGCCTTTGATCTCCATCTCCAAAGCATCGTCATGATCACCATCGTCACCGGCTTGACACCTTGATCTCCATCATAGCATCGTTGTCGTCTCGCCAACTATTGCTTCTACGACTATCACTACCGCTTAGTGATAAAGTAAAGCAATTACATGGCGATTGCATTTCATACAATAAAGTGACAACCATAAGGCTCCTACCAGTTGTCGATAACTTCTACAAAACATGATCATCTCATACAACAATTTATATCTCATCATGTCTTGACCATATCACATCACAACATGCCCTGCAAAAACAAGTTAGACGTCCTCTACTTTGTTGTTGCAAGTTTTGCGTGGTTGCTACGGGCTTCTAGCAAGAACCATTCTTACCTACGCATCAAAACCACAACGATTTTTCGTCAAGTGTGCTGTTTTAACCTTCAACATGGACCGGGCGTAGTCAAACTCGATTCAACTAAAGTTGGAGAAACAGACACCCACCAGCCACCTGTGTGCAAAGCATGTCGGTAGAACCAGTCCCATGGACGCGGTCATGTAATGTCGGTCCGGGCCACTTCATCCAACAATATCGCCGAATCAAAGTAAGATGTTGCTGGTAAGTAGTATGACTATTATCGCCCACAACTCATTGTGTTCTACTCGTGCATATAACATCTACGCATAGACCTGGCTCGGATGCCACTGTTGGGGAATGCAGTATTTCAATAATTTTCCTACGATCATGCAAGATCTATCTAGGTGATGAATAGCAATGAGAGGGGAGAGTGTGTACACGTACCCTCGTAGACCTAAAGCAGAAGCATTTAGTAACGCGGTTGATGTAGTCGAACGTCTTTGCGATTCAACCGATCCTAGCACCGAACGTACGGCACCTCCATGTTCAGCACACGTTCAGCTCGATGACGTCCCTCGAGCTCCTGATCCAGTTTAGGACGAGGGAGAGTTCCGCCAGCACAATGGCATGGCGACGGTGATGATGAATTTACCGACGCATGGCTTTTCCTAAGCACTACAATGATACGACCGAGGTGGTAAACTGTGGATGGGGGCACCGCACACAGCTAAGACAATTGATATTGTGTCTTCTAGGGTGCCCCCTGCCCCCGTATATAAAGGAGGAGAGGGGGAGGCCGGCCGGCCCCTGTAGGGCGCGCCAAGGAGAGGAGTCCTACTAGGACTCCAACTCCTAGTAGGATTCCACTTGGTGGAAGGGGGAAAGAGGAAGGAAGAGGGGGAAGGGAAGGAAATGGGGGTGCCGCCCCCTTCCCCTAGTCCAATTCGGACTGCCAAGGGGGGGGGCACGGCCAGCCCAATAAGGCCCATGAAGGCCCATTAGTTCCCTCGGGGGGTTCCGATAACCCTCCAGCACTCTGATAGTTACCCGGTACCTCCCGGAACTCATCCGGTGTCCGAGTAACATCGTCCAATATATCAATTTTAATGTCTCGCCCATTTCGAGACTCCTCGTCATGTCCGTAATCTCATTTGGGACTCCGAACAAACTTAGGTCATCAAATCACATAACTCATAATACAAATCAGCATCGAACGTTAAGCGTGCGGACCCTACGGGTTCGATAACTATGTAGACATGACAGAGACACATCTACGGTCAATAACCAATAGTGGAACCTGTATGCTCATATTGGCTCCTACATATTCTTCGAAGATCTTTATCAGTCAAACCACATAACAACATACATTGTTCCCTTTGTCATCGGTATGTTACTTGCCCGAGATTCGATCGTCGGTATCATCATACCTAGTTCAATCTCGTTACCGGCAAGTCTCTTTACTTGTTCCGTAATGCATCATCCCGTAACTAACTCATTAGTCATATTGCTTACAAGGCTTAGTGATGTGCATTACTGAGAGGGCCCAGAGATACCTCTCCAATACACGGAGTGACAAATCCTAATCTCGATCTATGCCAACTCAACAAACACCATCAGAGACACCTGTAGAGCATCTTTATAATCACCCAGTTACGTTGTGACGTTTGATAGCACACAAGGTGTTCCTCCGGTATTCAGGAGTTGTATAATCTCATAGTCAGAGGAACATGTATAAGTCATGAAGAAAGCAATAGCAATAAAACTAAACGATCATTATGCTAAGCTAACGGATGGGTCTTGTCCATCACATCATTCTCTAATGATGTGACCCC
The DNA here is from genome assembly GCF_056163025.1 of Triticum urartu. Classification (NCBI taxonomy): domain Eukaryota; kingdom Viridiplantae; phylum Streptophyta; class Magnoliopsida; order Poales; family Poaceae; genus Triticum; species Triticum urartu. The sequence continues at coordinate 592,167,781 of NC_141873.1, read as the reverse complement.
ATTCATCAAATGACAACACATGTCTATGGTCAGGAAACTTAACCATCTTCGATTAACGAGCTAGTCAAGTAGAGGCATACTAGGGACACTCTGTTTGTCTATGTATTCACACGTGTACTAAGTTTCTGGTTAATACAATTCTAGCATGAATAATAAACATTTATCATGATATAAGGAAATATAAATAACAACTTCATTATTGCCTCTAGGGGATATTTCTGATACGTCTCCAACGTATCTATAATTTTTGATTGTTCCATGCTATTATATTATCAACCTTGGATGCTTTATATGCATTTATATGCTATTTTATATGATTTTTGGGACTAACCTATTAACCTAGGGCCTAGTGCCAGTTTCTGTTTTTTCCTTGTTTTAGAGTATCGCAGAAAAGGAAAATCAAACGGAGTCCAATTGACCTGAAACTTCACGGAACTTATTTTTGGAGGAAAGCAACCCGGGAGACATGGAGTCCACGTTAAGGAAGCTTCAAGGAAGCCACGAGGTAGGGGGGCGCGCCCACCCCCCTGGGCGCGCCCTCCACCCTCGTGGGCCCCTCGTGGCTCCCCTGACGTATTTCTTCCTCCTATATATACCCATATACCCAAAAACGATCAGGGAGCACAATAGATCGGGAGTTCCGCCGCCAGAAGCCTCCGTAGCCACCGAAAGCCAATCTAGACCCGTTCCGGCACCCTGCTGGAGGGGGAATCCTTCTCCGGTGGCCATCTTCATCATCCTGGTGCTCTCCATGACGAGGAGGGAGTAGTTCTCCCTCGGAGCTGAGGGTATGTACCAGTAGATATGTGTTTGATCTCTCTCTCTCGTGTTATTGAGGTGACACGATCTTGATGTATCGCGAGCTTTGCTATTTTAGTTGGATCTTATGATGTTTCTCCCCCTCTACTCTCTTGTAATGGATTGAGTTTTCCCTTTGAAGCTATCTTATCGGATTGAGTCTTTAAGGATTTGAGAACACTTGATGTATGTCTTGCGTGGGATAATCGTGGTGACAATGGGTTATTCTATTGATTCACTTGATGTATGTTTTGGTGATCAACTTGCGGGTTCCGCCCATGAACCTATCGACCAATTTATTGCCATATCGGGTGATTTATCGGGCGATTTATCTTATCAGTCAGACAAGGGTAAGCGATAAATCGGCCGATTTATCGGAATATCGGAAGATATCTTGAACATTGGCTGCAGATATGAAGTCTTTCATGTGTGGTTGAATTGACAACTCAGCTGCTAATACTTGAGAATATTCTTTGGCTCCCCTTGTGTTGAATCAATAAATTTGGGTTGAATACTCTACCCTCGAAAACTGTTGCAATCCCCTATACTTGTGGGTTATCAAGATCTTTTTCTGGCACCGTTGCCAGGGATCATAGCTCTATTCTTTGAGTCACTTGAGATTTATATTTGTTGATCACTATGAGGAATTTAAAAGATACAAGAACCAAGATTTTACCCTCTACTACGAGGGGAGGTAAGGAACTGTCATCTAGCTCTGCACTTGATTCACCTTCTGTTTTAAGTAAGCTTGCAACACCTACACCTGCTATTGATTCCGATATGTCGCATGTTATTGATGATGCCACTTCTGCTATGCATGATGCTTATGATGATGCTACTCCTTTGCTTGATAATACTGTACCATTAGGTGAATTTCTTGATGAACAACTTGCTAGGGTTAGAAAGAATGAAATTACTGAAACTGATGATATTATTGAAACTGAAGATTATGATTATCCCCGTAGATATGAATTGCCTATTGTACTTGAGGGTTATATTATGGATGAGGAAACTGCTAGAGACTTTCTGGGTTGTTTTTTTACCGGTCACTGATCGGGCCGCCCGCTTGGGTGTTTGAGGCAGGTTTGGACTACCCGACTGTAGATGCTCTTTGTAGAGAGAGAGAACACATGCATGATTGAAGTTGTAAAAATAAGACGATGAAAGTAGTTTTGGTTAATTTTGGTGTGCGGTGTTTGACTGTTAGCAAGCGGCTCGTGCAGATGTCCATGTTGTTCTTTCACGGCTGCAGGTGGTGGCTGGTCCGGCACCTCACGTTGTTGGACCTTTGGCTAGGGTGTGCCAGATGCGGATCTAGCCAGGGAGCTCCAGTTGGGTGTCACAAGGGTGGTGTTGGTGAGATGGTGAGACAGATGGGTGCGCCGATGTAGTCAGGCCACCCGTCATAGGCAAGGGTGTCTGTCATGGACATGGTCCACTCCCGTAGTTTCACCTCTTCCCAGATCTAGTGGATCCCTGATCGATCTAGTCAAACTAGTCACCAGTGGCTTTGTTGGTCAGTTCATCGCTCGCAGCCATGGATGGACTCTAGGTGTCCTTTTTCCTGGGCAGCGTCCCGTGTGGTGGGAGTTGTGGCGCTCGTGGGCTGAGCACGCGGCTCAGGTACAGGCGACTAGCTGCCATGGCTGCATTGGCGGTGTGGTGGTTGACATTTTCACGTTATGCAACGTTGTGCGACTGTCGTCTGTGTGACTCGGCGCACCCTGGGCATAGGCGGAATATACTTGCGGAGATGAAAACCATGTCTGGCTTTGTCCAGGCAGTGCTCGTGGACGTTGTCACTTCTTGAAGTCTCTGTTGTGGTTGCTCCTAGTCCTTCGCCATGCTCCTAGTGAAAACCTTGATCCTTGGATCGGGAGGTGGCGGCGCTCCGGTGTCATGTCCTTCCTAAAGGCATTGTCCTAGAGTTCACGGTTCATTGAATTTCAACTTCACCTCTTCGGAGTTCCGCCGGGAAAAGCTCTGGCGGCTCAGTAGCAATGCTTAGTGTCATTATGTAGTTCTTTGAGTCGTTTGGGGTATTGTAGTTGTTGGTCTTTGGCACCTACATATCTTGCCTTGTGTGTGTGTTTGTCTGTGTGTTATGGTTTGTGTGGTTTGCATTGGCTTGTATGTTGGTTGTTGCTATACGTAGGCGAGGAAAAAACAAACAAAGCGATCAGATCCGCCATAAGCAAACTACATCAATGACTATATCCGCACCATTCATCTCATGACATCACAGGAATGACGAGATTCTTCAACAGCAATGCCTTCAGGAAGGAACGAGCTCAAGCTTCATCGCCACCGGATTCAACCACTCAAGGCCAGAATCTAGGTTTTCACCCTGAAGAATTAGACCGAGCATACTCGAGCAATGCCTTCAAGAAGGTAACGATGTAACAGCATCGCCATTACCAGGTATAACCAACTGGGTCAGACCTAGGCTTTCGCCCCGGAACTCGAGACTAGTGCTCGAGAAGCACCACCGTCAATGTCACTCATGTGTTTGACTTTGCTATTTGTCGGCATGTTTTTGTGTGTGTGCGCGTTGGTGTTGGCTGTGTGCATCCTAAATATGCAGAGGCCGGGTGTGTGCTTATTAGATTTGTATTATCTTGATGCTTTATTTTGAGATAATAAAATCCACCCTTCATCAAGAAATGTTGGTTGTTGCTTTAACTCTAAAGCGGGGTGAAAGCCTTTTTTGACATCGACACTGTCTCTCGCGTGCGACATGACCAGCTCTAAATCCGGGGTTTCCTCACCTCTGGTGCCGTCAAGAGGAGGGGGAGGGGGAGAAGGGAGCTTTATGTCTCCTCTGACGGCGTCGGTGGCTCAACTAAAATCTCCCTAGTACCAAGTGAATGGTCGGGTCGATAGGTTTGTGGGGTTGTCTTGTGTTGTTCCTTGAGAAAATTCCTTATTTGACACTGTCTTAAAATCTGGTTCCTTATTTGACACTGGAAAAGTTTTTCTTCCCTATTTGACACTAGTCCTAAATTTTATTCCCTATACGACACTTCCGTTCATTTTGAGTCTAAATGACACCTGAAAAGACGATTTTGCCCCTCATGTGGTATGTGTGCGCGCGTGCGTGTGCTGTTGCGTGTGTGGGTGCAGGCGCACATGTGTGCTGCTGCATGTGTGTGTGCATGTGTGCTGCTGCGTGTGTGTTTGCTACTGCGTGTGTACGTGCGCGTGTGTGTGTTGTTGCGTGCCTATGTGTTACCTGCGTGTGTGCTGCTGCGTGTGTGTGTGTATGTGGGTGTGTGCTGCGTGTGTGTGTATGTGGGTGTGTGCTGCGTGCGTGTGTGTTGCTGCGTGTGTGTGTGTGCACGCGCGCGTGCGTGTGTGTTGGTGCATGTGTATGTGTTGATGCGTGTGTGCTTCTGCTTTCGCACTGATGCTGCGTGTGTGCGCTATTGCCCTCCACACACATACCACATGAAGGGCAAAATAGTCTTTTCAGGTGTTATTTACGCTTAAAATGGACGAAAATGTCATATAGGGAATAAAATTTAGAACTTGTGTCAAATAAAGAAGAAAAACTTTTTCAGTGTCAAATAAGAAAGCAGATTTTAAGATAGTGTCAAATAAGGAATTTTCTCATGTTTCTTTGGCATGATTATTTTTGCGTGCATTGGTTCTACCGACGGTGCGGCAGCGGCAACATATATGGTTTTTGTTCTCTCGTTGGAGCACTTCCGAAGCTGTTGATGAGTGTTACAGAGCATGGCGGTGGTGGTTGTTTCAGGCGATGACCTTGGACAGATTCTTCGCTGCACATGCACCGGCTTCTCGTTCGGGGTTCCAAAGGTACAAGACCGCCGGCTCCCAAAGGCCTATATGTAGGTGATTTGCAGCAAGGTTTTTAATTTCATAAACAAAATAATTCCGGAGCTCACTGAAATATGCGATATTTCGGATGTTGCGATTTCAAATTTCACTTAATTTTAATGAATTTTAGCATAATGTAAATTTATTTTCAAATCAGTATGAATCAGGATCAAAATTTCGGGGATAAAAGTATTTCGAATCCCACTAAAATATGTGAAATTTTGGAAATTTCACTGAAATTTTTAACCCTTTTGCAGTGCAGGAGTGGATCTTAGTGTCCGGTGCCCTTCTGTGAGAAAAATAAAGTCCCGTGGTTGGGTATACACGTGCCATCGGGGTTGTTGCATCGATAGGGTGCTAGCTCGGAGTTGCTTTGCTCGTGCTTAATTAATTTGCACCACGGGCTGGCTGGGTATATACTGTACGTACGTGCTCCCTTTCTCGTGACGATCAACTGAAAATTGATTAATTTGGATCTTCTCTTTTCTCGTGGCGGCTGGTTATATATCATCTTTCCGTATGCATTTTTGCATACTCACGGGACGGGAGAGCCGATCGAAACCGGGTTGAACTTTCCTCCTTTTTGTGGAGGAGATGCACGCACATTGCATGCTCTACTTTTTTTTCTTTGTGTGGCAACATTACATGCTCTATTTAGGGTGTCTCCAACGGACACCTATAAATTTCCTCTCCATGCGGCGGTCCGCGGGTACGAATACGGGAGGCTGTCATCCAACAATATCCACATACATCTAGTCTGTTTTTTATAGTGCATACGTTCAAATAGTCGCACACACAGAGTTCAGACATTCAAATAGCCGCGTACATAGCGCACAGACATTCAAATAACTACATGCAGCACTGGTTTAAATTTTAAAACATGGAAATTCTACATTCCAACATTGTTGTCCACTTTTACCGCCCACTCATGGTCAACCAGATCTACCTTCAGTTGCTCGTGAGTTAGTCGATGCTGAATTTATTGATGCAATTGAATAAACTCTTCAAAGGTGGTCGGATTCTGATCTGGGAGTTCGATAGGATCAGCCATGTTCTTAAATTCATCGAAAGGTTACCGGGCATGGTTGAAGGAAATATGCCCTAGAGGCAATAATAAAGTTATTATTTATTTCCTTATTTCATGATAAATGTTTATTATTCATGCTAGAATTGTATTAACCGGAAACATAATACATGTGTGAATACATAGACAAACAGAGTGTCACTAGTATGCCTCTACTTGACTAGCTCGTTAATCAAAGATGGTTATGTTTCCTAACCATAGACAAAGGAGTTGTTATTTGATTAACGGGATCACATCATTAGTTGAATGATCTGATTGACATGACCCATTCCATTAGCTTAGCACCCGATCGTTTAGTATGTTGCTATTGCTTTCTTCATGACTTATACATGTTCCTATGACTATGAGATTATGCAACTCCCGTTTGCCGGAGGAACACTTTGGGTGCTACCAAACGTCACAACGTAACTGGGTGATTATAAAGGAGCATTATAGGTGTCTCCAAAGGTAGATATTGGGTTGGCGTATTTCGAGATTAGGATTTGTCACTCCGATTGTCGGAGAGGTATCTCTGGGCCCTCTCGGTAATGCACATCACTTAAGCCTTGCAAGCATTGCAACTAATGAGTTAGTTGCGGGATGATGTATTACGGAACGAGTAAAGAGACTTGCCGGTAACGAGATTGAACTAGGTATTGGATACCGACGATCGAATCTCGGGCAAGTAACATACCGATGACAAAGGGAACAACGTATGTTGTTATGCGGTCTGACCGATAAAGATCTTCGTAGAATATGTAGGAGCCAATATGGGCATCCAGGTCCCGCTATTGGTTATTGACCGGAGACGTGTCTCGGTCATGTCTACATTGTTCTCGAACCCGTAGGGTCCGCACGCTTAAGGTTACGATGACAGTTATATTATGAGTTTACATGTTTTGATGTACCGAAGGAGTTCGGAGTCCCGGATGAGATCGGGGACATGACGAGGAGTTTCAAAATGGTCGAGACGTAAAGATTCATATATTGGATGATATGGTTAGGCCAAGGGGTCAAGCCCATGAGGATTTAGGTCGGTGCAAAAGGAGTTTTGCGGAGGCCAGGGGGGCCAAACGCCGGAGACCCTGGCGTCTGGCCCTGGGCCAGACGCCGAGGCCCATGGCGTCTGGGCCAGACGCCAAGGATTGTGGCGTTTGGTCCTGGAGTCCGAGTGGGACTCTTGCCTTTCGGGCAAAACCGACTTTGAGGAGGTTTTTGCTCCAAGTTTCGACCCCGGGGCTCAACATATAAATAGAGGGGCAGGGCTAGCACCAAAGAGAAAACAAGTTGATCCACGTGATCTATTTCTTAGCCGTGTGCGATGCCCCCAGCCACCATAGTCCTCGATAATACTGTAGCGGAGTTTAGGCGAAGCCCTGCTGCTGTAGTACATCAAGATCGTCACCACGCCGTTGTGCTGACGGAACTCTTCCCCGACACTTTGCTGGATCGGAGTCCGGGGATCGTCATCGAGCTGAACGTGTGCTCGAACTCGGAGGTTCCGTAGTTTCGGTACTTGATCGGTTGGATCGTGAAGACGTACGACTACTTCCTCTACGTTGCGTCAACGCTTCCGCAGTCGGTCTGCTTGGGTACGTAGACAACACTCTCCCCTCTCGTTGCTATGCATCACATGATCTTGCGTGTGCGTAGGAAATTTTTTGAAATTACTACGAACCCCAACAGTGGCATCCGAGCCTAGGTTATTTATGTTGATGTGATATGCACGAGTAGAACACAAGTGAGTTGTGGGCGATATAAGTCATACTGCATGCCAGCATGTCATACTTTGGTTCGGCGGCATTGTTGGACGAGACGACCCGGACCAACATTACGCGTACGCTTACGCGAGACCGGTTCCCCCGACGTGCTTTGCACATAGGTGGCTTGCGGGCGACTGTCTCTCCAACTTTAGTTGAACCAAGTATGGCTACGCCCGGTCCTTGCGAAGGTTAAAACGGAATCTATTTGACAAACTATCGTTCTGGTTTTGATGCGTAGGTGAGATTGGTTCTTACTTAAGCCCGTAGCAGCCACGTAAAACTTGCAACAACAAAGTAGAGGACGTCTAACTTGTTTTTGCAGGGCATGTTGTGATGTGATATGGCCAAGACATGATGCTATATTTTATTGTATGAGATGATCATGTTTTGTAATCGAGTTATCGGCAACTGGCAGGAGCCATATGGTTGTCGCTTTATTGTATGCAATGCAATCGCGATGTAATGCTTTACTTTATTACTAAGCGGTAGTGATAGTCGTAGAAGCATAAGCTTGGCGAGACGACAACGATGCTACGATGGAGATCAAGGTGTCACGCCGGTGACGATGGTGATCACGACGGTGCTTCGGAGATGGAGATCACAAGCACAAGATGATGATGGCCATATCATATCACTTATATTGATTGCATGTGATGTTTATCCTTTTATGCATCTTATCTTGCTTTGATTGATGGTAGCATTATAAGATGATCTCTCACTAAATTATCAAGAAGTGTTCTCCCTGAGTATGCACCGTTGCCAAAGTTCATCGTGCCCAGACACCACGTGATGATCGGGTGTGATAAGCTCTACGTCCATCTACAACGGGTGCAAGCCAGTTTTGCACACGCAGAATACTCAGGTTAAACTTGACGAGCCTAGCATATGCAAATATGGCCTCGGAACACGGAGACCGAAATGTCGAGCGTGAATCATATAGTAGATATGATCAACATAACGATGTTCACCATTGAAAACTACTCCATCTCACGTGATGATCGGTTATGGTTTAGTTGATTTGGATCACGTAATCACTTAGAGGATTAGAGGGATGTCTATCTAAGTGGGAGTTCTTTAATTAATTTGATTAACTAAACTTAAATTTATCATGAAACTTAGCCCTGGTAGTATTAGCATATCTATGTTGTAGATCAATAGCTCGCGTTGTTGCTTTCATATGTTTTGATATGTTCCTAGAGAAAATTGTGTTGAAAGATGTTAGTAGCAATGATGCGGATTGGATCCGTGATCTGAGGTTTATCCTCATTGCTGCACAGAAGAATTATGTCCTTGATGCACCGCTAGGTGACAGACCTATTGCAGGAGCAGATGCAAACGTTATGAACGTTTGGCTAGCTCAATATGATGACTACTTGATAGTTTAAGTGCACCATGCTTAACGGCTTAGAATCGGGACTTCAAAAGACGTTTTAAAACGTCATAGAGCATATGAGATGTTCCAGGAGTTGAAGTTAATATTTCAAGCAAATACCCGAGTTGAGAGATATAAAGTCTCCAACAAGTTCTATAGCTAAAAGATGGAGGAGAATCGCTCAACTGGTGCGCATGTGCTCAGATTGTCTGAGTACTACAATCGCTTGAATCAAGTGGGAGTTAATCTTCCAGATAAGATAGTGATTGACAGAATTCTCTAGTCACCATCACCAAGTTAGTAGAACTTCATGATGAACTATAATATGCAAGGGATAACGGAAACGATTCCCAAGCTCTTCGTAATGCGGAAATTGATGAAGGTAGAAATCAAGGAAAACATCAAGTGTTGATGGTTGACAAGATCGCTAGTTTCAAGAAAAGGGCATAGGGAAGAAGGGGAACTTCAAGAAGAACGGCAAGCAAGTTGCTGCTCAAGTGAAGAAGCCCAAGTCTGGTCCTAAGCCTGAGACTAAGTGCTTCTACTGCAAAGGGACTGGTCACTGAAAGCGGAACTACCCCAAGTGATTGGCGGATAAGAAGGATGGCAAAGTGAACATAAGTATATTTGATATACATGTTATTGATGTGTACTTTACTAGTGTTTATAGCAAACCCTCAGTATTTGATACTAGTTCAGTTGCTAAGATTAGTAACTCGAAACGGGAGTTGCAGAATAAACAGAGACTAGTTAAGGGTGAAGTGACGATGTGTGTTGGAAGTGGTTCCAAGATTGATATGATCATCATCGCACACTCCCCTATACTTTCGGGATTAGTGTTGAACCTAAATAAGTGTTATTTGGTTTTTGTGTTGAGCATGAATATGATTTGATCATGTTTATTGCAATACGGTTATTCATTAAAATCAGAGAATAATTGTTGTTCTGTTTACATGAATAAAACCTTCGATGGTCATACACCCAATGAAACAAGTTCATTGGATCTCGATCATAGTGATACACATATTCATAATATTGAAACCAAAAGATGCGAAGTTAATAATGATAGTGCAACTTATTTGTAGCACTGCCGTTTAGGTCATATTGGTGTAAAGCGCATGAAGAAACTCCATGCTGATGGGATTTTGGAATCACTTGATTATGAATCACTTGATGCTTGCGAACCATGCCTCATGGGCAAGATGACTAAGACTCCGTTCTCCGGAGCGAGCAACTGACTTATTGGAAATAATACATACTGATGTATGCGGTCCGATGAGTGTTAAGGCTCACGACAAGTATCGTTATTTTCCGAACTTCACAGATGATTTGAGCAGATATGGGTATATCTACTTGATGAAACAAAGGTCTGAAACATTTGAAAAGTTCAAAGAATTTCAGAGTGAAGTGGAGAATCATCGTAACAAAAATGAAAGTTTCTACGATATGATCGCGGAAGTAAAATATTTGAGTTACGAAGTTTGGTCTTCAATTAAAACAATGTGGAATAGTTTCACAAACTCATGCCACATGGAATACCACAGCATAATGGTGTGTCCGAATGTCATAACCGTACTTTATTAGATATGGTGCGATCTATGATGTCTCTTACCGATCTACCACTATCGTTTTGGGGTTATGCATTAGAGACAGCTGCATTCACGTTAAATAGGGCACCATCTAAGTCCGTTGAGACGACACAATCTGAACTGTGGTTTGGCAAGAAACCAAAGTTGTCGTTTCTTAAAGTTTGGGACTGCTATGCTTATGTGAAAAAGCTTCAACCTGATAAGCTCGAACCCAAATCGGAGAAATGTGTCTTCATAGGATACCCAAAGGAGACTGTTGGGTACACCTTCTATCACAGATCCGAAGGCAAGACATTCGTTGCTAAGAATGGATCCTTTCTAGAGAAGGAGTTTCTCTCGAAAGAAGTGAGTGGGAGGAAAGTAGAACTTGATAAGGTAATTGTACCTTCTCCCTTATTGGAAAGTAGTTCATCACAGAAATCTGTTCCTGTGGCTACTACACCAATTAGTGAGGAAGCTAATGATGATGATCATGTAACTTCAGATCAAGTTACTACCAAATCTCGTAGGTAAACCAGAGTGAGATCCGCACCAGAGTGGTACGGTAATCCTGTTCTGGAAGTCATGTTACTAGACCATGACGAACTTGCGAACTATGAGGAAGCGATGATGAGCCTAGATTCCGCGAAATGGTTTGAGACCATGAAATATGAGATATGATCCATGTATGAGAACAAAGTATGGACTTTGATGGATTTGCCCGATGATCGGCAAGCCATGGAAATAAATGGATCTTCAAGAGGAAGACGGACGCTGATAGTAGTGTTACTATCTACAAAGCTAGAATTGTCGCAAAAGGTTTTCGACAAGTTCAAGGTGTTGACTACGATGAGAGTTTCTCACTCGTATTTATACTTAAGTTTGTCCGAATCATGTTAGCAATTGCCGCGTTTTATGAACTCTGGCAAATCGATAAACAAAACTGCATTCCTTAATAGATTTATTAAAGAAGAGTTGTATATGATACAACCAGAAGGTTTTGTCAATCCTAAAGGTGCTAACAAAATATGCAAGCTCCAGCGATCCATCTATGGACTGGTGCAAGCATCTCGGAGTTGGAATATACGCTTTGATGAGTTGATCAAAGCATATAGTTTTATACAGACTTGCGGTGAAGCCTGTATTTACAAGAAAGTGAGTGGGAGCACTACAACATTTCTGATAAGTATATGTGAATGACATATTGTTGATCGGAAATAATGTAGAATTATTCTGCAAAGCATAAAGGAGTGCTTGAAAGGAATTTTTCAAAGGAAGACCTCGGTAAAGCTGCTTACATATTGAGCTTCAAGATCTATAGAGATAGATCAAGACGCTTGATAAGTTTTTTCAATGAGTACATACCTTGACAAGATTTTGAAGTAGTTCAAAATGGAGCAGTCAAAGAAAGAGTTCTTGCCTGTATTACAAGGTGTGAAGTTGAGTAAGACTCAAAAGCCCGACCACGGCAGAAGATAGAAAGAGAATGAAAGTCATTCCCTATGCCTTGGCCATAGGTTCTATAAAGTATGTCATGCTGTGTACCAGATCTATTGTATACCCTGCACTGATTTGGCAAGGGAGTACAATAGCAATCTAGGAGTAGATCACTGGACAGCGGTCAGAATTATCCTTAGTGAAATAAGGATATGTTTCTCGATTATGGACGTGACAAAAAGGTTCGCCGTAAAGGGTTACGTCGATGCAAGTTTTGACACTGATCTGGATGACTCTAAGCCTCGATCTAGATACATATTGAAAGTGGGAGCAATTAGCTAGAGTAGCTCCGTGCAGAGCATTGTAGACATAGAAAATTGCAAAATACATAACGGATCTGAATGTGCAAGACCATTGACTAAGATTCTCTCACAAGCAAAACAATGAACCCACCTTAGTACTCTTTGGGTGTTAATCACATAGCGATGTGAACTAGATTACCGAATCTAGTAAACCCTTTGGGTGTTGATCACATGGCGATGTGAACTATGGGTGTTAATCACATGATGACGTGAACTATCGATGTTAATCACATAGTGATGTGATCTAGATTATTGACTCTAGTGCAAGTGGGAGACTGAAGGAAATATGCCCTAGAGGCAATAATAAAGTTATTATTTATTTCCTTATTTCATGATAAATTTTTATTATTCATGCTAGAATTGTATTAACCGGAAACATAATACATGTGTGAATACATAGACAAACAGAGTGTCACTAGTATGCCTCTACTTGACTAGCTCGTTAATCAAAGATGGTTATGTTTCCTAACCATAGACAAAGGAGTTGTTATTTGATTAACGGGATCACATCATTAGTTGAATGATCTGATTGACATGACCCATTCCATTAGCTTAGCACCCGATCGTTTAGTATGTTGCTATTGCTTTCTTCATGACTTATACATGTTCCTATGACTATGAGATTATGCAACTCCCGTTTGCCGGAGGAACACTTTGGGTGCTACCAAACGTCACAATGTAACTGGGTGATTATAAAGGAGCATTACAGGTGTCTCCAAAGGTAGATGTTGGGTTGGCGTATTTCGAGATTAGGATTTATCACTCCGATTGTCGGAGAGGTATCTCTGGGCCCTCTCGGTAATGCACATCACTTAAGCCTTGCAAGCATTGCAACTAATGAGTTAGTTGCGGGATGATGTATTACGGAACGAGTAAAGAGACTTGCCGGTAACGAGATTGAACTAGGTATTGGATACCGACGATCGAATCTCGGGCAAGTAACATACCGATGACAAAGGGAACAACGTATGTTGTTATGCGGTCTGACCGATAAAGATCTTCGTAGAATATGTAGGAGCCAATATGGGCATCCAGGTCCCGCTATTGGTTATTGACCGGAGACGTGTCTCGGTCATGTCTACATTGTTCTCGAACCCGTAGGGTCCGCACGCTTAAGGTTACGATGACAATTATATTATGAGTTTACATGTTTTGATGTACCGAAGGAGTTCGGAGTCCCGGATGAGATCGGGGACATGACGAGGAGTCTCGAAATGGTCGAGACGTAAAGATTCATATATTGGATGATATGGTTAGGCCAAGGGGTCAAGCCCATGAGGCTTTAGGTCGGTGCAAAAGGAGTTTTGCGGAGGCCAGGGGGCCACACGCCGGAGACCCTGGCGTCTGGCCCTGGGCCAGACGCCAAGGCCCATGGCGTCTGGGCCAGACGCCAAGGATTGTGGCGTTTGGTCCTGGAGTCCGAGTGGGACTCTTGCCTTTCAGGCAAAACCGACTTTGAGGAGGCTTTTGCTCCAAGTTTCGACCCCGGGGCTCAACATATAAATAGAGGGGCAGGGCTAGCACCAAAGAGAAAACAAGTTGATCCACGTGATCTATTCCTTAGCCGTGTGCGGTGCCCCCAGCCACCATAGTCCTCGATAATACTGTAGCGGAGTTTAGGCGAAGCCCTGCTGCTGTAGTACATCAAGATCGTCACCACGCCGTCGTGCTGACAGAACTCTTCCCCGACACTTTGCTGGATCGGAGTCCGGGGATTGTCATCGAGCTGAACGTGTGCTCGAACTCGGAGGTGCCGTAGTTTTGGTACTTGATCGGTTGGATCGTGAAGACGTACGACTACTTCCTCTACGTTGCGTCAACGCTTCCGCAGTCGGTCTGCGTGGGTACGTAGACAACACTCTCCCCTCTCGTTGCTATGCATCACATGATCTTGCGTGTGCGTAGGAATTTTTTTGAAATTACTACGGAACCCAACAATGGTGAGTATAGTAGTAGCGGTACCTGGCGGGGCGGTCTACGGATAGGGGTTGAACGGCGAAGGAGGAGAAGTGGGGTGGAGCCCTCCTGGAACGCCGGAGGTGACGAAGACGTACAGTTCAGTCAAGGGTGTGGCATGACGGCCGGGGTAATGGAGCAGCGGCGAAGGCAAGAGAGAAAGAAGGAAGGAGAGAAAATTGGGAGGATGGAGGCGCGGGGTCCGGGAAGGGTTTTGGGTGGGTCGGGGGTGTCGGAGTCCTACATGTGTGTTGTCCGGACTCCCACAAAGCTCTCCGTGTTTGTCTTTCGTTTGTAAGAGAAAGTACGTCCGGACCGCACCGTGGACCGATACAGTCCGACGTTGTATGGCGTTCGCGGTCCGAACAACATGGCCCGGACGTATGCGGGCGGTTTGAGGGTCCATTTACATATGGTTGTGTGTATCTACATAAGTCGAAGATTTTTTTTTCTTTTCGAAAAATGATATGCTCCACTTTTAGAGCACGATGGCGTGTGTAAAAGGTCAAAGAACAAAATAATGTGTCAAGAGTCTATACCTCTATACCTATACCTATAACTACTTTTTTACTAATAAAGCAAGGGGTGTTTCATCAATTTTCTTATCCATTTATCATCAAATTTTTTTTCTATCCAAGATGGTACTAAATTTTTATGTGTTCGTCTGCTAGTAAAAAAAGATTATTCCGGAATTTCGTACGTGGGCCGTGTGTTGTGGCCCAGCGAAACCAGCTCACTAATTTTTCTGCCCACGCAGCTGGAAAAATTCTATTTTCTGCACAGGGTGGCAAATAATCGGTTCTTCACACAGGACAACCAATAATGGGTTTGCCCATTTTTCTCTGTTTCTTTGTTTTACTTTTATTTTATTCTCCTTTCCCTATCTCCTTTTTTCCTTTCCAAGTTTATTTTTCTTACAGAATTTATTTCATAAATTCAAAATTCTCCAAAAATTTAGAATTTCAAAATAAAATAATAAATTTTTGGAATTTTTTTCTGAATTTGAAAATTTTGTTCCTATTTTAAAAAATATTCGGAACTTGAAAAAAGTTTCCCATTTTTTTAAAAAAATTATTGCTTTTCAAAATTGTTTGAGATTTATAAAAAGAAAATGGCATTTCAAAAATTCGAAAAATATTCTTGGTTTATTGAAATTTTCACAATTCAAAATAACATTTGTGTATAAAAGATAAACATTTTCGAAAAAATTTATGAATTTTGAACACATGTTCTCGTTTAAAAAAAATGTTCACAAATTCAAATATTGTCCATGTTTTTATTTAAAAAAATTGGTGTTTTCAAAAAATGTTCGTGAGTTTTAAAAGATGTTCTTGTTTCAAATTTTGTTCGTGCTTTTCTGAAAGTGTACATAATTTTAGAAACCTATTTAGTATTTAAGAAATGGTTCATGTTTTTTACAATATTCAAAAATTTCATACCTGAAAATCTCCTCGATTGAATAGAAAAGTAGATTGAATAATCCATGGACCTTCTCTGGCGTACGATGACGTAACAATACTCTTAAATGCCCTTCATCAATGAATGGAAGAATAGCGGATTGATTATTTCACACCCGGCGAATCCAAGAAGCTAAATGTTCCTTTTCCACGTGCATACGGGGTTTTGTTTGCACATATAATTCTCATTAACTTTAATACATGTTATTTTTTCCTCATTATAACGCACGGGCATATGTGCTAGCATATACTTACATGTCAACGCACGCTTGCTGTACGATGCAATTTAGTAGCTAGCTTTAGATTTCACTATACAAAAAAAAGACGTACACATGAACCGGCACACCTCTCCAAACCCAAGGCAACATCGCAACTCTTCGACACAAATTAAGAGGAGGCTAAGTGAACGTTTGAGAGAGTTGAGGGGCCTAATTTAGGCGTACACAATGATCAAAATCTGAATAAGATAAATTTGGCGTAAATAATGACCAATTTTCGCCCTGAGGGGCCTAATATTAAGTGTTAAGCTTCAACACAAAAGTAACAAAAAGTAACATCCAAGTTCCAGAAGCACTTGCACAACAGACAATATTTCATTATTTCAAATCAATTCCGCCACTATCCATTGATAAACAAAGTGTAGGCTAGTTCATCAAGTGATAATTACGTTTTAGAGCATCCACATGATTGGCATACTCCCGAGGTGGCAGAATGGCACACTGCCCAAGGAGGCATTTATCAGTATATCTATATCTCCAATAAAGAGAATTTGACATTTTCATCCTTTCATCTTTTTTTTAATCCTCTCTCTTATGGAATCATATGCAGTAATGATTCTTCGCTTCTTAGCATTAGGCTGGTCGTAATGAAAGTATTATAGCTAGTATCATGCATGCCAACTAGGCAGTTTTGATAACGTGGCATAGAATTAAATGAAGAAAGAGATGGTTGAGTATCATATTATGATACCGTATCATAATAAATGCTAAACTACTATGCGTCATGCATGGCAATAAATAAAGACATCTATAATACTAATACATGATACTATGCATTAGAAAGGTAGTATTATACACTAGTATCATAAGCATGATACTAACTTATGATACTATCCATTACAACCAGCCTTAGTGAATCCACAAGCATTCCCTAGAATGCAAAGGGATTTTACCAACCCCACAAGTGAAAATTTCATTGTACTCCTATTTTCTCAGCATGGCATACCCTAGGCAATAAATGTTACTACCTCTTATAGCATCTATAGTCGGGTACCACAAACCCCCATATACACCTGGGCGGGCAGCCCGATCACTGACCAGTCAAGAAAACCAAACCCAAACGGATGCCTCATACTGGTCCTATACGCCCGGGCTGACCGGCACCCCTCATATCTAGCCCCAATCTGGGGCGGGTATGAGGAGGCTCGGATGCATCCGCCAACGTCGGACAGGACTATCCAGACACACTGCAAATCACACCAAAATGAACAAGTCCACCAAACCCACCGCCCTCCTCCCGCTTCTGTCCACCATTTCCCACACCCGAGCCGTCGTGCAGAAAGAAAGGATGGATTGGGACCGGGGGAGGGTAAACAAGAAGTTTGTAAGTGAGAGCGACAAGTTGGCAATTGAGATGGAGAAGATAGAGTTGGAGAAGAAAGAGACGTATCTCAAATGGGAGATCAAGAAGGCCTAGACTATCAAATAAATAGAGATTGAGAAGGAGAGTTTGCAACTTGCTCAAGACAGAGGGGATTCGAGGATAATGTTGGCGGACGCAGGCCTCTAGGATGAGAAAGCAAAGATATGGCTTGTCGAGGAGAAGGAGATCAACGAATGAAGAGAGTACAAGATGGCGAGAGCGGCGATGTCATCAGTGGAGCAGGTGAGGGAGTCCTGGACTAGGGGGTCCACGGGCTGCCGGCCTATCTCTCATGGGCCGGACAGCTGGGCGGCGCTATAGCTGTTGGAGGGCCGGACTACGGGGCGACATTGTATGCGGATAGGAGACCTTTGGTGCCTTGGTGTGTGCTCCAAGTCAAGATAGAAGATTCGGCATACTAATTCCTTTGTTGTAACCGACTCTGTGTAACCCTAATATCCCTGGTGTCTATATAAACCAGAGGGTTTAGTCCGCAGAGGCTAGAACAACAACCATCATCCTACTAGCCTAGGGTTTAGTTCATCTGATCTCGTGGTAGATCGACTCTATAATCCACATATACACAAGCAATATAATCAAGATGGACGTAGGGTTTTACCTCTTAGAGAGGGCCCGAACCTGGGTAAATATCGTGTCCCTTGTCCATTGTTCCCCATTGATCCAAGATCCACAGTTTGGAACCCCCTACCTGAGATCCGCCGGTCTTGATACCGGCAGCAGGCGACATGGATGGAGGCGAAGCAGGCGAAAGGGATGTCGCAACAGAGAAGACGGCACACGGATGGCCTACAACGAGTGATCCGTCATGCTTGGACTTGATTTTCATTTTGGCATGTTTTAATTATTGAACTATGATTATTATTATTTTGATTTGTTGGATTGTTGAACTGTTAAATTGTGATGAATTCGTGTTGTATGATCCATGTGCATGGATTGCACGGACTTGAGGGTTGAATTTGAGGTGTATGGATGCCTTGCATGCCATATGAGGGGCCGTCTGGCGCTGTCCGAGTACGCTTAGGGGCCCGGATATGCAAGTCCGGTTGTAGATGCTCTTAGTGTTGGATCTAACATTTAATTTAATGTTATGAAAACCTAAATTTGTGGAGGGATTAAAACTATAAAACTAGAAACATCGAATAAGGTAATACATATTAAGAATCACCGTAGAAACCATTCTTACTAACAAATCATCTCTTGGCTAAGAGAAAGAAAGATCCTTTTTGGGTTTTTCTCTCTTCCACCTCATCAGTTATACTATGTGTTGGGGATATTACTATCAGTCATGACCCGCCCAGGAGGGGCCGGGTCAGCCCCAATGGCGGGTTACGCAAGAAACCCAGTAAACATTCAAGACGATAGTTTATTAAACCTTATAGAAGGCCCAAGGGCCTGGAGGCGGCTTAAGGCCTGATATTGTAAACCGCAGTATGTAAGGAAAGACTTGTAAAGAAAGGCATGTAAAGGAAGCCACCGAGCCGGACACGATTATGAGCCGGCCGGGACTCTATAGGCCACCAGGCGTCAAGCCATGTATATAAGGGGACGACCCGGTGGCGGCTTAGGGCAAGAAACAACAAATCGATAACCAAGCCGGCGAGTTGAGCCTCTTGGTGATCGAAACCCTAGCAATACCAATCCCAACTAGACGTAGGCTTTTACCTTCATCGTAAGGGGCCGAACTAGTATAAAACCCTCTCGTGTCCTTTGTCCCGATTAACCCCTTCAAGCTTCCTAGTGCGATGGCCCTACGACTAAGTCCTTGCTCTAGGACATCTACTGTGACAATTCCACGACAGTTGGCGCCCACCGTGGGGCCAGCGCACGGTGGATTTGAGTTCTTGAAGGGTAGCTTCGAAGGGCTCAAGGGATACGCTGTGGGCCGGATGACCAAGAGTCGTTGCGGCAAGCTCTACATCAACGACGAAGGCTGGGGCCCCGAGGCCGGCTCAATTGAGTACGGGTACCGGGTCCCCTTTGGCGGAATTCACGTCTTCATCGGCCGGATCGGCGAGTCAGGTCCTGAGACGGACGTCCACACCAACCTCATCGAAACGGCTAGGCACGCGAGGACCGCCCGTGTTCAATCTGCCGTGAAGCATGCCTTTGTAGGTTGCGTCCACGGCGGTGAATACTCTGAAGGATCGGTGGAGGGCGGTGAGACGGCCGTCTGTTCTGACACTGCATCATCAATGGGCGAGACAGACTCTTTGTACCAACTGCAGGATGGCGTGCTCGGGGGCTGTTCCGATGGCAGCAGTATTCTGGACCCTCTTGAGCCGCCGAATTGGGCCGGAGTCTTCATGGCAGGGACACAGCCCGGGCAGAACTCTACAGCAGCGGCGGCAACAGCTACCGGGTCGGCTGCAGCCAGGTCAGGAGACCCCGTGCGCCCTCCGGCTCAGATCTTGATGGACCTCATGGATAAACTGACGACTCTGTTGACTGCCGTGGTAGAGCCGGCGGATAAGGCCCAGCATGACGCAGAGGTGGCACGCGTACGTGAAGAGATGGTGCAAGCTAAGGAAAATCTAGCCGCGGAGGAAGTCGGGATGGCGGCAGAGCGGGCGGCTTTGGACATTCGTGCTCAACAGATTCAAGCAGAGACCTTCCGGCTCTCGGTGGATCTGAACGCGTCGAACGAGGTCATGAGGAGGAGGCATCAGAAAACCCAATCACGTCTGCCTCTGACGCTCGATCCTAGGAATCTTTTTCACACACCCGGAGCCGAGGCAAGTAACCTGCCGGAGGCACCCCGGATTACAACACCCAACGCACTGGTCCAGCCGCGTGTCATGGATCCACCTCATATAATTACCGCTCCGCCTCATTACGTCCCAACGCCGCCGGGTCACTTCTCCAACCCTTTGGAAAACCTCATCGCAGCATCGGCTCGTCTGGCGGCTCTTCCGATGGAAGGTGACTCACCAGTGGCAGTTGAAACACGGAGGGTAAGAGAATTTCTTCAAACAGCTCTGGCGCGGCAGGATGCATACTCCTACAGTCGAGACAGGATCCATTCAACTCCTCGCCCAAGCCAGAGCCCGAGTTACAATAGGCATATGGAATTCGCAGATATGTCAAGCAATGCTCAACGCCACAACCGGCCATACAGGCATGAGCCGGTGCGGGCTGGAGCCCTTAACTTGGCGGATCAGGAGAGGATTCGACAAGAGGCGGAATGAGCAGTTCAAATGGCAGCAGATCAGGCGGCTCATCAAACTTTTCCGGCTTATCCAGCAACCTCAGTCGAGGCAGGAGTGGCCACAAGAACTTGAGGCGTTCCTTGCTTGGTGCCGGCCATACGTAATGAGTGTTTGCCAAAGGATTTTAAGGGGCCTCGTAAGGTGCCTAATTACACAGCTGACTTACAGCCCGGGGCTTGGATTGAGAGTTATGAGATGGCTATGGAGTTATTGGAGGTCAACGATGCAGCAATGGCCAAGTATTTCACTATGATGTTAGATGGAACAGCTCGTACTTGGTTGAAGGCATTGCCACCCAATTCTATCGGCTCATGGGCGGAGTTGAAGGCCCGGTTCATCCAGAACTTTAAAGACACGTGTAAGCAGCCTATGTCGATTGTGGACCTGACCAATTGCAAGCAAGAGGATGGTGAATCCACAACCCATTGGGTGCGCCGGGTCAAGGAGATAATACATTCATCTAATAAGATGGATGCCGGCTCAGCAGTCTTAATGTTGGAGAAAAATTGCCGTTTTGAACCTCTGAAGCAGAAGCTGGGGCGGCTCAAGCGTGACTGTAATGACATGGGAATGTTGATGGCGGCTCTCGTCAAGTATGATGATTCTGATACTACCAAGGACCCGGTGTATGACGAAGAAAAGGCGACGAAGGGAAAGAAGAATGGCAACGGCAAGGGTCACCAGCATAACCCGGCGAATCAAGGAGGTAATAAACGTAAGGATGATGAGTTTGTTGCTAACACCAATGCACAGGGCGGAAATCAACGGCGCAAGGGCAGACAGCCCCCTTGGTCGGGCGGGTCAGGTCCCACCCTTGAGCAATTATTGAATGAGCCTTGTCTAAAGCATGGCACCCGGGAGAAGCCAGCCACCCACCTGTGGAAAGATTGTATGATCATGAAGGCGTTTAAAAATTCAAACACGTTTGATGGAGGTCACGGCCCAGGTGGCGGCTCAGGTGGAGGCGGTTTCCAAGGCCCGGGTGCCGACTCAGGTGGAGGAGGATTCCACAGTCAGGGCCATCCCGGTAACCAAGGAGGGTATAATCCGCAACCCGGCCAAGGTAATCAGCAGCAGCAGTCTGGATATCAGAGCAACCCGAAGCAGCTGAATAGTGGGCAATACCATGTATTCACCACTAGCTTATGTAAGAGAGACCAGAAGCTTCACAAGAGGGCCGTCAATGTCGTGGAGTCGGCGATTCCACGTTACTTACGTTGGTCAGAGCAGCCTATTGTGTGGAGCAGAGAGGATCACCCACTCCGGGTCGATAATCCGGGTCACTTGGCTTTGGTAGTGGCACCTCAAGTTGGTGGATACAAATTCACTAAGGTACTCATGGATGGAGGCAGCAGCATCAACATCCTCTACTACGAGCTATCCCCACCTTGGGAAGGACCCTTTGTGGTCAGCAATAACTTAAACAACGGGTCGTATTACCTCATTGACGTTCGAGAACACAAAGATTCATGTAAGTCGGGGGAGGAGACCCTCCGGCCGTGGAACATTGCTCAACTTCGGCCATACTACACCTGAGCTACCGGCTCTCATCATGTACATACTTTAACATTGTATATACCATGATAAGTAATAAAGTAAGACCATAGGTCTCTTTTCTTTTCAAAGATTATGCATCTTTGTTATTTCTTATTTTCAAATGACTATTAAGGAGCTGATCATATTTGAATCAAGTCTAACCTTTTTTGGTCCGGCTTATGATCGTATTCGAATCTAGCTGCAATTATCATGGTCACTTGGGGGCTTCCTGTTCAAACATAGGTCATATTCGAACCAAAGAGAACATAGCTGTCGTAACCCTCTTGATCGGCTCAAGGCCAAACTCACTAGGGGGCTTCTTGATCGTATCCGAATCATAGCTTAACCCCTTTTGGGTCTGACTTGGATCGTATTCGAATCAGGGTCGTTAAAAACCTCTCAAGGTCATTTGGGGGCTTCCTGTTCAAACATAGGCCGTATTCGAACCAAAGAGAACATAGTTGTGGGTACCCTCTTGATCGATGCAATGCCACAGCCACCGGGGGGCTATATGGTCGTATTCGAACATTAGCTTAACCCCTTTGGTCCGGTTTACTGATCGTATTCGAATCAGAAGCCACCAACCTTTAAATATAAGGTCAAATCATACTTGTTAACTGTTATTTGCCTTTGAGTTTCTTGTTGCAAATAATTAGCATGATCTTCTTTGTCGGCTTGTCTATTTGACAACAAGGCTACCAAGGTATGACGATCATTAAAGTATTCAAAGGTATTGATTTCTTAGAAAGATTGAGTTATCAGCTTCATTACCTGGGTTACTCAAGCCGGTGGTCTAAGGATCAAAGGTACAAGTATGGCTATTATTTATATATAATTGTCTGCTGCATTAACTAAAGAGTTAGTTTCAGCCCTTGTCCTTTATTTATATCTGTTTTCTGTTTTCTATTATGATAAACATATTGGATATAAGCCGAGTGTTTTAACCCGTTCGGTTCTAAGCCGTCAAGCCAGTCTTTTCTCTTGTATCTATAGGGAACAGAGTTAAAGTGTTGCAGAAACAATCATCAAATATAATGCATATATTGCCATCAGGAAACACGGAGTCACATACAGTGTTTTATGCATGATGGCATAAGCAAGGCATTCAGTGTTTTGACAGCTAAACTATACACGGCTTTTTATAAGCCAATGAAGATGGTTATTATTCCTCCCTCGCCGGTTCACCGCCCTCTATTGGCTGGAAGTTGGGTTTTGACCAGTCAAAACCATTCACGGTGACGAATTCTGCTTCATCGTCGATCAGGCCTGCCGGGTCAACTTCCGGGGCAAATGTATTTTCTCTTACAGGCGGGATCAAATCCGTCACCTTGTACGAGGGAGTCGCCATCTTCTTATTTTCAGCATCAAAACCCGGCTGATACTTGTCAATGTTGGTATCATCTCCAAGGGTAGTTTCCTGAGGCCAGACTCCGCGCACGCAAGCCATGAAGTCATCCTGCTTAAAGGGAGATCCGTCTTCCTTCACGGTGGGATAGCCTCTGGCCACGTCCGCCGGGTCTAGGTCTGGCACCCAAGCCTTGGAGCAGCTCAAGACAGTCAAAGCCCCGGCTCCCGCACAGGAGCGCTTCACTTCTTGAAATCTGGCAGGCAGGATTGATAGTTTCTTCAAAATGTCGCTGAGCCGGTTGGGTCCTTGATTGGCAGGAGAGATGGCGGCAAGTGCCTATTGTGCGCCAATATACAGTTGTTCTACTAAAGTGTACACTGCCTTCAGTTTAATCAAAGGATCTTGGCTCGGGTTCTTGCTTCGTGGGCCTGCGCATGTTTTAAAAACAAAGTCAGCTGGCGGCTTATATTCCGGATCAGCAAAAAGTACATAAGATTAAAAACGGATGGCTTACCAAAGATGATGGCCACCATTTGAGACACCCGGCCCTTTAAGCCGTTCAGCTCTGTTGACACCTCTTCAAGGGCTACTTCGGCTCTCTCAGCGTGTTGTGTCAGAAGCATTTTTTCCTCTGCCCAGGTCTTCTTCTTGGCAGCCAAACTAGTCTTTAAGTTTCCCGTCTCAGAGAGACTTACTTGCAATTTGGAGTTAGCAGACTTGATTTCTGTTTCCTGACCTGCTAGTCGGGTCTTCGCATCAGTCAATTGTGAGTTTAGTTCAGATAAAGCATTCTGCAAAAAGAGCATACTCAAATGAGTCAAGATTTCGCTTCAAGTTCAACAATCAAGATTCAAGTCTCAAGTACTTTACAAAAAACCACTTGACACTTGGGGGCTAATGTATGCCAAATCAAATTTTTATGACTCTAAAGACAAACTTTAAGTCCCAAGTACTTTACAAAGTAACAGCACTTGGCACTTGGGGGCTAATGTATGCAATTCAGCAAGTTTCTCAAGGTTAAGCCGGAATATTAAGTTCTTTGAATACGGTACAAAACAATTTAAGGTACCGGCTCATTTATGATTAAAAAGAACCGGCCCTTGGGGACTACAGGTGAAGTTTTGTTTTATTTTATTGAATTCAAGAAAATCAAAGGTAAAGGTCTTGGCCTATATGCTAAAGTCTACAGATCATTCCGGTTGTCTCATAATCAGACTTGGGGGCTAAAGGAATATAGATAAGCCGGAAGAACATACCTCGTATTTCAGCTGCAACTGTTTGACCATTTCGATCTCAGAGTCGCGACTGGAGTGCACATGACTGAGATAGCCGGATAAAATATCGTTGGCATTTAGATGGTCGTAATTGGCAACGTCAAAGCAAACTTTCTGCCTCTCAAATGCCTCTTGTTTCACAGTACACCGAGCCAGCACGATTGGATTCCCCGGTTCAATAAAGCGGCTCCCGGTGATCTGAGCGTCTTGTGCAGACGGTGATGGAGGGTTGGATGAGCTTGATGGTCCAGTAGCAGAAGGGTTCACAGTGGTCTCATCAAACGACGGCTCGGGAGGATTTGCTTCTGCATCAACAGGCGGGTCTTCTGGAGCGTCGGTTAATGGAGAAGATGGCCTGGCCGGGTCATATGCAAGCACCGGCGGGTCTTCCGCCGGTTTAGCTGCCTTTGCCTTCTTGGATTTAGCTTGGCCACTAAGAGAAATGTTGCAGGATTGTCAGTATAAAGATACAATTTGAACAACTCGGAAAAAGGAGGATTTTTCATTACCCATGGGCAGTCTTGAAGGCCGGAAATTGCGTCTGCGATGAGTCGCCAGAAGAGCGAGACACCTCCTGAAAAGATAAAACAAAGTTAAAGTAAGGCAGGGGAAAGGATCCATTAAACAGAGTTAAAGACAGAAAGAAGTAAACCTCGTTCGGGCGCTTCTGAGGAGTCTGTTGAAGAACAACAGTCGGCTCATCCTCGGTTCGAGCCTGACGGCGGCTTTCATGTTGCTGTTTTTTCAAACAAAAGTTGGGATCCAAGTGAGCTAACGGGTTAGAAAACCTTACTTTACGGATCACTCGTCAATTTTTTTGTCTTGGCAAAGGCTTTGAGTCGGAGGAAATGATAGTTACCTCTGCTTCCGCGGCCTGACTGGCCCCGGTGTCATCCTGGTAATGATCAGTGTTAATAATATTGTTAAAAAATTGGCCAAGGGAATCAAGGGCTACCTCCGAATCAGATGTATCATCAAGCTTCATCCAATCTTCAGCAGTGTTCTTCTTCTTCTTTTTCAATCTCTGGGTCGTTTTCTTGGCGTTTATGGCGGCAACTTTCGCTTTCTTGGCAGCCTCGTGGTCATACTTAACTTTCCAGAAGTCAGAATTGGCCTGCAGACAGGTAAATATGAAAAGTCGGGCAAGTATTAAACAATAGGTCTGGGAAAAATACAAAGGAGAGAGTTCAGAATATTCTTAATTCTGGCACCGGGTTAAGCTTGCAGAAGGGGTTTAACCCAACAATGCTGCAATCTTCGTATTTCCCATTCACTAGAAGGGTCGACATTGAGACAATATCTTCTTCTGTCAATTGAACGGGGCTGTGGCGAAGAGAGTCATCCGGGCCTCCACCATACTCATACATCAGCTTTGACCAGCGATTTAAAGGAATGACCCGCCATGAGATCCAGCAGCGGGTCAGATCAACTCCAGTTAACCCGTTCCCCAACAGAGCATTGATCCTTTTGATGGATGGTATCAACCTCTTGCGTTCAGCGACAGTAAGCTTATCAGGAAGCGCAAACTTGGAGTCAAGATGATTGGGGCGATAATCCGACAGTGGCTTCTCGTTTGCTGGTGAATTGTCCTGGCAGTAGAACCAAGTCTGGTTCCAGTCCTTTGGGTGACTTGATAAGACAATGAGGGGGAAGACGGCACCCTGCCGGCGCTGAATTGATATGCCTCCAAGCTCTAAGCTAAGGCCGTTGGTGCACTCGTTCTGCCGGTTCAGATAAAAGTATTCTCTAAACAACTCCACGGTCGGCTCTTGTTGAAGATATACTTCACAGAGTACTTGGAAGTTACAGATGTTAGATATGGAATTAGGCCCGATATCTTGAGGATGGAGCTTTAAAAAGTGGAGGACCTCTCTGAAGAACTTTGAGCCGGGCGGTGAGAAGCCACGGTTCATCTGGTCAGTGAAAACAATCACTTCACCGTCTCTTGGATTGGGTCGTTCTTCTTCCGAGTCAGGGGCACGGTAAGACATGACGGTTTTCGCTGGCAAAATCCTATGGTGAAGAACTCTTTCAAACGTTCCTCAGTTACGGTTGAGGGAACCCAGTTACAGATGGTTGGTGCTTTGGACGGCATGATGTGCAAAGACGAACTAAAAAGAAAGGCAACATGTCGGTTCAGTTTAATGGTGAGATTGACAGTTAGCTAATGATGATGCAAACAAGTAATGGCGGCGTAGTTAAGGGCTAATGAAATCTAAGGAAAATTAAGCCGGCATGGTAAGCCGCCATGACTACAGATATTTGAGGAAGGCAAATTAAGCTAAGTGTTGAGACAAACAAGTTTCCTAAATTGTTTGGTATTATTCCAGATCAAATGGCTATTCAAAATGGAAAAAATTCTAGACCTAAAAAGTTTAGTGCAGAGGAGTCTGAAAGTTCTAAAGCAGCCTTTGAATCAGAAAAAGGGATTTGTGGATCAAGAAGAGGTACAAAAACACTACCGCGCGAGCATATATATAGCTTTTTGGATCAGAAAAGGCTTGCGGTGGAAGAACTACGATGAAATATGGAGAACATGCAGGAGCTCAGAAACCCTAATGCAGATCTGAGAAACGAAGGAAAGAACACTTACGGTTGCAGGTTTTCTGCGGAGGTCGCCGCGGTCTCTCTGAATCGGTTCGGGTTGATGCAGCGGCCAAAGTCGACGGAAACGGAGATGAGGCGCGGCGGCGGCAGAGCTCGAGCAGCAGGGGTTTGCGAGATGAAGAAGACGGAGTAAGAGAGGAGAATGAGAAGGCCGAGGCATGCCTATTTATAAGGAATGATGTGAACAGACGGGCGCGAAAACCGAGGAGAGCCGAATAAAGGTTATCTAGCTACATAGACGCCTCGATTCTCGGGAAGCATTAAAGATAAAAGATCCGTTGGGAGATGACATCATGAAAGTTCTTTGCGTATTCAAGAGATGACATCACGACGGGTTACGAAAACTTCAACGAAGATAAGAAGATGTATTTTTGTTAAGTATTGAAGATTGACAAAGAATGAAATTCAAAGTCAACCTGGGGCCTAATGTTGGGGATATTACTATCAGTCATGACCCGCCCATGAGGGACCGGGTCAGCCCCAATGGCAGGTTACGCAAGAAACCCAGTAAACATTCAAGACGATAGTTTATTAAACCTTATAGAAGGCCCAAGGGCCTGGAGGCGGCTTAGGCCCGATATTGTAAACCACCGTATGTAAGGAAAGACTTGTAAAGAAAGGCATGTAAAGGAAGCCACCGAGCCGGACACGATTATGAGCCGGCCGGGACTCTGTAGGCCACCAAGCGTCAACCCATGTATATAAGGGGACGACCCGGTGGCGGCTTAGGGCAAGAAACAACAAATCGATAACCAAGCCAGCGAGTTGAGCCTCTTGGTGATCGAAACCCCAGCAATACCAATCCCAACTAGACGTAGGCTTTTACCTTCATCGTAAGGGGCCGAACTAGTATAAAACCCTCTCATGTCCTTTGTCCCCATTAACCCCTTTAAGCTTCCTAGTGCGATGGCCCTACGACTAAGTCCTTGCTCTAGGACATCTGCCGTGACAATTTCACGGCACTATGTGACTTGATTAATTTAGCACTATTGTACATGCCCTTTATGCACGGCTATGCATGAGTTTGTTTAAGCGTTATATAGTTATTAGTTGATTTTTTGGAACCGGGCGGAACCCCTTTCCATTGCAAATGAACGGAAATACAACATTTCAAGAAACATCATCAGGGAGAGGGGAAGAGGTAGAGGAAGTTCGAGCACTGTCAAGAAAACCACTACATCCGCCCGCCTTCGAAACGGATGCCATGGGGCGAAAATCTGAGGAGTACAAACCATCAAAACTAGCCCCATTACATCTCCAAAACCAAAAGGAGAGCAGGAGAGCTAGTGCAACAGTACACATAGTTAGAGAAACCTCACACCAAGAGCCAAGAGAAAAGCTAACTAGAACGAAGCACATCCTAGAGACCGCCATCTACTGTCCTTCAATCGGACATCTGGCTGAATCACATAGCTTCATAAGATGCATAGTGCTTGCCCTCACCATCTCAGCACCTGTGCGGAGAGTCTTCGCGTCCTTGCCTTGTTGTAGACCTACTCAATATAACAAGAAAGAACACATGGATAAAACAACTTCAGATGGGGATTTAATCTACTTCTTCTCAAACATAACACGGTTACGGGCCAGCCAAGTTTCCCAGGATATGGCTACAAGTCCCACCGTATAAAACTTCTCTCCATCAGGGAGGAAAGTCTGGCACCAGGCAAAATATTGCCAATAAGTATTAGGACAGCTCTCGGTTCCCAGCACAACTCCAAGCTATCGCCAAACAATTCTAGCAAGAGGGCAGGTAAAAATAGATGCCGGGAAGTTTCTAACTCGCTGCAAAAGGAGGGACACGAATTATCGAGCCACTTTTTCTTCTTCATCACCTGCCTGGTAAGTACAACAACTTGTGACAACCGCCACATTTTTTTATCTTGAGAGGCATCCTAGCTTTCCAAATCCATTTAAAGTTATACCCACTAAGGGGTCTCTCAAGCCATTTGTACATAGACTTTGCCATATATTTACCATTGTTGTTGAGCCCCCAGTAAACATGATCACTATCACCGATAGGTGGATATCAGAGATAGTTTTGCACATCGAATCCCACTGCCCAGTCATATCAGAACTGAGCCTCCTTTACAAAAAGGTAGCAACATCTACAGACCGAAAGGTACTCATAGTACAATCTTGAAAGTTACAAATGTCAAAGAGCATAGGGTATTGAATCTGAAATGGGATCAGCCCATTAATAGAGTCTTTCTAGACCCTAGCGACGTTCCCAGATTCAATCCTAATTTTCTTACCAACCATGTAAAGATCTTTAATTTTTAGAAGGGCTTTCCAACAGGGGGGATCCGAGAACCTCAGACCAACTAAAGCTACAGTTTTGTTTTTCAGATATCTGGCACGGACGATGTCCTGCAAAATCCCATATTGGATCTCAAGCTTCCACAACCATTTGACCATCAAGTTGATGTTCTGTTTTCAGAGGTCCTTAACCCCTAGCCCTCCTTTATCTTTCGATCTACAAATTCTCCTCCATTTGAAAAGATAGTATCTCCTTTTTTATTACAAGCTGCCAGAAGAACCTTCTATTGTGCTTGTCAAGTTTTTCAATAAATGTTTTGTTCGTGAGCCACATAGACATATGATAAAGAGAGGTTTGAGTGAGGACATAATCTAAAAGGGTGTGCCTCCAACCCACAGATTCGGCATTTCCTACCCAGGCATCAAACTTTTCCGGGTACTTGCCAATAATAAACTTCCAATCCGAGTTTTTAAGCGTTGTAAAACTAACAGGCATTCCAAGATACTCAAGAGGGAAGCTACCAATATCGCACTTGAATAGTACTGCATATTATTTCACCACAATATCATCTCCCCCACTATTAAGATCTCACTTTTCTGAAAATTAACCCTAAGCCCGGACATCATTTCAAATATGTAGAGCAGCAACTTCAGATTAACTGCCTTGTCAACATCATGGTCTAGGCAGATGTATTGAAGTAGGGCCACACCATTAGGGATGAGGTCAGGTGCCATGACCACCACCAGGTTATTTTTTGGGGCATTCTTTATCATCTTAGTGAGGCTATCAGCATCTAGATTAAAGAGAAAAGGAGAATGGGGGTCACCTAGACGCACTCCTTTGGCACTTTGATGCTAACCGTGCGATTATGGAGAATCTGCTTGATCCATCCACACTAGGTATCACTAAATCCTCGGAGTTTGTGACATTCGAGGAGAAAATCCCAATTCACCTTATCATATGCTTTCTCAAAGTCCAATTCCAACACCACCCCAATTCTTTTCTTCACATGGGTATAGTTCATGAGTTCATCCATGATATTTCTTCCTTTAACAAAGGCATTGTGCCATTCTGGGTAGGGCTAATTAACTTGTCGGCATACTTAGCTACCTGACGATCTAACACCTTAGTTAACAGCTTATTTGGACAGTGCAACAGGCAAATAGGCCGGAATTGTTGAATCCTGCCAGCCCCGAATATCTTGGGAAGGAGGGTGATAACGCCATAGTTGGGACGCTGGACATCCAGTGTCCCATTATGAAAGTGCTTGAACAAGGACATAATATGGTCCTTGACAATCTCCCAGCATGCCTGATAAAAGTCGGCAGGGATATTATCTGGTCCAGGGGCTCTATTAGAGTCCATTGCAAACAAAGCTTCCTTCACTTGTTTCTCACTAAACTCTCTACACAGATCGATATTGTCATCTTCGTTTAACCACTCGATCGTTTCAAGATGAAAATGATTACCAGGAGCCGGTTATTAGTTGATGGTGATATGGTGTCCAAAATAAGCAAGTTCCGGTTTGTATGTCATGCATGCACGTCAAAAAAAGGTGAGGTAGCATGGACGCCGGCCGGCCAACCAAACTCCTTTCCTCTCCTCTCCACTCCTCCTTTGGTGGTGATATTATAGGTATCAATCATACAGTTGCATCCACGTCCGTACGTCGGCATTGAGATTTGAGAGAGAGGCCGGCGGCAATGGCGCGGACGACGCTCCTCCTCGCCGCACCACCACCACCTGCTCTACCACACGTACTGCTCCTCCTGCTCCTCCTGGGCATGGCCGCCGCCGACACCACCTCCACCACCAGCAGCACGGCCGCCGACACCACCAGCAGCAGCAGCGAACCGACGAGCGACCAACAGCAGCAGCAGGCGTCGTCGCCATCATCATCGTCCTCTCCAGCAGGAGCAGAAGCAACACCATCATCGTCATCATCCTATCCAGCAGGAGCGGCAGCAACACCATCATCGTCATCATCCTATCCAGCAGGAGCGGCAGCAACACCATCATCATCTCCAGCAGCAGCAACAACACCGGCATCGTCTCCGGCAGGAGCAGGAGCACCGCCGCCCCCGCCGGGGGCGGGGTTCTACAAGGGCATGTCCCGCGAGTTCGTGAACGAGCACAACAAGGTGCGCGCCAAGTATGACGCGCCGACGCTGGCGTGGGACAAGACGCTGGCCCTGTACGCGCGGCGGTGGGCGGCGCAGATACAGCAGGACTGCGACCAGGCCCGGCACTCGCCGCAGGCCCATCCGCTGGGCTACGGCGAGTGCTTCTTCGTGGGCAACAACGGCACCGCCGAGGACGCGCTGTGCAGCTGGGAGAGGGAGGAGTACATCTACGAGAAGGGCACCAAGCACTGCACCTCCGGCCACGACTTCCGCGACTGCGGCCACTTCGTCATCATGATCGAGAAGACGTACCACTTCGTCGGCTGCGGCCGCGCCCCCTGCCTCAGCGGCCCCCGCCAGGGCCAGTTCTTCATCTCCTGCAACTACAGCGCCGTTAGGCCCAACGCCACCACCGCCGGCGCCTCCAACCCCTCCTGAACCACCACCGGAGCCGGAGCCGGAGCCGGACCACCATCATCCACCTTTTTTTACCTACCTTTTCTATCTATCTAGATATCTGCTCTACTGTATTATATATTACCCTTCCTTCCTTCCTCCCTCCCTCCCTCCCTCCCTCACATGCAATGCATTGCAATGCAGTGCAAGCAAATGTGTATCATCTACACACATACATAGTGTATATTTACTACGGAGTACCTGTGTAAAAAATCGATTTCAATTTCCTTTGGGCGATTTCTCTTCTCTGCTGTCAACTAAATGGATCATCATAATATCAATGTAGCTTCCAACATCAATTGCCTACTTCATTCATTCATTCATTACTTACGTGCACAGAGATGCATGTATCACTCTCTCATACAAGAACATGACCGGTCCATCGACGGAGCAAACCCTGTTTTTTTTCATCATACAAGGGTCCATGATATGAGATATGAGATACGAGTGAGCGATCAATCGATTAACCTACGGTACAGATTGACTGAGCAACATCAGCTTCGGCTTGCGCGATCAGGATCAGATCGATAGAACATTTCATCATCTTCAGTGGATGACTGGCTTGAGGGGCTGCGCTCTCAGCTTCGACATGTCCAGCGCCGCGTCCAGCTCCTCGTCCACCTCACCCACCACGCCTCTGCATACGCCGTCAACAAACAACTCCATTTTTACATACATACATACAAAAAATTCAGTTAATGCATACATGTACAGAAGTGAAAGGGGCACGCACATGTTATCACCCCTGATGATGTACAGACCGAGGACAAGCTGCTGTACTCCCTCCTGCAACACAACACGGCGTCTGTCAGCAGGGAGATTGACAGGGAGGGTATAAAACTCAACAAGAAGAGTCAGTGTCCAAGGAACTAGTACGTATAATTTATTTATGCAAGAAAGACAGCAAGTCTTGTAGGATTTCCATATGAAAACCTTGATGATTACAAAAAGGAGCCTAACAGAAATACCGAAACTGGAAAACCAATCACCGCATGGGCAGACAGAGGAAAAAGGATGGGGCTGAAAATTTGATTTCATAAAAACCGGGGCAGCAGAGCACACAGAGTAAGCTTACTAACTAGCATGACACCTTGTGAACAAATAAGAGACCAGTAGAGTTATAATAGAAAGCTGGACTGGTCCTTGGTCCTAAGAAGATGATGTATACATGTACATATGGGGGGATGAAGTGTTGTGGTGTTGCATGGTAAAGCGTGGCACGGCTAGAACGAGGATTCCTCCTTCCTTATGTAATCACATGAGAAAAAGCTAAGCTTGGTAATTCTGTGCAGCCGCAAGGCACAGAGAGGATCACAAGCATGTACGTACTAGTTTACAGAGGGAGTACATGTTTGTGGATACTAGAACAGAGTGAGTGTGTGTTTTGTTTTAGCGGATTTGATTTATTATTGTTTCTCATCATCACATCACGGCAGACAGAATCAGGGGACATTGTAAAGATAGATAGACTAGAGGTAGGGTAAACAGAGCATGATAAGTAAGTCATTTTGGGGGAAGGAATGTGTTGTTGGATCATGAATTCATGATTGATGATACAAGCGAGCACACAGGCAGGAAGCATAGCATAGCATGAATGAATGAATTATTTGATTTGTAAAACAGACAGAGCAGACAATTGATTGGTGTGTGTTTCAAGTAAGGCAAAGACAAGCGTAAGAGAATTACAAGCGGCGATGGATTTTTGTGTCACATGACAGCAGCGCAATGCGATGTGCCTCTATCTACCTTAGTGAGGATGTAAGTAAATACAGTATATGATGACGATGTATTGGTATTGGCAGTTGAACTAAAGAGATAACCTTACCTTAGTGGAGTAGACCCTCTCGTGGGACTCGTCGAGGATTATGTTGGTGGCCTGGTCGAACCCGCGCAGAGTCCCCTGATTGAGTAAAGAAGAAAGATTTTTTATTTTTATTTATTTTTGTTATGAAGACAGCAGAGCAGAGGCAGCAATAGCAATAGTAAAGAAGAAAGAAAGAAAGAAAGAAAAGAGCTTAAATTACCACGATGTTGCGGCCGTCGTTGGTGATGACGGAGATCACCTCTACATACATACATACATACATACATAAAGAAGGAGAAAAGAGTTGAGTGGACGAAGAAATCCAAGGAAATTGAAACAAGCTACTCCTCTTGATTTGAAGGAGTCAGTCAGTCAGTCAGTCGAGGGACAGAGAGGATCACAAGCATGTACTCCTCTCCTTCTTTAGCATAGAGAAGGGGAGTAGGAAGGAAGGAAGGGCAGGGAGACTCACGGTCGACGAGGGACTCGAGCGTCGGCCCCACGGACGCCATCCTCTCCCCTTCTCTCCTCCTCGGGCTTGGGCGGCGGCGGCGGCGGTGGTGGAATCGAATCGTCCTCCTCGGGCTTGGGCGGCGGCGGCGGCGGCGGCGGAATCGAATCGAGCTAGGGTTCCCTCAGTTCACTTCATCAGACCAGACCAACAAGAAAGAAAGAGACTTGGTGGGCTGGGCCGTCTTCTTCTGTTATTATTAGCAAGCAACCGGCCCAAACAGTCTTTCCCTCCCTCCCTCGTCTTCTTCTTCCTCCGCCGCCGCCGCCGCCACCCTCCCCTCCCCTCCTCTCCTCTCCCCTACAGAAAAGAAAAGAAAAGGAGAGAGATGGACGCCGCCGGCGGCAACGGAAGCAGCAGCAGCGTGATGTGCCAGCTGGTGAGCGCGGAGGGGGAGCAGCTGGGCGCGGCGCTCTACCTGCCGCACAACGTCGGACCGCCGCAGCTCCAGGACATCGTCAACCAACTACTACACAACGTACCCACCTATTGCTTCTTCTTCTTCTTCTTTTCTTCTTGCTCTCTCTCTTCTTTTTCCTACCTCACCTCACCTGATGCAACGCAACGGCAGGAGGACAAGCTGCCCTACGCCTTCTACGTCGGCGACGAGGAGCTCTCCGTCCAGCTCGGCGCCTTCATGCAACGCAACAACGGTCAGTCAGTCAGTCAGTCAGTCAGTAGAATAGTAGTAGCATATAATCAACAACCAATCAATCTTCCTTCTCAAATCAAAATCAACAATTTGATTTGATTTGAAGCCACCGCGGAGGTCACCCTGCGCATCGTCTACCAGCCGCAGGCCGTCTTCCGCATCAGGCCCGTCAACCGATGCTCAGCCACAATCGCAGGTCAGTACGCTCACTACTTCCATCCAATCCATGATTCTGCTTCTCTGCTCTGCTCTGCTTCTTTCCGGTCAGTAGCAAGGAATGATGACAATCTTACCGTCTGCCTGCCTGCAGGCCACACCGAGGCTGTATTGGCCGTTTCTTTCAGCCCCGACGGGAGATGCCTGGCTAGTGGTTCAGGCGACACCACTGTTCGCTTCTGGGACCTCAGCACACAGACCCCATTGTACACATGCAAAGGTCAGTTTCTCAGCTTGAATTCTTTCTGCCCATTCTCTATGCTAATAACTATGCTTGTTACATTCTGCTGCTCATATACTGGAGTAATGGGAATTCATCTTTCTTTGCCTCTGCTAGTGCTAGCTCTCTTGTAACATTAATTATGATGCTAAAATTTGATTGTCTTTCTCATCTCTTCTGGGACTCTTATCACTCTTTCAGCTAGTTCCATTCGCACATCTGCGTTCCTTTTAGGGTGTTGTGATTTTGTCGCTACTTTCAAAGTGTTATGAAATAACCCTGTATTTTGTGAGTAGGCCACAAGAATTGGGTTCTCTGCATTGCATGGTCACCTGATGGGAAACATCTTGTTAGTGGAAGCAAGTCAGGAGAGCTTATATTATGGGACCCCAAAACAGGCAATCAATTGGGCACTCCTCTTACGGTAAGATTGCAGCACATTTCTTTATTTTCGGACATCTAGAATCTACTGTAAGATAGAATAAGATTTTATCTCATTTCTTCATTTGCACATCACACTCCATTATATCCTAATCATCAAGTGAGAATTTGCTATGAACCATTTACCAAAATAAATGCTAGTTAGCAAGAACTACAAGTTTGTTTGTTTCGTACAAGACTGAATTTCCTAACTCAGATTGCTAGAAAGAAGATATCCATATCGAATTTATTTCTTGCATATGTTTTTCCACTCTTGCTACATCTAGTCATTCATTCTGGTGTTTTTACAATAGGGACATAGAAAGTGGATTACTGCTGTATCTTGGGAGCCAGTTCATTTGCAATCTCCTTCCCGTCGTTTTGTAAGTGCAAGTAAAGATGGCGATGCACGAATTTGGGACATTACCACAAAGAAGTGTGTTATTTCCCTTTCAGGTCACACCAATGCTGTGACCTGTGTCAAGTGGGGTGGAGACGGTTTGATATATACAGGGTAAGATTATTACTTGGCTGTCCTTTTTCTTCTTGCAGTAAAAGGAAACTGTATACGTGCTATTGTGTAGTAAATCACTATTGTTTGGCCCTCTGATACATGATGTGTGGAAGACAATATATAAACTTAACTGTATAATAATACTCAGCGTTTTCTCTTTGGATAATTGTTGTCAACAAGAGCAAAATGTACCCTGTAGTGGTAAGCATATATGTTGTTGCGGGTAGGTTACTTTCGCTGGTTCATCAGTTCCTTGTTATTTTTACTTTTATTCGCTCTTAAATCCTTATAGCCACAATTGTTGGCAAAGCGGTTGACTGACACTCCCAGCACCCTTGATGGCTAATGCCATTAACTGAAAGCATGTTCTGAATCACTTACGTCCTAGACCGCAAGTGTCTAGTGTTGTCGTGAATGGCGTTTGTGAATTTCCCCTCTTCAGGTAATATATTACATATACAATTCTGAAAATAATGTCTTTCTACTGCAGTTCTGAAGATTGTTTAATCAAAGTATGGGAAACTACTCAGGGCAAGTTGGTCAAAACACTGCAGGTAATGTTAACAATTCCAAGCATATTCTTCTGCAAATGCTTATGCACAATAATGAAATCAATGTTCTTTTTTCAACCCACTGTATGTATGCCTTTCAAGTCATGTCATGTAGTTATTATCAAAGTAGGATCTGTCCAACTTGTGTAACTACATTAATGGCCAAGAACATGCCTGGTCAACTTTCTGACTAAATGTCAACACCAATCCACCTTTTTTTGATTGGCTATGGGAATGAATAACGGTATTGAGATTGGTCAGAAATTCCCTTCATAGCCATCTTTGTCATCTCAATAATTAATCATATTCTAATTTGGTATGTTAATGGTGTCACTATGTTTGCTTAGATATTCAAAAATTGCATTTACAACACACAGGGATATTACCCGAGTTGCTTGGAAGATTTCTTCGCAAATGAGAATTCTTGTAGCTGAATGTGTTTAGCCAGTCTCTCACCCAACTTGTTGTCACAGTGTAAAAATTGTTAAACAAGTTTTATTTTTTTCAACCAATGAGATATGATGAAGTCACAGTCTTGAAGTGAACAGCTTGTAGAAGTGTCTTGTCCTTTGCAAATTCTGTGTTCCGTTGAGCATATAACTTTCATCTTCAGTAGGGTGTCAGTTTATAACGTTCATGTTCAGCCCTGTTAGAAAGAGGGTCATATTGGCAAAAGTTTAGGACATAACTGGGCGTTAGGTTCCCATAGACCTCCATCTCAAGGTATAGGCTTTGAACTCAAGTATCTACTAGATTGATCTGCCAACCTGTCTAGTTTCATGGGCGGAGTGGAACACTTGAGGAGGCTGACCATAGCGCACTAGACTATCAGATTTTGGTCATGCTGGGATGCTAGCCATCAACAGAATAAGCTCATGTTTATGGCCTGTATGCTAATATCAACAGCATATCAGCCGACCATGGTTATTTCACTTGCTCTTCTATGCATTTAGACTATCAACTTTGATTAATCGAACAAATCCACCTACGAAAAAATTCCACTGTAAAAAAGGGTTTATTCGATACATGCGACATCTTTATTGGCATTTATTGATCTACCCAAGTGTTGGCAGCGGCATTTCTGTAAGCTTTTTTGCAGTTCTTTTTTTCAAATAATCAAAGTTGGCAATGGCACATATCGAATTAACCCTAAACACTTTTGTACCTGCATGCTATGAGTAGATCTTGCTCTGGTTTCTCAACTCTGCTTTTCATTTGTGTTTTAATATTTAATATGTATGTTGTGACCAATATACCAGCAAATACCAAGTAGAGATCCTTCAGTTGTGAGCTGTGAGCTCTATTGTGGGTGAATTGAGTTTGTCGAATGCTTTTCAACTGATTTTCATTGTGATTTTGGCGTGCACTTGGTGTCGTGTTCCATGAGTTGTTATCACACTATCAAATCAGCGATCCCATTTTTTTGTGTGGTGAAACCATCCCATATTAAGTTTTTGCTATGCATTTTTGACATAATTTTATTTTATGTATTCAGGGTCATGGGCACTGGGTAAATTCGCTTGCCTTGAGCACAGAATATGTTCTCCGCACTGGGGCATATGACCATACCGGCAAGACATTTTCAAGTCCAGAGGAAATGAAAGAGGTAAGTTCACGTGTGGCACAATTTGTTTAAAAAATTATTATGCTTGCCGGAACGATAAATTAGATTTTACTTAAGCTGCTTGACATTATTCTTATGGTAAAACTTTGGAAGCGAGACTGCACAACTGACAGCTTTGCATGTTTAGGCAGCTCTTGCAAGATATGAGAAGATGAGGGGTAATGCTCCTGAGAGGCTGGTCTCTGGTTCAGATGATTTTACCATGTTTCTTTGGGAACCAACGATTAGCAAACAGCCGAAAGCTCGCATGACTGGTCATCAGAAGGTATAATTATGATATAGTGTTTTGCGCTCCCCCACCCCGTGTAACCTGGACATAACAATGAATCTCTGACGTTAACTCAACGGAGTCGTCGCATAAAAAATCATTCAGAAAGAAAAGCAGAGCAGTGTTGAAATTGTTAGAACTTATGGCTTTGCATTCGTGCAAGGCAAGGAGGCAACTCATTTGGCTGAAGCTATGCTTACAACTGTTTGCGCTGTCTGTTTTGCTGTGTGCACGCAGGTGGTGAACCATGTCTACTTCTCCCCTGACGGGCAGTGGCTGGCGAGTGCCTCCTTTGACAAATCGGTCAAGCTGTGGAACGGCATCACGGGCAAATTCGTCGCAGCTTTCCGAGGGCATGTCGCGGATGTGTACCAGATCAGGTCAGCAGCAGCAGCAGGAGCCTTTCTTCTCTAGTCTAGAAACATATACATTGCCAGTTTAGTTTCACATGGATATCTGATGCCTATAACAATCTAACATGATGGTTGTCTTTTGTATAGCTGGTCCGCCGACAGTCGGCTTCTGCTGAGTGGAAGCAAGGATTCGACCCTAAAGGTATGTAATGTTATGTTTTTGTTGGCATTTCATCATGTCATTAGAGTAGAGAAGAAGATGAAGATGAAGACAGTGCATTTTGTTCTTGTGGATTGGTTGATGACATGGACATGGACATGAATCAGGTGTGGGATATCCGGGCGCGCAAGCTGAAGCAGGACCTGCCAGGGCACGCGGACGAGGTGTACGCCGTGGATTGGAGCCCCGACGGCGAGAAGGTTGTCTCTGGTGGCAAAGACAGGGTCCTAAAGTTGTGGATGAACTAAGCTTCATTCCTCTTGTAGTAGTAAGTATCTAGTACTACTCTACGTAGTAGTCTGTTGGGGAGCAGAGACAAGCTGGTGTGTTGGTCGGATCAACTAGAAATGTGATTGATGATCAATTTATTGAGCATGTGGATGATGAACGTTAATTACTCTACTACAGTAGATGCTTGTGTTGATTTTATATAATTTATTTACTACTATACTAGTAGAGTAGTAGTAGTAGTAGTATTTAGGTTTGGTGATTATTATTATTTTTTGATTGATTGAAAATAGACAAAGTTTGACTGTTGTCTATTTTTGGTCCATCCATATCCATATATAGAAGAAGCAAGCATACAAGGCAAGATGGCCACAAAATGATTTAGCGGTGCCACGCTATCTATATGTTTCTCCTTCCCTACTATTTCCTTCCTCCCTCCCTTACCTATTTAAGCCACTTGCCCTCAACAAACAAACACCCATCCAATTTCATCATCCAGATCAATGGCGTCCCAAATGTCATCGGCATGGGCCGCTGTCGTCGTCATCGTCTCCTCCCTCCTCGCCGTCGCTCTCTCGCGTAAGTGTCTCTTTCTTTCTTTCTTTCTTTCTTAATAATAAAATAAGAGATGATAATTGGTGGAGTGGAATTGCATGCGATGATGAAGAAAAGATGATGAAGAAAAGAAGGATTGAAATGAAATGCAGATGATGAAGGTGGTGGGCCCAGCTTCGGGTACACGCCGGGGACCCCCGACGGCCCGGAGAACTGGGGCAAGCTGAGCCCGGCGTACAAGGCGTGCGGCGACGGCAAGGCGCAGTCCCCCATCGACATCGTCATCGCCAACGCCGTCCCCAACCCCAACCTCGACACCCTGACCCGCGTCTACGCCCCCTCCAACGCCACCCTCCACAACACCGGCAAGGACATCGTCATGAGCTTCGAGCAGGGCGGCGAGCCCGTCATGCCGGGCTCCATCAACGTCACCACCGCCGACGGCACCGTCAAGGAGTTCAAGTTCAAGATGATCCACTGGCACGTGCCGGGGGAGCACACCGTCAACGGCAAGCGCTTCCCGCTGGAGCTCCACATGGTCCACGTCGACGACCAGGACCACAAGGCCGTCATCGGCATCCTCTACGAGATCGGCAACCCCGACCCTTTCTACGACCAGCTGACGGAGAAGCTGCGCGAGCTCAAGACGACGCCCACCGTGGCCGCCGGCGTGGTGGAGCTCAAGTCGCTGCAGAAGCGGACGGGGAGCTACTTCCGGTACATGGGGTCGCTCACCACGCCGCCCTGCACGGAGAAGGTGATGTGGAACATTCTGGGCAAGGGCAGGGAGCTGAGCCAGGAGCAGTTACAACTCATCACCGCGCCGCTGCCTCACCAGGACAACAGGCCGCCGCAGCCGCTCCATGGCCGCCAAGTCGCCTTCTACAACCCGCCAAACACCACCATCTCCATCCAATCCCTAGTACTCCCTCCGTAAACTAATATAAAAGCGTTTAGATCACTAAAATAGTGATCTAAACGCTCTTACATTTGTTTACAAAAGGAGTACAATAAGCAAGACATAGTACGTACTCCCTCCTCCGTCCCACAATATAAGAACGTTTTTGACACTATACATATCAAAATGAGTAAACATCTACATACATACCAAAAGGTGTTTGAATACGTACAAAGTTGAAATAAACATACTTACATACTAAAATGGGTATATATATATATATATATATATATATATATATATATATATATATATATATATTTCAATTTTGTAGCAACCGTCCAAATGTACTTTTGGGATGTGCGTGCACCACACCACAAGGCAGTCAATGCTATACGTATGTATCTCTACTCTCAAAAAGAAAAGTGGTGGGTAGTGGGCCAACATCTACAAGACAGCCAGGTCCGAGACGACAACTTGCATGCGCTCGACCACAGACAGAGATAACCACCAGGACGCAGCGGCCACGCAAACGATTGAGGGCTTGCTCATTGAGGACGTACGTACGGCTTCCAATCGATCCACGACGAGCTCCCGGATGCCGGCCGGCGTCCACACTAGGACGGGACGGATAGCTCGCAGAGGGCGGCGTCCACCCAAACGACGGTGGCGGGCGACGACGGCCAGCATCCATACGGACAAGGGCGTGCTGGCGGAGTGTGGCGTCCTCCCGGATTGCTGCGGCGGCCACAACATGCATGGCTAACAACAAGGGCCACTAGGCACTCCCAGACATACGATGTCAACAGCATGCATACTCGCGGACGGCGGCCGGCGTGCTCAAGGCCAGTGCTTGCGGAAGGCGGTGTGAGAGCGGCAACCAGCAGGACAAGGACAACCATGCGCAGCGATTGCCAGCAGAACGACGATGCACGACGGTATGTACGGCACGCTGCACCTGCTGGCCTGCGTGCTAGCTGACGACATATATAATGGCCCGATAACTGGTACACCAGAGGTGCGTCCTTCCCGGTCCTCTCGTACTAGGTAGGGAAAGGTCCATGTGAGGCGCGCGTGGACAATGCATGGCGAGCTCGCTGCTGGCGGTTCACATACTAGAATTTTCTGACTAATGGTTTATATATGTAGTGGAAATTTGACAATGATATGCTGGTTACCAAGTTCAACATGGCAATGTGCTAATGACATGGTACTGACTGCTCATGTCATGTGAGCCGCCGACTAGCATGCATACCGCACAGCGTGGGCAGGTAGGGAGGCTGAGCGGGAAGGGAGGTCGTCGGCTCGTCGCTGGGGTGGGTGGGAAGATTATATTGTGGGGAGAGAAAACATGCTGAGTGAGATTGGTTCTGTTCTGACTTGTGAGAGAGAGACTGAGAGATCGAGAGGGAGGCTTCGGCTGAGAGAAAGATTAAGATT
Source organism: Triticum urartu (assembly GCF_056163025.1). Classification (NCBI taxonomy): domain Eukaryota; kingdom Viridiplantae; phylum Streptophyta; class Magnoliopsida; order Poales; family Poaceae; genus Triticum; species Triticum urartu. The sequence goes on along the minus strand of NC_141873.1, from coordinate 592,125,222 downwards.
TATTTTTCTTGTTGTTGTAGATTGAGTCGCTCTAATTTGTGCTCGTGCAGTGCTTGCTTGGTTCTAATCTTTGCAGCTTCTTCTTCTTCTATTACCCTGAAACTTTCTTCTTTTTATTTCTCAACTCTCCTTGTATTTTCTTCATTCTAGATTTCTGAATTAAACTGGTTATATATTAGCTTCATTACTTCCTTTCTGAAAATGATTCTAATAGTATTCAGTTCATTTCCTACAAAGACAGGAGTTAGAAAATGACACGTGGAGCCGCTGCTTTATTTTGTTTTCATGAAATTAAGAGGCAACTGTATATTCATGCATGCTGGCCAGGTTGGTTTATTCAGTTGCTAAAACGAGAATGTACAACTTAGTTATTTTTCTAGATGGCTAGAAAATAGTGGTATCAATAAATCTTATTAGGAATTTCCATCATACTTAATAGACGTACAAACAGTTTGATTTTTTTGTGTGTGTGAAGTACACATTGTTTCCAACGTTTGGATTACTGCCCGCAGATGGGGGGCCTACCCGTTGGTCTTGGAGAAAAAACGAGACATTCTTAACTACCCTTTTTGTAGAACTAATTTGTGCCAATCTTTCATTTCTAAACGGAATGCATAACACATTTGTTAATTTTCCATTCATATTTTTTATAGGTTTTTTCCTACCTCTTGTAGACCTTCACTTTATGCTAGCTATTTTTATTTTCCTTTTTCTCCTTCCCTGGTCTATGTTTTCTACTCCTCTCTGACGCAATATGGAGGATGTTGGTTTCAAACGCTAGCAGGGCAGCCAGTGCTGAAGTATTTTATACTCCTCTCTGACGCAATATGGAGGATGTTGGTTTTAAACGCTAGCAGGGCAGCCAGTGCTGAAGTTATCAGTGGTTTAGTTAGGTAAATATAACAGAAGTATAAGGTGTTAAGTAGGTGCAGTAATTGTTCTACTTCCACATATTTTTTCCCCTTGATTATACCATATACAGAATCTCAGGGGTTGTGCCCCAGGGGTAGATAATACTCCCTCCGTCCCATAATATAAGAACGTTTTTGACACTAGTGTAGTGTTAAAGACGTTCTTATATTTTGGGACAGAGGGAGTAGATTCTTATGACAGGTTATTACTTACAAGTTGCTAAGGTACTAAATTTTATGATAAGGAGTCCTGTTTATTCAGGTTATGCAAATTGTCAGAAGATTCTGTATTTTGTAGATTCTGGGACCTTGCTTATTCTTTCTATGTGATTGTTCAAAACCCACTTAAGAATTCAGGTACAGATTGGAAAGATATCCGAACACAAATTATTTTCTTGTTGTATAATTAATAACTAGCTTGATTCCGTTTTTTTTAAATAACTAGCTTGATTGCTTTGGAGGAGGATGGGGTTTATCTTCTAGAAAAACCATTAGTTACTCCAGAAAGTTATTGTTAGCACTAATGAGAAGATTCTGCAGTCAAAACTCATCCGTGTTCATGACATTGTTTCTTTGCCTCAACATTTTTTCTTCTTTTCTCCAAATTTTGGAGTCATGTTTGATGAACCAAACTGTGTCAATTATCAGATTTTTTTTCCAATTCTAACAGTGCTTACATTTCTTGCCTTATAAATATGTTACAGTGAATGAATGTATATACGAGGATTACATCCAAAGAAGGCCCCATGCTTTGTATGTAGGTTACATAACAAAAACCATACGTACTATGTGATTGTTTCATGTAACAACTAATTTTAAAAATCATGCAAATTGTTTCATGTAACAACTAATTTTAAAAATTATGCAAATTGTTTCATGGCTTGGGGGTAGGATAATCCAGAAATGGGCTTAATATGTTGTTGTGGCTTTATTAAATTGTGGCCGCTTGTCCAATGATTTTCCATTTTATCTAGCGCAGTGGCTTAGATAATAGAAAACACAACAATTCTATGAATCTGGCACTTTTGACAGTGTTATTTTCAGCGTCGTGTCTAGCACTGCTTCTGAATTCCAAAAAGAAGCTTTCATCAGTTATGTTGTATCATAATATTTTATGCACTAATACAGTGTATCGATTAAGAATTGATAGTACATAAGATTGTTGTACTTACAATTGCCTTCTTGATAAATTGCTATGCTTATTAATTATTTTACTGGTGTTGTGACTTGTGTGTCCTCCTACTCACAATGCCAAAATGCAAAAGCACAGTAAACTTCTTTTCACGCTGAAATACAGAAGCACAACTTACTCATGAGGTTCTTTTCTCAGAATAGCTCAGGTGAACCAACCATTTAAGTGTAATTGTTTATCTCTGTTACATTTCCTCTATAATCTTTTGATGGCCTTATGTTATGTACGCCACATATTGTGACATTGTCGGCACCATTTTCAATTGGTCTGTTGGTATAACTTTACTTAGTTATGTATAGCTTATAGACTGAATGGTTCGTCTGTGTACCCAAGATTGTTGAGATCCATTGTTGTCATTCCGTACGGCGGGTCTATCTTTATCTCGCCTCCTGTCAGATTGACCCATTTGCACCGAAACAAAGGGACCTTAAACGAAGGTCCGTAGTCAAGTTCCCATATCTCCTCTATGTAACCATAATATGTGTCTTTTTTCCTATTGTTGTTTGTTGCATCAAAGCAGACACCACCGTTTTGGTTAGTGCTCTTATTATCTTGGGCGATCGTGTAAAATGTATTCCCATTTATCTCGTACCCTTTGAAAGTCAATATAGTCGAAGATGGTGACCTGGCCAACAAGTACAACTCATCTCCAACTGATGGGTCATTCATGAGATGTTTTTGCAACCAACCACCGGAAGTCGCCATGTGTGTACATTTAATCCAGGGGTCAGATTGCCCCGGGTTCTTGGAGCGTACAATATCCATGTGTTCCTCGATATACGGAGCCACCAAGGTGGAACTTTGTAGACTGTTTAGTGTGCTTGAGTAAAAGAATGCCCGCCCATACATATTACTGAATCCTTTCCTAGCGTGCCTTTTCCACTCAGTCTCCCCTCATGCCGCGTTTGAGGAACACCAATCGGGTTAAGGTCAGAAATAAAGTCAACACAAAACTCAATAACCTCCTCTGTTTCATGGCCCTTGGAGATGCTTCCTTTTGGCCTAGCACAATTATGAACATATTTCTTTATGACTGCCATGAACCTCTCAAAGGGGAACATATTGTGTAGAAATACAGGACCAAATGGGCAATCTCTTCGACTAGGTGAACTAGGACGTGCGTCATAATATTAAAGAAGGATGGTGGGAACACCAACTCGAAACTGACAAGACATTGGACGAAATCATTCTATAAACTTGGTAGGATTTCTGGATCGATTACCTTCTGAGAAATTGCATTGAGAAATGCACATAGCTTCACAATGGCTAATCAAACATTTTCCTGTAGAACCCCCTCAAAGCAACCAGAAGTAATTGCGTCATAATCACGTGGCAGTCATCTGACTTTAGGTTTTGGAATTTTTTTCTCTGCCATGTTTATTATTCCCTTTATATTCGACGAGAAGCCAGACGGGACCTTCATACTGAGCAGACATTCAAAAAAGATTTTCTTCTCTTCTTTGGTAAGAGCGTAGCTGGCAGGACCTGAAGGAAATATGCCCTAGAGGCAATAATAAAGTTATTATTTATTTCCTTATATCATGATAAATGTTTATTATTCATGCTAGAATTGTATTAACCGGAAACAAAATACTTGTGTGAATACATAGACAAACAGAGTGTCACTAGTATGCCTCTACTTGACTAGCTCGTTGATCAAAGATGGTTATGTTTCCTAGCCATTGACATGAGTTGTCATTTGATTAACGGGATCACATCATTAGGAGAATGATGTGATTGACTTGACCCATTCCGTTAGCTTAGCACTCGATCGTTTAGTATTCTGCTATTGCTTTCTTCATGACTTATACATGTTCCTATGACTATGAGATTATGCAACTCCCATTTACCGGAGGAACACTTTGTGTGCTACCAAATGTCACAACGTAACTGGGTGATTATAAAGGTGCTCTACAGGTGTCTCCGAAGGTACTTGTTGGGTTGGCGTATTTCGAGATTAGGATTTGTCACTCCGATTGTCGGAGAGGTATCTCTGGGCCCACTCAGTAATGCACATCACTATAAGCCTTGCAAGCATTGCAACTAATGAGTTAGTTGCGGGATGGTGTATTACGGAACGAGTAAAGAGACTTGCTGGTAACGAGATTGAACTAGGTATTGAGATACCGACGATCGAATCTCGGGCAAGTAAACATATCGATGACAAAGGGAACAACGTATGTTGTTATGCGGTTTGACCGATAAAGATCTTCGTAGAATATGTGGGAGCCAATATGAGCATCCAGGTTCCGCTATTGGTTATTGACCGAAGACATGTCTCGGTCATGTCTACGTAGTTCTCGAACCCGTAGGGTCCGCACGCTTAAATTTTGATGACGGTTATATTATGAGTTTATGTGTTTTGATGTACCGAAGGTAGTTCGGAGTCTCGGATGTGATCACAGACATAACGAGTGAGGGAGTCCTGGACTAAGGGGTCCTCGGGCGTCCGGCCTGTTATCCATGGGCCGGACTGATGGGCTATGAAGACATGAAGACCGAAGATTATACCCGTGTCCGGATTGGACTCTACTTGGCGTAGAAGGCAAGCTAGGCGATTGATTATGAAGATTCCCTCTTATGTAATCGACCTCATGTAACCCTAGATCTCTCCGGTGTCTATATAAACCGGAGAGCATAGTCCGGATAGGACAGATTCATTACCATATACTCATAGGCTAGACCTCTAGGGTTTAGCCATTACGATCTCGTGGTAGATCAACTCTTGTAACACTCATATTCATCAAGATCAATCAAGCAGGAAGTAGGGTATTACCTCCATAGAGAGGGCCCGAACCTGGGTAAACATCGTTTCCCCCGTCTCCTGCTACCATCAATCCTAGACGCACAGTTCGGGACCCCCTACCCGAGATCCGCTGGTTTTGACACCGACATTGGTGCTTTCATTGAGAGTTCCACTGTGCCGTCGACAAAAGGATTCGATGGCCCCTTTGATCGTCAGTAATGGCGCCGTCCAGGGAGAAACCTTTCTCCCCGGACAAATCTTTATGTTCGACGGCTTCGTACTGCGGGCCAACTCACTTGGCCGTCTAGAGCAGATCGATAGCTACACCCCTGGCCACCAGGTCAGGTTTGGAAGCTTGAACTACGTCGCAGATATCCGTGGAGACTTGATCTTCAATGGATTCGAGACCGCGACAGTTGCTTCCCCGTGCACCGAGGAACATAACTTAAATCTGTTATCGGAGTACGTCCAGAAGACAGATCCTGTTGCTGCAACGGTTTCAGAACTGAAGCAGATCATGCCCTTCAAAGCCACGAAGCCCATGGCATTGGAGCCGCACACGGACTCGACACCCTGCAATGCTTGCGCCAATGGGACTCCGGACTCGTATCCGGCCATGTGTTCCAGACCAGATGCACCTGCGGACACCGAGCTGGATCAGTTATCGATTTTCAAATTTAGCGCTGCGGACATCTTCCAACATTCGCCTTTGGGTGATGTACTAAATTATTTGAAGAACTTGTCCTTGGAGGAAGACTCACAGCCGAACTATGTTTGGTTCGTGCTAGAGGCGGACGACGAGGAATTTTGCTTCCCACCCGCCACCCACTTCATAGCCACCGTCGATGACTTAACCGACGTGCTTGACTATGGCTCTGAAGACATCGACGGTACGGACGACGATGCCGACAGGGAGCAAGGCCAAGACCCGCCATTCACCGGACGTTGGACGGCCACCTCTTCGTACGATGTGTACATGGTTGATACACCTAAAGGATCTGGCGACGATAAAGAAGAGCCAGATAAGTATAAACCTTCTGAGACGCAGTCCAAGCGCCGACGCCCCAAACGCCGTCCTAAGCCTCACCGCTCAAAAGACGACAACACTGGCACCGGAGAAAATAGCACTCCGGGCGACGCCGAAAACAATGAAGACCCTGTCGGAGCTGCATCCGAAATGGAGGAACATGTCGACAGGCAAGACAACCCTGATGAGCAGGCCATAGAAGATGACTCGGGGGACGATAGTTACCGTCCACCTTCCAAAGAGGAAACAAGCCTTGGCAACGAAGATTTTATCGTGCCTGAGGACCCTCTGGAACAGGAGCGCTTTAAGCTTCAACACATAGCCACCGCAAGGAGCCTGAAAAAGAAACAGAAGCAGCTTCAAGCTGAACAAGATCTGCTCGTCGACAGATGGACTGACGTCCTGACAGTGGAAGAATACGGCCTCAAGCACCCAACCAAGAGCTACCCGAAACGCAGACTGCTACCTCAATTCGATGAGGAGGCACCGGAGCACACATCTCCCTCGCGTAATGTGGAACGACCACCGCGTGGTTGAGACAGGGCAGCTGACCGGCCACCCTGCGGCCGGGACAAAGCGGCAACTCAGGCCGAACAGCAGCCTGCCCCACCACCTCGTAAAAATAGAGACGGAAGAGTTCGGGGTCACACATACGACCTCCGGCAAATCCTGGACGGTAGAACAGGACACACAAGATCGATCTACGGATCGCGAGGGCGTGCTTCGAGGCACAAAGAAGGATACCTAGTCGGACATGATAAATCTAACCACGCCCAGGCCGAATACCGCAGACGGACTCCATCAGAGCTACACCACGACTCGGCCCAATATAGAGGCGCCGCACACCCTCTCTGCTTCAGAGATGAAGTACTAGACCATGAATTCTTCGAGGGGTTCAAGCCCGTCAACATCGAATCATACGACGGCACAACCGATCCCGCAGTATGGATCGAGGATTTCATTCTCCACATACATATGGCTCGAGGAGACGACCTCCATGCCATCAAATACCTCCCACTAAAGCTCAAAGGACCAGCTCGACACTGGCTTAACAGCCTGCCTGAAAATTCTATCGGCAGCTGGGAGGACTTGAAGGAGGCTTTCCTGGACAACTTCCAAGGGACTTATGTCCGGCCACCTGACGCCGATGACTTAAGCCACATAGTTCAACAACCTGGAGAATCAGCCAGAAAATTTTGGACTAGGTTCCTAACCAAAAAGAACCAGATCGTTGACTGTCTGGATGCCGAGGCCTTGGCAGCCTTTAAACACAGCATCCATGACGAATGGCTAGCACGCCACCTCGGCCAAGAAAAGCCGAAGTCCATGGCAGCCCTCAGGGCACTAATGACCCGCTTTTGCGCGGGAGAGGACAGTTGGCTGGCCCGTAGTAACAACACAGCCAGCGAGACATGCCCCTCAGAGGCCAAGAATAGCACTGGCAAGCTCCGGCGCAACAGACACAAACGCCGAAGCAACGACAACAACACCGATGACGCCACAGTCAACGCCGGATTCACTGGCTCCAAGTCCGTCCAGTGGAAGAAGCCCTATAAAAGAAATAATGAAGGACCTTCCAGCCTGGACCGCATACTCAACCATCCGTGCCAGATACACGGCACCCCGGACAAGCAAGCCAATCACACCAACAGGGATTGTTGGGTTTTCAAGCAGGCTGGCAAGTTAAACGCCGAAAACAAAGAAAAGGGTCACAATGTGAGGACGAGGACGAAGAGCCCCGGCAGCCGAACACTGGGGGGCAGAAGAAATTTCCCCCACAGGTCAAAATGGTGAATATGATATACGCTACACACATCCCCAAAAGGGAGCGTAAGCGTGCACTCAGGGACGTCTACGCGATAGAGCCAGTGGCCCCCAAATTCAACCCATGGTCGTCATTTCCGATCACCTTTGATCGTCGAGACCACCCAACTAGTATCCGTCATGGCTATTCGGCCGCATTGGTCCTCGACCCAATCATCGACGGATTTCACCTAACACGAGTCCTGATGGACGGTGGTAGCAGCCTCAACCTGCTCTATCAAGACACGGTGCGGAAGATGGGCATTGACCCCTCACGAATCAAACCAACAAAGACTACCTTCAAAGGAGTCATACCAGGCGTCGAGGCCCGCTGTATGGGCTCAATCATGCTGGAAGTGGTCTTCGGTTCTCCGGACAATTTCCGAAGCGAGGAGTTAATCTTCGACATCGCCCCATTCTGCAGCGGCTACCACACACTGCTCGGACGAACAGCGTTTGCTAGATTCAATGCAGTGCCACACTACGCTTATCTCAAGCTCAAGATGCCCGGCCCACGTGGCGTCATAACAGTCAATGGCAACACGGAACGCTCCCTCCGAACAGAGGAGCACACCGCCGCCCTAGCAGCAGAGGTACAGAGCGGCCTTCTCAAGCAGCACCATAGTGCGGCTGCCGAGCCCCTGGACACCATCAAGAAGTTCCGAACTACACTACAACAGGACAACAAGGCTCGTCAAGAGCTCGACTAGCAATTTGGCCTCCGTCCTAGTCCCGATGAAGTAGTGGCACTCGTACCACACGTACATAATTACGCACTTGAAGTTCCATGGACGTCGACGGAGGCACAAGCTAACCCGGGATCTACAGTTCGGCTATACCAACCCGGGACACACTTTTTCCTTTCCGTTTCAGGTTCCTTTTCTCGCAAGCCTGATCACCAGCCCCTTCGAAGGATCGGCATACAAAGGGGGCATGCAGCATAGGTGCGTAGGGTAACCTCCATACATTCTTCTTGACGGTATTTTTACTTATTTCCCAAGACCCGCACGCTGCCCCTTCTTGATCCCGGCATGTTAAATAGCCCGGGTGCTTATCGCACTATTTGTATAAGATACGCCTTGACGTATCCATTCAGTTATAATAAAAAATGATTTGCGGCCCAGTTTCTATGGTTTTCGCTTCTTACTTCATTTTATTTCGATCTGCTTATCAGCCACATCGGTACTCTTTTGTACGTTTCATATTCGCCAGGGGCTGCTTATCGCCCCATAACACGGCAACAAAGTCCGAACACTTCTTGTATAAAAGTTTGGCACCCCGAAATTTAGCATTATATGCATTGGCTCCGAATCATGTCTTTGGTCAATAGTTGGGTTGCCCAGCTCCTGTGCTTGCTACCCTACGTTCCGGTCTACCGACTAGGGTAGTAAAGGGAGAACTACTGTGATCGTGCCCTGGCCTTGACCGGATGAGCACCTCAGTAGAGAAAGCCGAAAACTGATTGTCATGATACGGCGAGAGCCGGTCAGCTGTTCGAGGGTTACAAAATCGTTGGAGATTTTTTCCGCGTCATGCGAAGGGTCGGCACTTCTCGATCAGATGCTGACAGCACCCTGGCTTGGACCAGGGGCTACACACTTGCTTAATTAGAAAACTCCTATGGCTAAGTGAGGGCGTTTAAGCCGTATAGTCTGATTGCCTTGTTCGTTGCGCTAAACAACTCCTTCAAGGACCATATAATTGTATCAAGATTGTTTAGATCCCATCCCGAACACCTTCGTACTAATTACATGAGGGCAGAAGCCGACGACTGGCCAACCCTCAGATTGCATATAACACGGCCGCACAGGAGGAAACAATTTAAAGCATAAACAAAATTACATTACAAAACAAGCTTTGTCTTTATAATACAAGGCAAAGGACAACATGAATGTATTCATTCTAGAATAATGTCCTTCAAACATTGAGCTGCCACAAGTCGAGACCCTTCTAGGACATCCGCAAAATACTTTTCGGGTGTGCGGTGCTCCTTGCCCGCTGGCGGCCCGCTGGCCACTTCAACAACAGTCATCTTCGCCCACCACATCTTGCAGCGAGCAAAGGCCATACGGGCACCTTCAATACATACAGAGCGCTTGATGACGTCCAGATGCGGACAGGCTTCCACTAGCCGCCTAACAAGTCCAAAGTAGCTGCCGGGCATAGCTTCGGGTGGCCATAGCCGGATTATTAAATCCTTCATGGCTAGTTCGGCCACCCTGTGCAGTTCCACCAGCTGCTTCAGCTGATCGGTGAAGGACACGGGATGCTCTGGCGTCGCATACTGCGTCCAGAATAACTTCTCCATCGAACCTCCTCCTTCGGCTTGGTAGAACTCTGCAGTGTCTGATACGCTATGTGGTAAATCCGCAAAAGCCCCTGGGGAACTCCGAACCCGGGTTAGTAAAAGGTATTGCTTCTCCACATACTTGCTTTGCACCTTAAAAGCCTTACCCGCCATGATCTTCCTAGCCTCCTAGATCTCCTGGAGGGCGGCCCGGGCCTCATTCTGTGCGGCCCCGTGCGGCCTCCACGCTCTGACGAGCCTTGGAGAGTTCGGCCTTTTGAGCCGATGCATTATTCTCCAAGATCTCACATTTTTTCACCGCGTCTTGGAGCTCCTATTGGACCTCCTTGACTCGGACCTCGAGCTTTTTTCGGGCAGCTTGCTGCTCAATGGCCTTCCCTTCGGCTTCGGCCAAGGCCTTTTTAGGGCCTCCACCTCGGTTGCGGCTCCTGCACATATTATGACACTACGGTCAGTATACAACTCTTGTTCTTTTCGAACACACAGCACGTCATCATTCACCTTGCTTCTCCCGAAGCCGAATCATCACCTTGCCGAGTTCGTTCTCGGTCCGCTGCAGCCTCTGCTTCAGTTCAGAGACTTCGGCAGCATGCGAGGTTGCGGCCAACAGCGACGCCTGCTTATGCATACATATCATGTAAGTCTCCTACAATAAAAGATTGATCCTCTGTCCGATTCTTGTCGCCGAACACTGGATAGTGTCTCAGGGGCTACAGACTACATGGGGTTTTTTTCTTTCTCTGTCACTTACCTCGAAACCCGTCAACAGGTTGCTGCAGGCTTCGTTCAGTCCACTCTTGGCAGACTGAACCTTCTCGATCACCGTGCCCATAAGGACACGATGCTCTTCCATAACAGAGGCGCCTTATAGCGCCTCCATCAGGTTATCCGGCGCCCCTGGATGGACAGGGACCACCGGCGGAAGCGGTGCACCCCCTCCTTCAAAGGGGGCTGCCCGCCCGACTCCGGAGCCATATAGGCCTCCGGAATCGTATTCAGATGAGGGCCAAGCTGGACACGGCCCTCTTTGCCAGTCTCCATGGGGATCGTCCCCTCCATATGTCCGGCAGAGGAGGCTTCGCCTCATGGTGCCTCCTGGATAGCGTCCTGGGTTCCTCCTGGTTCCGATCAGCCCTTCGGGATAGCACTTCGGTGTCGTCCCCGGCCCCGGGGGAATAAGCGGGCGGTAGCGACTGGCTCGCCATCTCCGATGGGGCCAACGAACTTCCAGACGAGGATCGCTGGATCAGGTCGCCGGCCGGACTGCAATGGTACGGTTAACTACATCAAGATAATGGAGAGAAAGGGCTGGATGTGCGCATAAATAAGCCATGTCACTTACGACGCGACCTGGGGCTTAGTGCGGGGGCGTCGTTTCGGACTGCTATCAACGCCCCACGCGGTGTTGACCGCGGGAACGCCCTTTCCCTTTTTGGGTGCCTCCGCCTCTAGATGCACCGGAGCCGCCCTCTTCTTCTTCCACTCCTCGGGGGGAGGATTGTTTTCTTCCTCCTCCTCCTCCTCCTCCTCTTCCCCGTCATCATCCTCAGGGACAGAGGAATGAGTTTCGTCATCCTTGGACGCCACGTCCTAAGTACCCTTACGGCAGAGGCCGCTCTTGGCCCCCTTTGCCTTCTTCTTGGCCTTCTTCTCCGGCGCCTTATAGGGCGCCGGTACCAGCATCTCCGCTAGATGCGGGATGACTGGTTCCTCAGGCAGCGGAGCCGGACACTGGATCCGCTTTGCCCTCTCCATCCAGTCCTGAAAGAGCAATAAGAAGGGCTCAGACATCATCCTCGAAACAATTAGGTTGGGGACTCGTTCAAAACAACATACCTTGCTGACGGGGTGTGTACAATCGTGACCACGGTCCGAATCTGTGGCCGGTGGTTTCTCATTGCCCTTGAAGAGCAATTTCCATGCACCCTCGTGCATAGTCTCGAAGAGCCTCACCAAGGTCCGGTGCTTCTTTGGATTGAACTCCCACAGCGGGCGGCTTCGGCGCTGGCAAGGAAGGATCCGACGAACTAACATCACCTGGATCACATCAACAAGCTTGATGCTCTTGGTTACCATGCTCTGAACACGCGTCTGCAGCGCTATTAGCTCGTCAGGAGAACACCAGTCTGTACTCTTCTCGACCCAGGAGGTGAGTCGCACAGGAGCGCCAGAGCGGAATTCGGCAGCCGCGGCCCAGGTGGTGCCACGTGGTTCTATGACGTAGAACCACTGCTTCTGCCACTCATTTATCGTATCCACAAAGGTGCCTTTGGGCCAAGAGACGTTGGACAATTTACTCACCATTGCCCCTCCGCACTTCGCATGCTGACCATCTACCACCTTTGGCTTCACGTTGAAGACTTTGAGCCACAGTCCGAAGTGGGGGTGGATGCGGAGGAAGGCCTCGCATACGACGATAAACGCTGAAATGTTGAGGAAGGAATTCGGCGACAGATCATGGAAATCTACCCCGTAATAATACATTAGCCCGCGGACGAAGGGGTGAAGTGGAAACCCTAGCCCGCGGAAGAAATGGGGGATGAATACCACCCTCTTTGTGGGATCCGGCGTGGGGACGATCTGTCCCTCGGCCGGCAGACGGTGGGCCATCTCCTTTGCCAAATACCCGGCCGCCCGGAGCTCAGCAGTGTCCTCCTCCGTGACGGAGGAGACCATCCGCTTGCCCTGACCACCGGATCCGGACATGGTTGCTGGGGTGGAAAGGAGATTGGAACTTGGGCGCTGGAGCTCGAGATCGGGAACGCGGAGACGAAGAGAAAGCGTGAGAAGAGGAAGAGGGGATCCCTATCCTCTTATAAAGGCAGCAAACATTAAACGCCTCCTCGCTCGCCTTAAGATTCGCCTATTCCCAATGGTTGTGAAAGTGGCGCGGTTGGGTTACCCATGCCCGCATTGATGAGAATCCCGCAATAAGGGACACGATCTCTGCTTCGACAAGACGTGCCAATAGCAACCGCGTCTCGCAACGTGGGGTGGCAGATGAAAACGGTTCAAGATTATAACTGGACAGGCGTAGCGTCATAAAACCTGTCAGCAGATTGGACTCGTGCAAATATTATATTCTCTCTACGGTTGTGTGTGGAATGCGTTGCAGGTTCGGATACAATCATCGCATCAGAAGACTATCTTGGAGTTCGGAAGAAGGGGAACTCGCCTTGCAATGTCGAAGACAATCTGCACGCCGAACTCCTCTCGTCATTGAAGCCAGGTTCAGGGGCTACTGAGGGAGTACTGGACTAAGGGGTCCTCGGGCATCCGGCCTGTTATCAATGGGCCGGACTGATGGGCTATGAAGACATGAAGACCGGAGACTATACCCGTGTCCGGATTGGACTCTACTTGGCGTGGAAGGCAAGCTAGGCGATTGATTATGAAGATTCCCTCTTATGTAACCGACCTCATGTAACCCTAGATCTCTCCAGTGTCTATATAAATCGGAGAGCGTAGTCCAGATAGGACAGATTCATTACCATATACTCATAGGCTAGACCTCTAGGGTTTAGCCATTACGTTCTCGTGGTAGATCAACTCTTGTAACAGTCATACTCATCAAGATCAATCAAACAAGAAGTAGGGTATTACCTCCATAGAGAGGGCCCGAACCTGGGTAAACATCGTGTCCCCCGTCTCCTGTTACCATCAATCCTAGACGCACAGTTCAGGACCCCCTACCTGAGATCCCCCGGTTTTGACACCGACAATGAGGAGTCTCGAAATGGTCGAGACATAAAGATTGATATATTGGAAGCCTATATTTGGATATCGAAAGTGTTCTGGGTGAAATCGAGATTTTACCAGAGTACCGGGGGTTACCGGAACCCCCCGGGGGTTTAATGGGCCAAGATGGGCCTTAGTGCAGAAGAGGAGGGGCGGCCAAGGCAGGCCGCGCGCCCCCTCCCCCTCTAGTCCGAATTGGACAAGGAGGGGGGGGCGGCGCCCCCCTTACCTTCCTCTCTCCCTCCTCCTTCCCCCTTCTCCTACTCCAACTAGGAAAGGAGGGAGTCCTACTCCGCCTCCTCCTGGCCGGCCGCCTATCCCCCCTTGCTCCTTTATATATGGGGGCAGGGGGCACCTCTAGACACAACAATTGATCTCTTGATCTCTTAGCCGTGTGCGCTGTCCCCCTCCACCATAATCCACCTCAATAATATCGTAGCGGTGCTTAGGCGAAGCCCTGCGTCGGTATAACATCATCATCGTCACCACGCCATTGTGCTGACGGAACTCTCCCTCATAGCTCGGGTAGATCGGAGTTCGAGGGACGTCATCGAGCTGAACGTGTGCTGAACTCGGAGGTGCCGTACGTTCGGTACTTGATCGGTCGGATCATGAAGACGTATGACTACATCAACCGTGTTGTGTTAATGCTTCCGCTTTTAGTCTACGAGGGTACGTGGACACACTCTCCCCTCTCGTTGCTATGCATCACCATGATCTTGTGTGTGCGTACGGTTTTTTTTTGAAATTACTACGTTCCCCAACAATGGCATCCGAGCTTGGTTTTATGCGTAGATGTTATATGCACGAGTAGAACACAAGTAAGTTGTGGGCGATACAAGTGATACTGCTTACCAGCATGTCATACTTTGGTTCGGCGGTATTGTTGGATGAAGCGGTCCGGACCGACATTATGCATACGCTTACGCGAGACTGGTTCTACCGACGTGCTTTGCACACAGGTGGCTGGCGGGTGTCAGTTTCTCCAACTTTAGTTGAACTGAGTGTGGCTACGCCCGGTCCTTGAGAAGGTTAAAACAACACTAACTTGACGAACTATCGTTGTGGTTTTGATGCGTACGTAAGAAAGGTTCTTGCTCAGCCCGTAGCAGCCACGTAAAACTTGCAACAACAAAGTAGAGGACGTCTAACTTGTTTTTGCAGGGCATGTTGTGATGTGATATGGTCAAAGCATGATGCTATATTTTATTGTATGAGATGATCATGTTTTGTAACCGAGTTATCGGCAACTGGCAGGAGCCATATGGTTGTCGCTTCATTGTATGCAATGCAATCGCCCTGTAATGCTTTACTTTATCACTAAGCGGTAGCGATAGTCGTAGAAGCATAAGTTGGCGAGACGACAACGATGCTATGATGAAGATCAAGGTGTCGCACCGGTGACGATGGTGATCATGACGGTGCTTCGGAGATGGAGATCACAAGCACAAGATGATGATGGCCATATCATATCACTTATATTGATTGCATGTGATGTTTATCTTTTTATGCATCTTATCTTGCTTTGATTGACGGTAGCATTATAAGATGACCTCTCACTAAATTATCAAGGTATAAGTGTTCTCCCTAAGTATGCACCGTTGTGAAAGTTCTTCGTGCTGAGACACCACGTGATGATCGGGTGTGATAGGCTCTACGTTCAAATACAACGGGTGCAAAACAGTTGCACACGCGGAGTACTCAGGTTAAACTTGACGAGCCTAACATATGCAGATATGGCCTCGGAACAGTGAGACCGAAAGGTCGAGCGTGAATCATATAGTAGATATGATCAACATAGTGATGTTCACCATTGAAACTACTCCATCTCACGTGATGATCGGACATGGTTTAGTTGATTTGGATCACGTGATCACTTAGAGGATTAGAGGGATGTCTATCTAAGTGGGAGTTCTTAAGTAATATGATTAATTGAACTTAAATTTATCATGAACTTAGTACCTGATAGTATTTTGCTTGTCTATGTTGATTGTAGATAGATGGTCCGTGCTGTTGTTCCGTTGAATTTTAATGCGTTCCTTGAGAAAGCAAAGTTGAAAGATGATGGTAGCAATTACACGAACTGGGTCCATAACTTGAGGATTGTCCTCATTGCTGCACAGAAGAATTACGTCCCGGAAGCACCGCTAGGTGCCATACCTGCTGCAGGAGCAACACCAGATGTTATGAATGTATGGCAGAGCAAAGCTGATGACTACTCAATAGTTCAGTGTGCCATGCTTTACGGCTTAGAACCGGGACTTCAACGACGTTTTAAACATCATGGAGCATATGAGATGTTCCAGGAATTGAAGTTAATATTTCAAGCAAATGCCCGGATTGAGAGATATGAAGTCTCCAATAAGTTCTATAGCTGCAAGATGGAGGAGAATAGTTCTGTCAGTGAGCATATATCAGAATGTTTGGGTATAACAATCACTTGATTCAACTGGGAGTTAATCTTCCGGATGATAGCGTCATTGACAGAATTCTTCAATCACTGCCACCAAGCTACAAGAGCTTCTTGATGAACTATAACATGCAAGGGATGGATAAGATGATTCCCGAGCTCTTCGCAATGCTAAAGGCTGCAGAGGTAGAAATCAAGAAGGAGCATCAAGTGTTGATGGTCAACAAGACCACCAGTTTCAAGAAAAAGGGCAAAGGGAAGAAGGGGAACTTCAAGAAGAACAACAAACAAGTTGCTGCTCAGGAGAAGAAAACCAAGTCTGGACCTAAGCCTGAGACTGAGTGGTTCTACTGCAAACAGACTGGTCACTAGAAGTGGAACTGCCCCAAGTATTTGGCGGATAAGAAGGATGACAAGGTGAACAAAGGTATATGTGGTATACATGTTATTGATGTGTACCTTACTAATGCTCGCAGTAGCACCTGGGTATTTGATACTGGTTCTGTTGCTAATACTTGCAACTCAAAACAGGGACTACGGATTAAACGAAGATTGGCTAAGGACGAGGTGACGATGCGCGTGGGAAATGGTTCCAAAGTCGTTGTGATCGCGGTCGGCATGCTACCTCTACATCTACCTTCGGGATTAGTTTTAGACCTGAATAATTGTTATTTGGTGCCAGCGTTGAGCATGAACATTATATCTGGATCTTGTTTAATGCGAGACGGTTATTCATTTAAATCAGAGAATAATGGTTGTTCTATTTATATGAGTAATATCTTTTATGGTCATGCACCCTTGAAGAATGGTCTATTTTTGTTGAATCTCGATAGTAGTAATACACATATTCATAATATTGAAGCCAAAAGATGCAGAGTTGATAATGATAGTGCAACTTATTTGTGGCACTGCCATTTAGGTCATATTGGTGAAAAGCGCATGAAGAAACTCCATACTGATGGACTTTTGGAACCACTTGATTATGAATCACTTGGTACTTGCGAACCGTGCCTCATGGGCAAGATGACTAAAACACCGTTCTCCGGAAATCATACATACAGATGTATGTGGTCCAATGAATGTTGAGGCTCGCGGCGGGTATCGTTATTTTCTCACCTTCATAGATGATTTAAGCAGATATGGGTATATCTACTTAATGAAACATAAGTCTGAAACATTTGAAAAGTTCAAAGAATTTCAGAGTGAAGTGGAAAATCATCGTAACAAGAAAATAAAGTTTCTACGTTCTGATCGTGGAGGAGAATATTTGAGTTATGAGTTTGGTCTTCATTTTAAACAATGCGGAATAGTTTCGCAACTCACGCCAGCCGGAACAACACAACGTAATGGTGTGTCCGAACGTCGTAATCGTACTTTACTAGATATGGTGCGATCTATGATGTCTCTTACTGATTTACCGCTATCATTTTGGGGTTATGCTTTAGAGACGGCTGCATTCACGTTAAATAGGGCACCATCGAAATCCGTTCAGACGACGCCTATGAACTGTGGTTTGGCAAGAAACCAAAGTTGTCATTTCTTAAAGTTTGGGGCTGCGATGCTTATGTGAAAAAGTTTCAACCTGATAAGCTCGAACCCAAAACGGAGAAATGTGTCTTCATAGGATACCCAAAGGAAACTGTTGGGTACACCTTCTATAACAGATCTGAAGGCAAGACTTTTGTTGCTAAATTTGGATCCTTTCTAGAGAAGGAATTTCTCTCGAAAGAAGTGAGTGGGAGGAAAGTAGAACTTGATGAGGTAACTGTACATGCTCCCTTATTGGAAAGTAGTTCATCACAGAAACCGGTTCCTGTGACACCTACACCAATTAGTGAGGAATTTAATGATGATGATCATGAAACTTCAGATCAAGTTGTTACTGAACCTCGTAGGTCAACCAGAGTAAGATCCGCACCAGATTGGTATGGTAATCCTATTCTGGAAGTCATGTTACTAGACCATGACGAACCTACGAACTATGAAGAAGCGATGGCGAGCCCAGATTCCACAAAATGGCATGAGGCCATGAAATCTGAGATGGGATCCATGTACGAGAATAAAGTGTGGACTTTGGTTGACTTGCCCCATGATCGGCAAGCCATTGAGAATAAATGGATCTTCAAGAAGAAGACTGACGCGGACGGTAATGTTACTGTCTATAAAGCTTGACTTGTTGCAAAAGGTTTTCGACAAGTTCAAGGGTTTGACTACAATGAGACTTTCTCACCTGTGGCGATGCTTAAGTCTGTCCGAATCATGTTAGCAATTGCCACATTTTATGATTATGAAATTTGGCAAACGGATGTCAAAACTGCATTCCTGAATGGATTTCTGGAAGAAGAGTTGTATATGATGCAACCGGAAGGTTTTATCAATCCAAAGGGAGCTAACAAAGTGTGCAAGCTCCAGTGATCCATTTATGGACTGGTGCAAGCCTCTCGGAGTTGGAATAAACGCTTTGATAGTGTGATCAAAGCATATGGTTTTATACAGACTTTTGGAGAAGCCTGTATTTACAAGAAAGTGAGTGGGAGCTCTGTAGCATTTCTGATATTATATGTGGATGACATATTGCCGATTGGAAATGATATAGAATTTCTGGATAGCATAAAGGGATACTTGAATAAGAGTATTTCAATGAAGGACCTCGGTGAAGCTGCTTATATATTAGGCATCAAGATCTACAGAGATAGATCAAGACACTTAATTGGACTTTCACAAAGCACATACCTTGACAAAGTTTTGAAGAAATCAAAATGGATCAAGCAAAGAAAGGGTTCTTGCCTGTGTTACAAGGTGTGAAGTTGAGTAAGACTAAATGCCCAACCACTGCAGACGATAGAGAGAAGATGAAAGATGTTCCCTATGCTTCAGCCATAGGCTCTATCATGTATGCAATGCTGTGTACCAGACCTGATGTGTGCCTTGCTATAAGTTTAGCAGGGAGGTACCAAAGTAATCTAGGAGTGGATCACTGGACAGCAGTCAAGAACATCCTGAAATACCTGAAAGGACTAAGGATATGTTTCTCGTTTATGGAGGTGACAAAGAGCTAGTCGTAAATGGTTATGTCGATGCAAGCTTTGACACTGATCCGGACGATTCTAAATCACAAACCGGATACATGTTTACATTGAACGGTGGAGCTGTAAGTTGGTGCAGTTCTAAACAAAGCGTTGTGGCGGGATCTACGTGTGAAGCGGAGTACATAGCTGCTTCGGAAGCAGTAAATGAAGGAGTCTGGATGAAGGAGTTCATATCCGATCTAGGTGTCTGATAACCCACAAGTATATGGGATCGCAACAGTTTTCGAGGGTAGAGTATTCAACACAAATTTATTGATTCGTCACAAGGGGAGCCAAAGAATATTCTCAAATATTAGCAGCTGAGTTGTCAATTCAACCACACCTGGAAACTTAGTATCTGCAGCAAAGTGTTTAGTAGCAAATTAATATGATAGTGGTGGTAACAGTAGCAAAATTAAAGGAAGCAAAAGTAATATTTTTGGTATTTTGTATTGATGGTAACAATAGCAACGGGAAAGTAAATAAGCGTAAACCAGTATATGGAAAGCTCGTAGGCATCGGATCAGTGATGGATAATTATGCCGGATGCGGTTCATCATGTAACAGTCATAACCTAGGGTGACACAGAAC
This sequence comes from Triticum urartu, assembly GCF_056163025.1. Classification (NCBI taxonomy): domain Eukaryota; kingdom Viridiplantae; phylum Streptophyta; class Magnoliopsida; order Poales; family Poaceae; genus Triticum; species Triticum urartu. The sequence continues at coordinate 592,105,428 of NC_141873.1, read as the reverse complement.
TAGCTCCAATTCATCAATGTAATGTAGGCATGTATTCTGAATATAGTCATACGTGCTTATGGAAAAGAACTTGCATGGCATCTTTTGTCCTACCCTCCTGTGGCAGCAAGGTCCTAATGGAAACTAAGGGATATTAAGGCCTCCTTTTAATAGAGAACCGGAACAAAGCATTATCACATAGTGAATACATGAACTCCTCAAACTATGGTCATCACCGGGAGTGGTCCCGATTATTGTCACTTCGGGGTTGCCGGATCATAACACATATTAGGTGACTATAGACTTGCAAGATAGGATCAAGAACTCACATATATTCATGAAAACATAATAGGTTCAGATCTGAAATCATGGCACTCGGGCCCTAGTGACAAGCATTAAGCATAGCAAAGTCATAGCAACATCAATCTCAGAACATAGTGGATACTAGGGATCAAACCCTAACAAAACCAACTCGATTACATGATAGATCTCATCCAACCCATCACCATCCAGCAAGCCTACGATGGAATTACTCATGCACGGTGGTGAGCATCATGAAATTGGTGATGGAGGATGGTTGATGACGACAACGACGATGAATCCCCCTCTCCGGAGCCCCGAACGGACTCCAGATCAGCCCTCCCGAGATGTTTTAGGGCTTGGCGGCGGCTCCGTATCGTAAAACGCGATGATTTCTTCTCCCTTGTTTTTTTCTCCCCGAAAGCAAATATATAGAGTTGGAGTTGGCGTCGGAAGGTCTCCAGGGGGCCCACGAGGTAGGGGGCGCCCCCCACCCTCGTGGACAGGGTGTGGGCCCCCTGGTCTTCATCTTTGGCAAGGATTTTTTTATCATTTTTTATAAGATATTCCGTGGAGTTTTAGGTCATTCCGAGAACTTTTGTTTTCTGCACATAAAACAACATCATGGCAATTCTGCTGAAAACAACGTCAGTCCGGGTTAGTTCCATTCAAATCATGCAAGTTAGAGTCCAAAACAAGGGCAAAAGTGTTTGGAAAAGTAGATACGACAGAGACGTATCAACTCCCCCAAGCTTAAACCCTTGCTTGTCCTCAAGCAATTCAGTTGACAAACTGAAAGAGAAAAAGAAAAACTTTTACAAACTCTGTTTGCTCTTGTTGTTGTAAATATGTCAAGCCAGCATTCAAGTTTTTAGCAAAGATCATAACTAACCACATTTGCAATAATTCTCAGGTCTCATGTTTACTCATATCAATAGCATAATCAACTAGCGAGTCATAATAATAAATCTCGGATGACAACTGATACGTCTCCGTCGTATCTACAATTTTTGATTGTTCCATGCCAATATTATTCAACTTTCATATACTTTTTGGCAACTTTTTATATTATTTTTGGGACTAACATATTGATCCAGTGCCCAGTGCCAGTCCCTGTCTGTTGCATGTTTTTGGTTTCGCAGAATATCCATATCAAACGGAGTCCAAACGGGATAAAATGGACGGAGCTTATTTTTGGAAAATATGGAAAATCTGGAAGGAAAATCAACGCGAACCAGTGTCCGAGGTGGTCATGAGGTAGGGGGCGCCCCCCCTAGGGCACCCCTACCCTCGTGAGCCACCCGGAAGGCGATTGATGCTCTTCTTTTGCTGCAAGAAAGCTAATATTCGGAAAAAAATCACGGCGAAGGTTTCAGGCCAATCAGAGTTACGGATCTCCATATATACACGAAACGGTGAAACAGAGCCAGAACAAAACGCAGAACCAGAGAGAAACAGAGAGATAGATCCAATCTCGGAGGGGCTCTCGCCCCTCCCGCGCCATGGGAGCCAAGGACCAGAGGGGAAACCCTTCTCCCATCTAGGGAGGAGGTCAAGGAAGAAGAAGAAGAAGGGGGGCCCTCTCCCCCTTGCTTCCGGTGGCGCCGGAGTGCCACCGGGGGCCATCATCATCATCGTCATCTTCACCAACAACTTCACCGCCATCATCACCAACTCTTCCCCCCTCTATGCAGCGGTGTAACCTCTCTCTTACCCGCTGTAATCTCTACTTAAACATGGTGATCAACGCTATATATTATTTCCCAATGATGTATGGCTATCCTATGATGTTTGAGTAGATCTGTTTTATCCTACGGGCTATTTGATGATCAAGATTGCTTTGAGTTGCATGTTTTATTATTGGTGCTGTCCTATGGTGCTCTCCGTGTCACGCAAGCGTGAGGGATTCCCGCTGTAGGGTTTGCAATATGTTCATGATTTGCTTATGGTGGGTGGCGTGAGTGACAGAAGCACATACCCGAGTAAGTAGGTTGTTTGCGTATGGGATAAAGGGGACTTGACACTTTAATGCTATGGTTGGGTTTTACCTTAATGATCTTTAGTAGTTGCGGATGCTTGCTAGAGTTCCAATCATAAGTGCATATGATCCAAGTAGAGAAAGTATGTTAGCTTATGCCTCTCCCTCAAATAAAATTGCAATAATGATTACCGGTCTAGTTATCGGTTGCCTAAAGACAAATAACTTTCTTGTAACAAAAAGCTCTTTACTAATTTAGTTGTGTCTTCATCTAAACAGCCCCTAGTCTTTATTTACCCGCTCTTTACTTTCTTGCAAGCCTATCCAAAAACACCTACATAGTACTTCTAGTTTCATACTTGTTCTAGGTAAAGCGAACGTTAAGCGTGCGTAGAGTTGTATCGGTGGTCGATAGAACTTGAGGGAATATTTGTTCTACCTTTAGCTCCTCGTTGGGTTCGACACTCTTACTTATCGAAAGAGGCTACAATTGATCCCCTATACTTGTGGGTTATCAAGACCTTTTTCTGGCGCCGTTGCCGGGGAGCGATAGCGTGGGGTGAATATTCTCGTGTGTGCTTGTTTGCTTTATCACTAAGTAATTTTTATTTGTTGTTCTTAGTTGTTCTCTATCTTTAGTTATGGATATGGAACATGAAATACCAAAAAATTAGGTGTACCTGCTACTCATGGAGATGGGGTAACTCCTAAAACCCTCGATTCTCATTATGTGAAAGATATTATTTACTACTTTGATAATCCTGAGAAAACCCCATTCACCTTTATAATGGGAGACACGTTGGATCAACGTGAATACTTTAGGGATTATCGCTTGACACAAAAAGGGAAACTATTATGGGACCAATTTATTATGTTGCGTTGGTATGCCCGGGATCTATGCTTGAGATATGATATTACTTGTTGCTCTAGGATGAAGGCTCCACACCTTCACTTTTCATGCAAATTTAATGATAATGAAACCTTAGCTTCTTATGCTAATGGTATATATGATTACTATGATGTGGAACAAATAGAAGAATTTGTTCCTTTTAAGGCTGCTTATGAAATTGAATCTTTGTTTGAAAAGTATGAAGCTTTAGATGATGATGTTTATAGGCCTGAAAATTTGGCTATACTTAGATATTGCTTTGAAAATTATGAATACAATTACTATATTAATGCATTTATTGAGAAAGTCTCCGCTGTCCAAGAAGAGACTAATATTTTGCAAGAAGCTATGGAAGAAGAAATTGATGAAACTATGAGCTCATTGGATGAAAAAGATGATGAGGAGAGCGAAGAACAAAAGGAGGAAGAGTGGATTGATCACCCATGCCCACCTTCTAATGAGAGTAACTCTTCAACTCATATATTGTTTAATTCCCCTTCATGCCTACCGAAGGATGATTGCTACGATGACTGTTATGATCCCGTTGATTATCTTGAAATATCCCTTTTTGATGATGCTTGCTATGCTTGTGGCCAAGATGCCAATATGAATTATGCTTATGGAGATGAACTTGCTATAGTTCCTTATGTTAAACATGAAATTGTTGCTATTGCACCCATGCATGATAGTCCTATTATCTTTTTGAATTCTCCAAACTACACTATATCGGAGAAGTTTGTGCTTATTAAGGATTATATTGATGGGTTGCGTTTTACTACTTTACATGATGATTTTAATAGTTATAATATGCATGTGCTTGCTGCTCCTACTTGCAATTATTATGAGAGACGAACTATATCTCCACCTCTCTATGTTTCCAATATGATAGAATTGCAAGAAACTGCTTATACTATGCATTGGCCTTTACTTGGTGTGCATGAATTGTTCTTTTATGACATGCCGATGCATAGGAAGAGAGCTAGACTTCGTTGTTGCATGATATATGTTACTTTGTGCCCACTACTAAATTACAAATCTTTGTTAATTAAAATTGGCTTTGATATACCTTGGGATCCGGGTGGATCCATTACTTGAGCACTAAATGCCTAGCTTAATGGCTTTAAAGAAAGCGCTACCAGGGAGACAACCCAGAAGTTTTAGAGAGTCATTTATTTCTCTTGAGTGCTTTCATATAGTTTAAAAACAACAAAAAATAAAGATGGGAACCCAAAACTTTTTCAAAAAGAAAAGTGAAAGTGAGAGAGACGAGCATTGTGAAAATGGGGGACGTCCTTGAACTTTGTTCATGCCCATGGGAACTTTGTGAATCATAATTACAGAAACTTTTCAACAAAAATAATTATCCCCTTGTACAATTCCATTGTATTATAGAAATAATTGGCCAAGGTTTGCCTTTAGGATGTTTACAATACTTGTTGGTTTGTGTGGTGCAGGACAGAAACTTTGGCTGTAGTGCGCGAATTTTAATTTTTTACTGGAACGTCAAATGGTTCTGTTTCTTTTTGAAATGTCTTTCTGTACAAATTTTTTATTTTTACTAATTTTTTCAGAATTTGTCAAGTATCAGAAGTATGGTGAATGTTCAGATTTCTACAGACTGTTCTGTTTTAGACAGATTCTGTTTTTGATGCATAGTTTGCTTGTTTTGATGAAACTATCGATTTATATCTGTGGATTAAGCCATGAAAAAGTCATACTACAGTAGAAATAATGCAAAAAAGAAATATGAATTGGTTTGCAACAGTACTTAGAGTAGTGATTTGCTTTATTATACTAACGGATCTTACCGAGTTTTCTGTTGAAGTTTTGTGTGGATGAAGTGTTCGATGATTGAGAAGGTTTCGATGTGAGAAGAAGGAAGAGAGGCAAGAGCTCAAGCTTGGGGATGCCCGAGGCACCCCAAGTAAATATTCAAGGAGACTCAAGCGTCTAAGCTTGGGGATGCTGGGAAGGCACCCCCTCTTTCTTCAACAAATATCGGTATGTTTTCGGATTCGTTTCGTTCATGCGATATGTGCAATCTTGGAGCATCTTTTTCTTTAATTTTCACTTTTCTTTTATGCACCATGCTGGTATGAGATAGTCCTTGGTTGATTTATAGAATGCTCTTTGCACTTCACTTATATCTTTTGAGTATGGCTTTATAGAATGCTTCATGTGCTTCACTTATATCATTTGAAGTTTGGATAGCCTGTTTCTCTTCACATAGACAACCGCCATTTGTAGAATGCTCTTTTGTTTCACTTATATTTGTTAGAGCATGGGCATATCTTTTCTAGAAAGAATTAAACTCTCTTGCTTCACTTATATTTATTTAGAGAGATGACAAGAACTGGTCATTCACATGGTTAGTCATAAAATCCTACATAAAACTTGTAGATCACTGAATATGATATGTTTGATTCCTTGCAATAGTTTTGCGATATAAAGATGGTGATATTAGAGTCGTGCTAGTTGAGTAATTGTGAAATTGAGAAATACTTGTGTTGAGGTTTGCATGTCCTGTAGCATGCACGTATGGTGAACCGTTATGTAACGAAGTCGGAGCATGAGGTGTTTATTGATTGTCTTCCTTATGAGTGGCAGTCGGGGACGAGCGATGGTCTTTTCCTACCAATCTATCCCCCTAGGAGCATGCGCGTAGTACTTTGTTTCGATGACTAATAGATTTTTCAATAAGTATGTGAGTTCTTTATGACTAATGTTGAGTCCATGGATTATACGCACTCTCACCCTTCCATCATTGCTAGCCTCTTCGGTACCGTGCATTGCCCTTGGTGCAAACTTCGCCGGTGCATCCAAACCACGTGATACGATACGCTCTGTCACACATAAACCTCCTTATATCTTCCTCAAAACAGCCACCATACCTACCTATCATGGCATTTCCATAGCCATTCCGAGATATATTGCCGTGCAACTTCCATCATCATCATACACATGACTTGAGAATTCATTGTCATATTGCTTTGCATGATCGTAAGATAGCTATCATGATGTGATGTCATTGCTACGCTAGATCATTGCACATCCCGGTACACCGCCGGAGGCATTCATATAGAGTCATATCTTTGTTCTAGATATCGAGTTGTAATATTGAGTTGTAAGTAAATAAAAGTGTGATGATCATCATTATTAGAGCATTGCCCTAGTGAGGAAAGGATGATGGAGACTATGATTCCCCCACAAGTCGGGATGAGACTTCAGACTTTATGAAAAATAAAAGAGGCCAAAGAAGCCCACCAAAAAAATAAAAAAAAATAAAAAAAAGAGAAAAAAAATGAGAGAAAAAGAGAGAAGGGGCAAGGTTACTATCCTTTTACCACACTTGTGCTTCAAAGTAGCACCATGTTCTTCATGTAGAGAGTCTCTTGAGTTATCACTTTCATATACTAGTGGGAATTTTCATTATAGAACTTGGCTTGTATATTCCAACGATGGGCTTCCTCAAATGCCCTAGGTCTTCATGAGCAAGCAAGTTGGATGCACACCCACTTAGTTTCAGTTTGAGCTTTCATATACTTATAGCTCTAGTGCATCTGTTGCATGGCAATCCCTACTCACTCACATTGATATCTATTAATGGGCATCTCCATAGCCCGTTGATACGCCTAGTTGATGTGAGACTTTCTCCTTTTTTGTCTTCTCCACATAACCCCCACCATCATATTCTATTCCACCTATAGTGTTATGTCCATGGCTCACGCTCATGTATTGCGTGAAAGTTGAAAAGGTTTGAGAACGTCAAAAGTATGAAACAATTGCTTGGCTTGTCATCGGGGTTGTGCATGATGTGAATGCTTTGTGTGGTGAAGATGGAGCATAGCCAGACTATATGATTTTGTAGGGATGAGATTCTTTGGCTATGTTATTTCAATAAGACATAATTGCTTGGTTGGTATGCTTGAAGTATTATTGTTTTTATGTCAAAGGATACTATTGCTTTGAATCACTCGTGTCTTAATATTCATGCCATGATTAGATACATGATCAAGATTATGCTAGGTAGCATTCCACATCAAAAATTATCTTTTTTATCATTTACCTACTCGAGGACGAGCAGGAATTAAGCTTGGGGATGCTGATACGTCCCCGTCGTATCTATAATTTTTGATTGTTCCATGCCAATATTATTCAACTTTCATATACTTTTTGGCAACTTTTTATATTATTTTTGGGACTAACATATTGATCCAGTGCCCAGTGCCAGTCCCTGTCTGTTGCATGTTTTTGGTTTCACAGAATATCCATATCAAACGGAGTCCAAACGGGATAAAAACGGACGGAGCTTATTTTTGGAAAATATGGAAAATCTGGAAGGAAAATCAACGCGAACTAGTGTCCGAGGTGGTCACGAGGTAGGGTGCGCCCCCCCAGGGCACGCCCCCTACTCTCGTGAGCCACCCGTAAGGCGGTTGATGCTCTTCTTTTGCTGCAATAAAGCTAATATTCGGAAAAAAATCACAGCGAAGGTTTCAGGCCAATCGGAGTTACGGATCTCCATATATACACGAAACGGTGAAACAGAGCCAGAACAGAACACAGAACCAGAGAGAAACAGAGAGATAGATCCAATCTCGGAGGGGCTCTCGCCCCTTCCACGCCATGGGAGACAAGGACCAGAAGGGAAACCCTTCTCCCATCTAGGGAGGAGGTCAAGGAATAAGAAGAACGGGGGCCCTCTCCCCCTTGCTTCCGGTGGCGCCGGAGTGCCACCGGGGGCCATCATCATCATCGTCATCTTCACCAACAACTTCACCGCCATCATCACCAACTCTTCCCCCCTTTATGCAGCGGTGTAACCTCTCTCTTACCCGCTGTAATCTCTACTTAAACATGGTGCTCAATGCTATATATTATTTCCCAATGATGTATGGCTATCCTATGATGTTTGAGTAGATCTGTTTTGTCCTACGGGCTATTTGATGATCAAGATTGGTTTGAGTTGCATGTTTTATTATTGGTGCTGTCCTATGGTGCTCTCCGTGTCGCGCAAGCGTGAGGGATTCCCGCTGTAGGGTTTTCAATATGTTCATGATTTGCTTATGGCGGGTGGCGTGAGTGACAGAAGCACAGACCCGAGTAAGTAGGTTGTTTGCGTATAGGATAAAGGGGACTTGACACTTTAATGCTATGGTTGGGTTTTACCTTAATGATCTTTAGTAGTTGCGGATGCTTGCTAGAGTTGCAATCATAAGTGCATATGATCCAAGTAGAGAAAGTATGTTAGCTTATGCCTCTCCCTCAAATAAAATTGCAATAATGATTACTGGTCTAGTTATCGATTGCCTAAAGACAAATAAATTTCTCGTAACAAAAAGCTCTTTACTAATTTAGTTGTGTCTTCATCTAAACAGCCCCTAGTATTTATTTACTCGCTCTTTACTTTCTTGCAAGCCTATCCAAAAACACCTACATAGTACTTCTAGTTTCATACTTGTTCTAGGTAAAGAAAACGTTAAGCGTGCGTAGAGTTGTATCGGTGGTCGATAGAACTTGAGGGAATATTTCTTCTACCTTTAGCTCCTCGTTGGGTTCGACACTCTTACTTATCGAAAGAGGCTACAATTGATCCCCTATACTTGTGGGTTATCAACAACACTTTCTCAAAACAATCATAATATGATATAATAAGATGGTATCTCGCTAGCCCTTTCTGAGACCGCAAAACATAAATGCAGAGTACCTTTAAAGATCAAGGACTGACTAGACATTGTAATTCATGGTAAAAGAGATCCAATCATAGTCATACCCAATATAGATTAATAGTGATGAATGCAAATGACAGCTGTGCTCTCCAGCTAGTGCTCTTTAATAAGAGGGTGATGACTCAACATAAAAGTAAATAGATAGGCCCTTCGCAGAGGGAAGCAGGGATTTGTAGAGGTGCCAGAGCTCGGTTTTGAAATAGAGATAAATAATATTTTGAGCGGTATACTTTCATTGTCAACGTAACAACTAAGAGATGGCGATATCTTCCATGTCACACACATTATAGGCGGTTCCCAAACAGAATGGTAAAGTTTATACTCCCCCTCCACCAACAAGCATCAATCCATGGCTTGCTCAAAACAACGAGTGCCTCCAACAAACATCAGGTCCCAGGGGGAGTTTTGTTTGCAATTATTTTGATTTAGTTTGCATTAAGCATGGGACTGGGCATCCCGGTGACCAGCCATTTTCTTGTCAGTGAGGAGCGGAGTCCACTCCTCTTAAGAATAACCCGCCTAACATGGAAGATAAGGACAACCATAGTTGATACATGAGCTATTCGAGCATACAAAACATAATGTTTATTTGAAGGTTTAGAGTTTGGCACATACAAATTTACTTGGAACGGCAGGTAGATACCACATATAGGAAGGTATAGTGGACTCATGTGGAATAACTTTGGGTTTTAAGGGATTGGATGCACAAGCAGTATTCCCGCTTAGTACAGGTGAAGGCTAGCAAAAGACTAGGAAGCGACCAACTAGAGAGCGACAATAGCCATGTACATGCATTAAAATTAATAAACATTGGATGCAATCATGAGTAGGATATAATCCACCATGAACATAAATATCGTGAAGGCTATGTTGATTTGTTTCAACTAATGTGTGAACATGTGACAAGTCAAGTCACTCAAATCATTCAAAGGAGGATACCGCCCCATCATACCACATCATAACCATCTTAATAGCATGTTGGCACGCAAGGTAAACCATTATAACTCATAGATAATCAAGCATGGCACAAGTAACTATGATCTCTAATTGTCATTGCAAACATGTTTATTCATAATAAGCTGAATCAAGAACGATGTGATGGGTAACGCAGTAATTTCAAAAAATTTCCTACGCACACGCAAGATCATGGTGATGCATAGCAACGAGAGGGGAGAGTGTTGTCTACGTACCCACGCAGACCGACTGCGGAAGCGTTGACGCAACGTAGAGGAAGTAGTCGTACGTCTTCCCGATCCGACCGATCCAAGCACCGTTACTCCGGCACCTCCGAGTTCTTAGCACACGTACAGCTCGATGACGCTCCCCGGGCTCCGATCCAGCAAAGCTTCGGGGATGAGTTCCATCAGCACAACGGCGTGGTGACGATGATGATGTTGTACCGACGCAGGGCTTCGCCTAAGCACTACAACGATATGATCGAGGTGGAATATGGTGGCAGGGGGCACCGCACACGGCTAAGGAACGATCACGTGGATCAACTTGTGTGTCTAGAGGTGCCCCCCTGCCCCCGTATATAAAGGAGCCAAGGGGGAGGGAGCGGCCAGCCAGGAGGAGGGCGCAGGAGGAGTCCTACTCCTACCGGGAGTAGGACTCCCCCCCCCAATCCTAGTTGGAATAGGTTTCCTTGAGGGGGGAAGAGAGAGAGGGGGCCAACCACCTCTCCTTGTCCTAATAGGACTAGAGGAGGGGGGAGGCGTGTGGCCCACCTTGGGCTGCCCCTTTCTCCTTTCCACTAAAGCCCACTAAGGCCCATATAGCTCCCGGGGGGTTCCGGTAACCTCCCGGTACTCCGGTAAAATTCCCGATTTCACCCGGAACACTTCCGATATCCAAACATAGGCTTCCAATATATCAATCTTTATGTCTCGACCATTTCGAGACTCCTCGTCATGTCCATGATCACATCCGGGACTCCGAACAACCTTCGGTACATAAAAATGCATAAACTCATAATAACTTTCATCGTAACGTTAAGCGTGCAGACCCTACGGTTCGAGAACAATGTAGACATGACCGAGACACGTCTCCGGTCAATAACCAATAGCGGGACCTGGATGCCCATATTGGCTCCTACATATTCTACGAAGATCTTTATCGGTCAGACCGCATAACAACATACGTTGTTCCCTTTGTCATCGGTATGTTACTTGCCCGAGATTCGATCGTCGGTATCCAATACCTAGTTCAATCTCGTTATCGACAAGTCTCTTTACTCATTCCGTAATACATCATCTCGCAAATAACTCATTAGTTGCAATGCTTGCAAGGCTTATGTGATGTTCATTACCGAGAGGGCCCAGAGATACCTCTCCGACAAACGGAGTGACAAATCCTAATCTCGAAATACGCCAACCCAACATCTACCTTTGGAGACACCTATAGATCTCCTTTATAATCACCCAGTTACGTTGTGACGTTTGGTAGCACACAAAGTGTTCCTCCGGTAAACGGGAGTTGCATAATCTCATAGTCATAGGAACATGTATAAGTCATGAAGAAAGCAATAGCAACATACTAAACGATCGGGTGCTAAGCTAATGGAATGGGTCATGTCAATCAGATCATTCACCTAATGATGTGACCTTGTTAATCAAATAACAACACTTTGTTCATGGTTAGGAAACATAACCATCTTTGATTAATGAGCTAGTCAAGTAGAGGCATACTAGTGACACTTAGTTTTGTCTATGTATTCACACATGTATTATGTTTCCGGTTAATACAATTCTAGCATGAATAATAAACATTTATCATGATATAAGGAAATAAATAATAACTTTATTATTGCCTCTAGGGCATATTTCCTTCACGATGAACTCACCATATTTACAAAAACAAGAGAGGTCGAGTTCATACCAGCTTTTCTCATCTCAGTCAGTCCATCATATATCATCATAATTGCCTTTCACTTGCATGACCGAATGATGCGAATAATAATAAGAGTGCACGTGCATTGGACTAAGCTGGAATCTGCGAGCATTCAATAAACAGAAGAAGACAAAGCAATATGGGCTCTGGGTTAAATCAACAATAATGCATATAAGAGCCACTTCAACAATTTAATCATGGTCTTGTCCTATCGAGCCCAAAGAAAAGAAAAGAAATAAAATATTTACACGGGAAAGCTCCCAACAAGGAAAAGAAGAACGGGAAATATTTTTGGGTTTTCTTTTTAATTCTTACTACTACAGCAGAAAATTAAGCTACTACTAATTTTTTTTTCTTAAGGTTTAACAAACACACAAGAAGAAAGCAGGAAAAAGAAAATAAACTAGCATGGATATTACAGTGAAAGAGTATGAGCACCGACATCTAGCAATGAGTGTGTGTGAACATAAATGTAATTCCGGTGAGAAATACGTACTCCCCCAAGCTTAGGCTTTTGGCCTAAGTTGGTTCATGGCCAGGGATAGCCTGGCTGATACCCGTAGGTGTAGCTGGGGTCGTACTGCGACGAAGAGGACTCTGACTGCCACTGGCTGACAGCCATCTCCGGATCCCAAGAATAAACAGACTGTCGTGGAGGATCATCTTGTGGTTCCGTTTCCGGGGCTGGTGCAGGATTCTGGTAGGCTTGAACGACAGCCCACATAACGAGATAAGGTCCTTCAAAATTAAACAAGGAAGGAGCAGGCAAGGTAATAGTTTCAGGATGATGTTTATGAAAGAATAGTTTATATTTGAGCTCTCCATCCCTGCCCTTAACAATAAAATCATGCGCTAGCATACTCTTATAATCTAAATAAGCACTAGGCAGCAATTTTTCTTCTTTCTCATGAAGCCTAATAGGTATGTTAAAATGTGCAGCAAGGTGTGAAGCATAAATGCCTCCAAAGATGGGGCCCTTAGTACGGTTCAGACTTAACCGTCTAGCAATAATTCCGCCCATACTAATAGTGTTATCGCGGTATAAACCATGGAACAAAATGATAATATCAGGAACACTAAGGTTTCCACAGTTTCCACGACCAATCAAGCAACGACTAACAAATATGGAAAAGTAGCGTAAAACAGGAAAATGTATGCTAGTGATTCTTGCATCAGAAACCTTCCTGGTTTCTCCCACAGTGATGGTGTTAATAAATGCTTCCACATCTTTACGGGATGGTTCATCTAAGGTACCCTCAGGGGGTATTTTGCAAACCTCGCAAAATTCAGCTAATGGCATCTTCTTAACAATGTCATACAAATGAAACTCTACTGAAGGAGGTGATTCCTTAGGGAAAAAGTAGAAGTTTTGCACAAAAGTATTTGTGAGTAAGAGATACTGATGACGTTGGTCGCGGAGGAAGTCGATGAGGCGGGCATTCTCAATTAATGAATAGAAATCCTCATAAATCCCAGCTCTTCTCAAGAAGTCATCGGAAGGCCATTCACACGGCCGGACCTCCACGGTACGAGGAAAATTATATTTGGGCCTCTGTGCTTCTTCATTTTGTTTCTCCTTCGAGCTTCGGCTCGATGAGCCCCTCAAAAGTCTCTTCATTATTTTCTGAAATATTCTGAAATTCTTAGTAACTTCAAATAAAAGTGAACCAACTTCAATAAAATTAATAGAAACTACTCCTACAAGTGCCTAGAGCCTATATCAAGCATTAGAACTACTTGGAACCATATAAATTTGACATGCAGGCTCAAGAACATGGTCACCTATGCAACACAAATTTGCAAAGAATGAAGCACTAGAACAAAAACTAATTGGACCAATGGAGGAGTCACATACCAAGGAACAATCTCCCAAAGCAGTTTTGCGAGAGGTGCTTTGAGCAAGGAGATCGAAAATTGCAGCAAAGAGAGCTAGAACTCGTGCTTGAGCTGGATATTCGTATTTGTGGGAGGAAGAAGAAGAGGATGGGTGCAGGAATAAGTGGAGGAGGGACACCGTGGGCCCACGAGGTAGGGGGGCGCGCCTAGGGGGGTAGGGCATGCCCTCCACCCTCGTGGCCAGGTGGCAGCCCCCCCTGCGGTAATTTTTGCACTATAAATCCTCAAATATTCCCGAAAAAATCATATTAAATTGGCATGGCATTCTGAGGACTTTTATTTTCAAGATATTTTTATATTGCACGGATAAATCAGGAAACAGACAGAAAAATACTATTTTTACTTTATTTCAACTAAATAAGAGAGAGTATAAAGAGGGTACAGAAGTTTGTGCTTCTAGTTTCATCCGTCTCATGCTCATCAAAAAGAATCCACTAACAAGGTTGATCAAGTCTTGTTAACAAACTCATTCCGATTAACATGAAACCGGAGAAATTTCGAATAACACTATGTTACCTCAACGGGGATATGCACATCCCCTATATTAAGTATATCATATTTCTTCTTGATAGTAGGAAGAGGAAATTCAAAACCTCCAAATATAACCGATGGAATTTTTCCAATAGAGTTGATACTATGAACTTGAGGTTGTTTCCTCAGAAAGTGTACTGTATGCTCATTACCATTAACATGAAAAGTGACATTGCCTTTGGTGCAATCAATAACAGCCCCTGCAGTATTCATAAAAGGTCTTCCAAGAATAATAGACATACTATCATCCTCGGGAATATCAAGAATAACAAAGTCCGTTAAAATAGTAACGTTTGCAACCACAACAGGCACATCCTAACAAATACCGACAGGTATAGCAGTTGATTTATCATCCATTTGCAAGGATATTTCAGTAGGTGTAAACTTATTGAAGTCAAGTCTACGATATAAAGAGAGAGGCATAACACTAACACCGGCTCCAAGATCACATAAAGCAGTTTTAACATAATTTCTTTTAATGGAGCATGGTATAGTGGGTACTCCTGGATCTCCAAGTTTCTTTGGTATTCCACCCTTAAAAGTATAATTAGAAAGCATGGTGGAAATTTCAGCTTCCGGTATCTTTCTTTTATTAGTAATGATATCCTTCATATACTTAGCATAAGGATTAGTTTTGAGCATATCAGTCAATCGCATATGCAAAAATATAGGTCTAATCATTTCAGCAAAGCGCTCAAAATCCTCATCATCTTTTTTCTTGGATGGTTTGGGAGGAAAAGGCATGGGTTTCTGAACCCAAGGTTCTCTTTCTTTACCATGTTTCTTAGCAACAAAGTCTCTCTTATCATAACGTTGATTCTTTGATTGTGGGTTATCAAGATCAACAGCAGGTTCAACCTCTACATCATTATCATTACTAGGTTGAGCATCATCATGAACATCATCATTAAAATTTTCATTAGGTTCATGCTCATTGCCAGATTGTGTTTCAGCATCAGACATAGACATATCATTTGGATTCTCAGGTGTTTCAGCAATAGGTTCACTAGAAGTTTGCAAAGTCCTATCATTTTTCTTTTTCTTCCTTTTAGAAGAACTAGGTACATCAATATTATTTCTCTGAGAATCTTGCTCAATTCTCTTAGGGTGGCCTTCAGGATACAAAGGTCCCTGAGTCATTCTACCAGTTCTAGTAGCCACTCTAACAGCATAATCATTCTTCTTACTATTCATTTCATCAAGCAATTCTTTTTGAGCTTAAGTACTTGTTCTACTTGAGTGGTAACCATAGAAGCATGTTTGCTAACAAGTTTAAGTTCACCTCTAATATTAGCCATATAATCACCCAAGTGTTTAATCATATTGGAACCGTATTTCAATTGTCTGCCAAAATAAGCATCAAAATTTTCTTGTTTGACAATAAAATTATCAAATTCATCAAAGCATTGTCTGGCAGACTTATAATGAGGAATATCACCTTCGTCAAATCTATAGAGAGAATTTACCTTTACTACCTGTGTCAAGTTATCAAGGTCTGGAGGTTCTTCAATAAATAAAGGATTAAGATCATATGTTTCTTCAACAGGCGGTAAATTAAGACCATGTATTTCTTCAATAGGTGGTAAATTCTTAACATTTTCAGCTTTAATACCTTGTTCTTTCATAGATTTCTTTGCCTCTTGCATATCTTCAGGACTGAGAAATAGAACACCTCTCTTCTTCAGAGTTGGTTTAGGAATAGGCTCAGTAATTTGAGCAGGAGCTGGCTCAGGAGGTGCCCAATTATTTTCATTTTCCAACATATCATTCAATAAAATTTCAGCTTCATCCGGTGTTCTTTCCCTGAAAAGAGAACCATCACAACTATCCAGGTAATCTCTGGAAGCATCGGTTAGTCCATTATAAAAGATATCAAGTATTTCATTTTTCTTAAGAGGATGATCAGGCAAAGCACTAAGTAACTTGAGAAGCCTCCCCCAAGCTTGTGGGAGACTCTCTTCTTTAATTTGCACAAAGTTGTATATTTCCTTTAAAGCAGCTTGTTTCTTATGAGCAGGGAAATATTTAGCAGAGAAGTAATAAATCATATCCTGGGGACTACGCACACAACCAGGATCAAGAGAATTAAACCATATCTTAGCATCACCCTTTAATGAGAACAGAAATATTTTGAGGATATAAAAGTAGCGAGATCTCTCATCATTAGTTAATAGGGTAGCTATATCATTTAATTTAGTAAGATGTGCCACAACAGTTTCAGATTCATAACCATCAAAAGGATCAGATTCAACCAAAGTAATTATATCAGGATCAACAGAGAATTCATAATCCTTATCGGGAACACAAATAGGTGAGGTAGCAAAAGCAGGATCAGGCCTCATTTTATCTCTAAGTGATTCTTTGTTCCATTTAGCTATTAACCTTCTAAGCTCATCGTTATCATTGCAAGCTAAGATAGCGGCAGAAGATTCCGTATCAAAAATATAACCTTCAGGAATAACAGGCCTATCCTCATCATCATTTTCATCAATATTATGAGATTCAATAATTTATTTCTCTCTAGCCCTAGCAATTTGTTCATCAAGAAATTCACTAAGGGGCACAGTAGTATCAAGCATAGAAGTAGTTTCATCATAAGTATCATGCATAGCAGAAGTGGCACCATCAATAACATGCGACATATCAGAATGAATAGTAGAAGCAGGTTTAGGTGTCGCAAGCTTACTCATAACAGAAGGTGAATCAAGTGCAGAGCTAGATGGCAGTTCCTTACCAAGTGACTCAAAGAATAGAGCTATGCTCCCCGACAACGGCGCCAGAAAAAGGTCTTGATAACCCACAAGTATAGGGGATCACAACAGTTTTCGAGGGTAGAGTATTCAACCCAAATTTATTGATTCAACACAAGGGGAGCCAAAGAATATTCTCAAGTATTAGCAGCTGAGTTGTCAATTCAACCACACCTGGAAACTTAGTATCTGCAGCAAAGTGTTTAGTAGCAACGTAATATGATAGTGGTGGTAACAATAGCAAAAGTAAAGGAAGCAAAAGTAATATTTTTGGTATTTTGTAGTGATGGTAACAATAGCAACGGGAAAGTAAATAAGCATAAACCAGTATATGGAAAGCTCGTAGGCATCGGATCAGTGATGGATAATTATGCCGGATGCGGTTCATGATGTAACAGTCATAACCTAGGGTGACACAGAACTAGCTCCAATTCATCAATGTAATGTAGGCATGTATTCCGAATATAGTCATACGTGCTTATGGAAAAGAACTTGCGTGACATCTTTTGTCCTACCCTCCCGTGGCAATGGGGTCCTGATGACCCACAAGTATAGGGGATCTATCGTAGTCCTTTCGATAAGTAAGAGTGTCGAACCCAACGAGGAGCAGAAGGAAATGATAAGCGGTTTTCAACAAGGTATTCTCTGCAAGTACTGAAATAAGTGGTAACAGATAGTTTTCTGACAAGATAAATTTGTAACGAGCAACAACTAATAAAAGTAAATAAAGTGAGCAAGGTGGCCCAATCCTTTTTTTAGCAAAGGACAAGCCGGAGCAAACTCTTATATAAGGAAAAGCACTCCCGAGGACACATGGGAATATCGTCAAGCTAGTTTTCATCACGTTCATATGATTCGCGTTCGGTACTTTGATAATTTGATATGTGGGTGGACCGTTGCTTGGGTGCTATTCTTACTTGAACAAGCATCCCACTTATGATTAACATCTATTGCAAGCATCTGCAACTACAACAAAAGTATTAAGGTAAACCTAACCATAGCATGAAACATATGGATCCAAATCAGCCCCTTACGAAGCAACGCATAAACTAGGGTTTAAGCTTCTGTCACTCTAGCAACCCATCATCTACTTATTACTTCCCAATGCCTTCCTCTAGGCCGAAATAATGGTGAAGTATTATGTAGTCGACGTTCACATAACACCACTAGAGGCTAGACAACATACATCTCATCAAAATATCGAACGAATACCAAATTCACATGACTACTAATAGCAAGACTTCTCCCTTGTCCTCAGGAACAAACGTAACTA
Source organism: Triticum urartu (assembly GCF_056163025.1). Lineage (NCBI taxonomy): Eukaryota > Viridiplantae > Streptophyta > Magnoliopsida > Poales > Poaceae > Triticum > Triticum urartu. Next base: position 592,087,214 of record NC_141873.1, on the reverse strand, counting down.
CTCACAAAGCATATTCATGTTCATAATCAGAGGGGTCATAATATGCATAAAGGATCTGAACATATGATCTTCCACCAAATAAACCAACTAGCATCAACTACAAGGAGTAATCAACACTACTAGCAACCTACTAGCACCAATCCCGGACTTGGAGACAGGAATTGGATACAAGAGATGAACTAGGGTCTGGATATGAGATGGTGCTGGTGAAGATGTTGATGGAAATTGCCCTCTCCCGATGAGAGGAGTGTTGGTGATGACGATGGCGATGATTTCCCCCTCCCGGAGGGAAGTATCCCCGGCAGAACAGCTCTGCTGGAGCTCTAGATTGGTTTCGCCAAGGTTCCACCTCGTGGCGGTGGAGTCTCGTCCCGAAAGATTGCTTCTGGTTTTTTCTCGACGAAAGACTTCATATAGGAGAAGATGGGCGTCGGAGAGACACCAGGGGGCCCACGAGGTAGGGGGCGCCCCCCACCCTCATGAGCAGGGTGTGGCCCCCCTGGCCTTCATCTTTGGCATCTGCTTCCAAATTTATTTTATGTTGACATAGAGTGGGACTAATGCCCTTAAAATCATCAAGAGTATATCCAATAGCGGCACAATGCTTCTTCAGAGTTTCCAATAATCTTTCTTCTTCATGCTCTGAAAGGTTAGCACTAATAATAACAGGATATATCTTCTTTTCATCAAGATAAGCATAGTTAAGATTATCAGGCAACGGTTTAAGCTCAAACACGGGATCACCCTTGGGCGGAGGAGGATCCCCTAGGATTTCAACAGGCAAATTGTGTTTTAGAATAGGTTCCTGTTTAAAGAATACTTCATCTATTTCCCTTCTTTCATTCATGAACATATCATTTTCATGGTCTAGCAAATAATGTTCTAAAGGATCACTAGGAGGTACAGCAATAGAAGCAAGACCAATAATATCATCCTTACTAGGCAATTCTTCCTCACGATGTTGCTTACTAAATTTAGAGAAGTTAAACTCATGAATCATATCATCCAAGCCAATAGTAACAACATTCTTTGTGCAATCTATGGTAGCATTAACAGTATTCAAGAAGGGTCTACCAAATATAATGGGACAAAAGCTATCTTGAGGGGAACCAAGAACAAGAAAATCAGCAGGATATTTAGTTTTCCCACACAAGACTTCAACATCTCCAACAATTCCCACTGGTGATATAGTATCCCTATTGGCAAGTTTAATTGTGACATCAATTTCTTCTAACTCAATTGGTGCAATATCATGCATAATTTCTTTGTATAAATCAATGGGTATTGCACTAGCACTAGCACCCATGTCACATAAGCCATGATAACAATGATCTCCTATTTTAACAGAAATAACAGGCACTCCTACCACAGGTCTATGTTTATCTTTAGCACAAGGTTTAGCAATTCTAGCAGTTTCACCGCAGAACTGAATAACATGCCCATCAATATTATCAGACAAGAGATCTTTAACAATAGCAATATTAGGTTCTACTTTAACTTGCTCAGAGGGTGTATAAGTTCTAATATTGCTTTTACGAAGCACAGTTGAAGTTTTAGCATGATCCTTTATTCTAACAGGGAAAGGTGGTTTCTCAACATAAGAAGTAGGAACAATAGGATCATTATAAGTGACAGTCTTTTCTTCAACTTTAATAGGTGCAGCTACTTTTACTTCTATGGGAGGATGATATTTAAACCGCTTCTCCTTGGGGAGATCAACATAAGTAGCAAAAGATTCACAGAAAGAAGCTACTATCTCAGAGTCAAGTCCATATTTAGTGCTAAACTTACGGAAAATATCGGTATCCATAAAAGATTTAACACAATCAAACTTAGGTGTCATACCTGACTCCTTACCTTCGTTGAGATCCCAATCTTCAGAGTTGCGTTTAATTCTATCCAATAAATCCCATCTAAATTCAATATGCTTCATCATAAAAGAGCCAGCACAAGAAGTATCGAGCATGGTGCGATTATTTTCAGAAAGCCGAGCATAAATTTTTTGAATAATTGTCACTCTTGAGAGCTCATGATTGGGGCATGAATATAACATTGATTTAAGCCTCCCCCAAGCTTGAGCGATGCTTTCTCCATCGCGACGCCAAAAATTATATATATATAATTGCGATCATGATGAACAAGATGCATAGGGTAATACTTTTGATGAAATTCCAATTTCAATCTTTTATAGTTCCATGATCTCGTATCATCACATAGCCTATACCATGTCAATGCGTCTCCCTTCAAAGATAAAGGGAAGACCTTCTTCTTAGCAACATCATCGGATATACCTGCAAGCTTAAATAATCCACAAACTTCATCCACATATATTAAGTGCTCATCAGGATGCTTTGTTCCATCTCCTGTAAAAGGATTAGCTAGCAGTTTTTCCATCATACCCGAAGGGAATTCAAAAGGAGTTTCATTCTCAATAGGTTCAGTAGGTTGAGGAGCAACTCTTTGCTCTACTGGACGGGGTGAAGATAGCCCGAACAAGCCCCTCAGAGGATTACTTTCCATAGTAACAAGTGACAGTAAATTTCAGCACACTATATAAAATTTTCCTTACCAAGTTCCACCTACCAAAGGCGCTTCACTCCCCGGCAACGGCGCCAGAAAAGAGTCTTGATGACCCACAAGTATAGGGGATCTATCGTAGTCCTTTCGATAAGTAAGAGTGTCGAACCCAACGAGGAGCAGAAGGAAATGATAAGCGGTTTTCAGCAAAGTATTCTCTGCAAGTACTGAAATAAGTGGTAACAGATAGTTTTGTGACAAGATAAATTGTAACGAGCAACAAGTAACAAAAGTAAATAAAGTGAAGAAGGGTGGCCCAATCCTTTTTGTAGCGAAGGACAAGCCGGAACAAACTCTTATATAAGGAAAAGCGCTCCCGAGGACACATGGGAATATCGTCAAGCTAGTTTTCATCACGTTCATATGATTCGCGTTTGGTACTTTGATAATTTGATATGTGGGTGGACCGGTGCTTGGGTGCTGTTCTTACTTGAACAAGCATCCCACTTATGATTAACCTCTATTGCAAGCATCCGCAACTACAACAAAAGTATTAAGGTAAACCTAACCATAGCATGAAACATATGGATCCAAATCAGCCCCTTACTAAGAAACGCATAAACTAGGGTTTAAGCTTTTGTCACTCTAGCAACCCATCATCTACTTATTACTTCCCAATGCCTTCCTCTAGGCCCAAATAATGGTGAAGTGTTATGTAGTCGACGTTCACATAACACCACTAGAGGCTAGACAACATACATCTCATCAAAATATCGAACGAATACCAAATTCACATGACTACTAATAGCAAGACTTCTCCCTTGTCCTCAGGAACAAACGTAACTACTCAAAAAGCATATTCATGTTCATAATCATAGGGGTCATAATATGCATAAAGGATCTGAACATATGATCTTCCACCAAATAAACCAACTAGCATCAACTACAAGGAGTAATCAACACTACTAGCAACCTACTAGCACCAATCCCGTACTTGGAGACAGGAATTGGATACAAGAGATGAACTAGGGTTTGGAGATGAGATGGTGCTGGTGAAGATGTTGATGGAGATTGCCCTCTCCCGATGAGAGGAGCGTTGGTGATGACGATGGCGATGATTTCCCCCTCCTGGAGGGAAGTATCCCTGGCAGAACAGCTCTGCCGGAGCTCTAGATTGGTTCCACCAAGGTTCCGCCTCGTGGCGGCGGAGTCTCGTCCTGAAAGATTGCTTCTAGTTTTTTTCTTGAGGAAAGACTTCATATAGGAGAAGATGGGCGTCGGAGAGCCACTAGGGGGCCCACGAGGTAGGGGGCGCGCCCTAGGAGGGGGGGGGCGCCCCCCACCCTCGTGAGTAGGGTGTGGGCCCCCTGGCCTTCATCTTTGGCGACAATTTTTATTTATTTATTTTAAGATATTCCGTGGAGTTTAAGGACTTTTGGAGTTGCGAAGAATAGGTCTCTAATATCTGCTCCTTTTCCAGCCTATAATTCAACCTGCCGGCATTCTCCCTCTTCATGTAAACCTTGTAAAATAAGAGAGAATAGCCATAAGTATTGTGACATAACGTGAAATAACAGCCCATAATGCGATAAATATCGATATAAAAGCTTGATGTAAAATGGACGTATCAGGTCCTAATGGAAACTAAGGGATATTAAGGCCTCCTTTTAATAGAGAACCGGAACAAAGCAATAGCACATAGTGAATACATGAACTCCTCAAACTATGGTCATCACCGGGAGTGGTCCCGATTATTGTCACTTCGGGGTTGCTGGATCATAACACATAGTAGGTGACTATAGACTTGCAAGATAGGATCAAGAACTCACATATATTCATGAAAACATAATAGGTTCAGATCTGAAATCATGGCACTCAGGCCCTAGTGAAAAGCATTAAGCATAGCAAAGTCATAGCAACATCAATCTCAGAACATAGTGGATACTAGGGATCAAACCCTAACAAAACTAACTCGATTACATGATAGATCTCATCCAACCCATCACCGTCCAGCAAGCCTACGATGGAATTACTCACGCACGGCGGTGAGCATCATGAAATTGATGATGGAGGATGGTTGATGATGACGACGGCGGCGAATCCCCCTCTCCGGAGCCCCGAAAGGAATCCAGATCAGCCCTCCCGAGAGGTTTGCTCAGTATCGTAAAATGCGATGATTTCTTCTCCCTTATTTTTTTCTCCCCGAAAGCAAATATATAGAGTTGGAGTTGGCGTCGGAAGGTCTCCAGGGGGCCCATGAGGTAGGGGGGCATGCCCCCCACCCTCGTGGACAGGGTGTGGGCCCCCTGGTCTTCATCTTTGGCGAGGATTTTTATTATTTTTTATAAGATATTCTGTGGAGTTTCAGGTCATTCCGAGAACTTTTGTTTTCTGCACATAAAACAACATCATGACAATTCTGCTGAAAACAGCGTCAGTCCGGGTTAGTTCCATTCAAATCATGCAAGTTAGAGTCCAAAACAAGGGCAAAAGTGTTTGGAAAAGTAGATACGACGAAGACGTATCAGTGTCATACCTAGTGCATCGGGTCCAATGAAAATCTTTTGTGACAATACTGGTGCAATTGCCTTGGCAAAGGAATCCAGATTTCACAAGAGAACCAAGCACATCAAGAGACGCTTCAATCCCATCCGGGATCAAGTCCAGGTGGGAGACATAGAAATTTGCAAGATACATATGGATCTGAATGTTGCAGACCCGTTGACTAAGCCTCTTCCATGAGCAAAACATGATCAGCACCAAGGCTCCATGGGTGTTAGAATCATTACTGTGTAATCTAGATTATTGACTCTAGTGCAAGTGGGAGACTGAAGGAAATATTCCCTAGAGGCAATAATAAAGTTATTATTTATTTCCTTATATCATGATAAATGTTTATTATTCATGCTAGAATTGTATTAACTGGAAACATAATACTTGTGTGAATACATAGACAAACAGAGTGTCACTAGTATGCCTCTACTTGACTAGCTCGTTGATCAAACATGGTTATGTTTCTTAGCCATTGACATGAGTTGTCATTTGATTAACGGGATCACATCATTAGGAGAATGATGTGATTGACTTGACCCATTCTGTTAGCTTAGCACTCGATCGTTTAGTATTCTGCTATTACTTTCTTCATGACTTATACATGTTCCTATGAGATTATGCAACTCCCGTTTACGGGAGGAACACTTTGTGTGCTACCAAACGTCACAACGTAAATGGGTGATTATAAAGGTGCTCTACAGGTGTCTCCGAAGGTACTTGTTGGGTTGCGTATTTCGAGATTAGGATTTGTCACTCCGATTGTCGGAGAGGTATCTCTGGGCCCACTCAGTAATGCACATCACTATAAGCCTTGCAAGCATTGCAACTAATGAGTTAGTTGCGGGATGATGTATTATGGAACGACTAAAGAGACTTGCCGGTAATGAGATTGAACTAGGTATTGAGATACCGATGATCGAATCTCGGGCAAGTAAACATATCGATGACAAAGGGAACAACGTATGTTGTTATGCGGTTTGACGGATAAAGATCTACGTAGAATATGTGGGAGCCAATATGAGCATCCAAGTTCCTCTATTGGTTATTGACCGGAGACATGTCTCGGTCATGTCTACATAGTTCTCGAACCCGTAGGGTCCGCACGCTTAAAGTTTGATGACGGTTATATTATGAGTTTATGTGTTTTGATGTACCGAAGGTAGTTCGGAGTCTCGGATGTGATCACGGACATAACGAGGAGTCTTGAAATGGTTGAGACATAAATATTGATATATTGGAAGCCTATATTTGGATATCGGAAGTGTTCCGGGTGAAATCGGGATTTTACCGGAGTACCGGGGGTTACCGGAACCCCCCCCCCCCGGGGGTTTAATGGGCCAAGATGGGCCTTAGTGGAGAAGAGGAGGGGCGGCCAGGACAGGCCGCGCGCCCCCTCCCCCTCTAGTCCGAATTGGAAAAGGAGGGGGGTGGCGCCCCCCTTTCCTTCCTCTCTCCCTCCTCCTTCCCCCTTCCCCCTTCTCCTACTCCAACTAGGAAAGGAGGGAGTCCTACTCCCGGTGGGAGTAGGACTCCTCCCTGGCGCGCCTCCTCCTGGCCGGCCGCCTCTCCCCCCTTGCTCCTTTATATACGGGGGCATGGGGCACCTATAGACACAACAATTGATCTCTTGATCTCTTAGCAGTGTGCGGTGCCCCCCTCCACCATAATCCACCTCGATAATATCATAGCGGTGCTTAGGCGAAGCCCTGCGTCGGTAGAACATCATCATCGTCACCACACCGTCGTGCTGATGGAACTCTCCCTCATAGCTCGGCTGGGTCGTAGTTCGAGGGACGTCATCGAACTGAATGTGTGCTGAACTCGGAGGTGCCGTACGTTCGGTACTTGATCCGTCGGATCGTGAAGACGTACGACTACATCAACCGCGTTGTGTTAACGCTTCCGCTTTCGGTCTACGAGGGTACGTGGACACACTCTCCCCTCTCGTTGCTATACATCACCATGATCTTGTGTGTGCGTAGGATTTTTTTTGAAATTACTACGTTCCCCAGCAGGACCTTCATACTACTTTGGGTGCAAGCCGTCTTTTTCGTTCATATGTTGCTGGTCCTCCTGTGCCTCCAGTGTATCTTTTGTCTTCCCATACACGCCCAAGAAGCCTAGCAGGTTCACGCAAAGATTCTTCTTCATGTGCATCACGTCGATTAGAGAGCGGACCTCTAGGACTTTCCGACAGGGTAGATCCCAAATTATAGATTTCTACTTCCACATGGGTGTGTGTCCGTCATCGTCATTCAGAACAGATTGTCCGCCAGAACCCTTTCCAAAGATTACTTTTAAATCCTTAACCATATGAAGTATATGATGACTAGTACGGTGGTCAGGCTTCTTCCAGTGATCTGCCTCACCTTTGAAATGCTTTCCTTTCTTTCTTACGGTATGCCTGATCGGAAGAAATCAACGATGTTCCAGGTACACATTCTTCTTACATTTATCCAAATATATGCTTTCAGTCTCATCTAAACAGTGCGTGCATGCATTGTATCCCTTGTTTGTCTGTCCTGAAAGGTTACTAAGAGCAGGCCAAACATTGATGGTTACAAACAACAACGCTTGTAGGTTAAATTACTGTTGTTTGTGCTCATCCCACACATATACACCTTTTATATCCCACAATTGTAAAAGTTCTTCAACTAATGGCCTTAGGTACACATCAATGTCATTGTCGGGTTGCTTAGGGTCTTGGATGAGCACTGGCATCATAATGTACTTCAGCTTCATGCACAATCAAGGAGGAAGTTTATAGATACATAGAGTCATAGGCCAGGTGCTATGATTGCTGCTCTACTCCCCGACAGGATTAATGCCATCTGCACTTATACCAAATCATAAGTTCCTTGTGTCATTTGCAAACTCTGACCACTTTCTCTCGATTTTTCTCCACTGCGACCCATCAGCAGGTACTCTCAACATCCGGTCTTTCTTACCTCTTCTTTGTTCCATCGCAACAACTCGGCATGCTCTTTATTTTGGAACAGACGTTTCAACCATGGTATTATAGGAGCATACCACATCACCTTGGCAGGAACCCTCTTCCCAGGGTGCTCACCCTCAACATCACCAGGGTCATCGCGGCTGATCTTATAGCGCAATGCACCGCATACCCGGCTTGCATTCAAATGCTCATACTCCTCACCGCGGTAGAGGATGCAGTCATTAGGGCATGCATGTATCTTCTACACCTATAATCCTAGAGGGCAGACAACCTTCTTTGCTTCATACGTACTATCAGGAAATTCGTTGTGCTTTGGAAGCTTCTTCTTTAACATATTCAGCAACTTTTCAAATCCCTGGTCAGATACACCATTCTATGTCTTCCATTGCAGCAATTCTAGTGTGGCACCCATCTTTTTCTTGTCATCTTCTCAATTTGGGTACAACAATTTTTTATGATCCTCTAACATACGCTGCAACTTCAACCTCTCAGTTTCACTAGCGCGGTTTCCCTTTGCATCAGCAATGGCCCGACGAAGATCATCAGCATGCTCATTTGATGCCTCTTGATCTTCAGCTTACCCCGTTGCAGTATCACTGTATTCAGGGAACATAGGATAGTTGTCATCATCCTCTTCTTCTTCATTGTCTTCCATCATAACCCCTTGTTCTCTGTGCTTTGTCCAACAATTATAGCCGGACATGAAACCGTACTTAAGTAGGTGGGTGTGAATGATTTTCGAGGCTGAGTAATTCATATCATTCTTACAGACACCACATGGACAGCACATAAACCATTACGTTTGTTTACCTCAGCCACAGGCAGAAAACTATGCACACCATTAATGAACTAGGGAGAGCGTCGGCCATCGTACATCCATTGCCGGCTCATCTTCATTCCACAACATCAAGAAGACCAAATTAATGCAAGTTCATACATACTTCTCATAAAACAACACACAACTATCTAGATAAAGCATTTAAATGCAACAACAAATACGATCAAAATCCCAACTAAGGTAATAATTGATCCAACAACATAATGATACCAAGCCTCTTTATTAATGGTATATTTTCTAATTTTTCTAATCTTCAAGCGCATTGCATCCATCATGATCTTTTGATCATCGGCGACATCGGCAACAAACAACTCCAATTTCATCTTCTCTTCTTTAATTATTTTTGATTTTTCTTTCAAATAATCCTTTTCTTTTTCAACTAAATTTAACTTCTCAACAAGATGGCCGGTCGCAATTTTCGGTTCACATACCTCTTAGATAAAAATATCTATGTTAACTTGATGGGCATAATTATCATAAACACGAAATGAAACAAATAGTTATGAAAGATAATATACCACATCCGAATCATAAACCGGACGAGGGCCGACGGGGATGGATATCAAAACCATGGCACTATATATAACAAACAATCATACAAGTAAGAAAATTATACAAGCAACTATCTAAATCATACAAACAAGATTTTTTTATTTTACAAAAATGATAAGAACAAGAGCCTCAGCAAGGTGGTCACGGCGACGAGACGGCGTGGGCGGTGAGGACGGGGACGGGAAGGCACCAAGTAAACCTCACCTACACATATGCAAACTAAGAAGTTACTTTGAGCTCAAAATGCATATAAATCAAATAAACTCCCACATAATTACTCTCAAACTAAAACCCACAAATGACTATACTTATAGAGTATGAAACGAGCTAAACTAGCAATGAGAGATGAAAAGACGAAGTTGCTAATATTTTAGAACCCTTGGATCGATGGAGTGTCTCAAATCTTGGCAAAAATGGAGGATGAGCTCGAGGTAGGGGAAGGAAAACAAAGAGGAGAAAGGAGTAAGTCTTGCTCGGGCTCGGGCTAGAAGAAGCAGGGGTTTATATAGGGATGTCTCTAGTACCGGTTGGTGATACAAACCGGGACTAAAGGTCCACCTCTAGTCCCGGTTGGTGATACCCACCGGGACTAAAGGGGCTCGTAGGGGCCCAGTTTGATGCCAGCCTGCCACCACCCCTTTAGTCCCGGTTGGTATAACCAATCGGGACTAGAGGTCCTTATTGAACCGGGACTAATGGTGTCCGTGCCCCTGACCGCTACAAGCCCTTGAAACCGGGACTAATGATCACATTAAACCCGACCGGGACTAATTCTCTGGGCCAAATAAGGCATGTTTTCTACCAATGTATACGACTACAAAAGGAATTTTTTTTGGTATTGTATCACATAACTTGGACTGGTGTAGTGGTTACGACTTGCAAGCCCTTGAGTGAGGGCATGGGTCAGTTCGCTAAGTAGATTCACTGCCTATTTATTTTATAGTTTGCTGGTTCAATTTTATTTTATAGTACTATACGTACACAGGCGCATACCGTCACAGATGAGTGGGCGAATAGGTTTTTTAAATATGACCATTATGTCCTTTGTTATGAAGATGCATGTATATATGGTTTAATCTCAGCTATCAATATGTTTAAGGGGGTTATATACCAAAGCATGGGTGTTGGGATAATCGAGCAACCTAATTTGTCTTTTTGAAGTAGACTGAACGAGTACGTGCACTCGCCAACTTCACAACTCACAACACGGCTTGTGGAACGGTGCGCCCATCAGCATCACCTTGAACATGAATGATGTATACCAGCTGGCCTCAACGGCCATGACATTGGGGTATTTTTTTGTGAGGTCTAAGCATCGGAAAGAACAACCTTACAACGCAACAGCCCAAACCTGTGAGGCAAACTCATTTAAGAGACTATTCAAAGATTGTCACACAAACGAATACTACAACCTAATACTTCTTCGTTCCTTGGCAAACCCCTTAATTAAAACTCATTTGCCTTACACACCAACAGTGGCGGAGCAATAATCCTAGACCTACGGGCCTATTACAGGCAAGTTACGGAAGCCCTTGGCTAATTCTCTTCGGCCTTCCTGATTTTCACTGGGGTGGCCCCGCTTTCTCCCCTTCTTGCCAATCAAACCATGCCATGTCAGCCTGTAATTAGTCTCAGCCTGTAAATATCCGTACGTGTAGCATTACTGCGGTGGCGGAGCCAGGGGGGACGAGCAGGGGACGAACATGAAACAGGTACATGTAACTAGCGATATAATCGCACGCGCACACCTACTTGCCCCCCCCCCCCCCCCTATCTCAACGTGTATTTTGGAAAAGAAAAAAATAAAGCCCATGTAAAAGCCCATTACCGCCCGGATCGTTGGCTAGTTAGCCTTCCGCTCTAGTCTCCTGTAAGCCACGTTCTCCTGTGATTAGCGTGTATCTGGGATTAGGTATCCCTAAAAAAACCTGGGATTAGCTAGGCGCCGCCGCCGTCCGTCTGCCTCTACTTTCCCTGCTCTGCTGCTCATAATCTGATTCATGTGCACAGTCGGCGATGCAGCCTACTTCACTGCTCCAGCCTCGAATGAGCCAAGGTTAACACATCACACTATATACTAATCTCGCTCAGTTCTCATCTAGATATTATATCAGATTTTAGTTGTTTTTTTGGGTGTGATTTGAGATGCTATCAAGTATTCAGATCTTGTGCGTGTCTTAAAAATTATCGTGATGCAAAACAGTTTTAAGATTATGTTATTTCACTAAGCTGTTTGCTTCAAATTTTCAACGAAGCCAATGTGGAAGTTCTCAACCTTGTTCTTGATGATTATTTTTTGCACTAGATTATTTTTATCTACTTACTCAAATCCTGGCTCCGCCCCTGCACACCAACATACGGCCTTAAGAGCGGTATCAAATTATTTATTTTTTATGTTCTAATATTTTTATCCCACCATAGAAAATGATATACCCATGATATCTAGATAAATATATATCAGCAACTTTCATGATTTAATCCTAATGTTATTCTACCTCCAAAATGATGGAAAATACTCTAAACAGCAATGTTTTCTTACTAAAAAAACTGCAGCGCCAGAATCAGATATTTGGTCGTAGCCTGGAAATCTTTTTTTTTTGAAGTAGCCTGGAAACCTTAAATAGGAAGTGAACAACAGTGGTTTTGTTGGAAATCTTAGTATACAAGCCCCGACTTTTACCATTGGCTTACTTTTGAAATTACGCACTGTTTAATCATTTACATGCACATACAACCAAATCTCCAGAAAAGTGCTTATCATGAATCTCTCCAATCCACCCATCTACTTTCTAATTAATGAATAATTAGGGTTTACCATGCAGCATGGAATCACTCTTGCATGGCAAGCTCACGAAATGTGGACAGAGCCCATGAATTCTCCTTCCATCCCGGTTAGATGTTGCTTGCCATCTTCCAATTGATGTATTCCCTTCACTCTTTCGATTAAATTCCCCCAAAGCAATTTGTGTTGTCTGCTGCCCATGAGCTGCTCCGGGCCATATCCTTATCTCCACTTTAGATTTCTCTCTTTTTCTTATTTGTGGCAAGATCAGACACAACCCACGCTGATACAGCAGCAGCGGCAACACCATCCTGCAAGCAGAGGAGTTCCCGGTGAAGAACTTTTGTGGCAGCCGTGAGGAACGGCAGAAGACCTAGACGAACCATGGGTTTGACTTCATGAACTTTTTCAGATCAGAATTATAATCTGGTCCTGCTGATCAATGGCTCTTTATTATAAGACTTGTAGCTGACATGGGCTTTGTCTTTAATCTGAGCCGTTATAATTCGGTCTCGCTGGATTAGTGTCTCCTAGTTTATCATTAACATGGTAATTTCTAGGACTGATCTACACCGTAATATATAACTCAGCCCCACCAGATTACCGGCTTCTAATTTCTGGTTAACATGGGAATTTATAGGGAGTCTCTAATTAATGTAGGTATATATAGACAGATTGGTAAATGAAAGCCAAAGTTGTATTAGCCTTGATTTGTTGCCACACATTGGTGACTGCTTTTGCTAAGTTTCAGTCGCAATGTTGCTTACTTTTGCTTCTGGGGTATGTTCAGTTTTTCTCTCATTTCTCTGAGGTTTAGTGAAGGTTTGTATGATGTGGCTAACATCTGAATTTTAACTCATCTGTCAGAGAAGTTAGGGAAAAACTCACCGTTTCACTTTATGTAAGGTAAGATGAATCTGGTTCTTGTGACCAAGTCAGGTGTAGGCCAAATCTGTAGCCAGCAAATTGTATTAATTGCTGGTCGATGGATCGTCAGTCAGTCAGTCAGTCATGCTGGTCCAACCAGTGAGTCCTTGCCTTGGTGGTTTGTCTATGGCCTACTTAGGTTAGCTAGGATCGGAGTAGCTAACGAGCTTGCTGCTTGCTTGCTTGTAGTACTACGTACCTCATTCATCCTTGCTTGCTTGCTTGTACTCGTACGCAGGGAGTAGTAATAAGTAAGAAAGTAAAGATGGATGGATGCTATCATGCATGTATGCATATGCAGTGCTATCGTGGATCTCTATCAATTTCTTTTTTGTTTTGTCTGTCACGACTCACGAGCGAGCTACTGATCCACCAACACCAACACCTCTCTCTCTCTCTCTCTCTCTCTCTCTCACACACACACACACGCACGCAGGCACGCACGCACGCACGCACTGCATTGCATTGCACCACCAATGCAATTATTTTTAGAGTGCATGAATAACTAACAATGCAATTATATAAGTAGTAGTAGTAGTAGCAGCAGCAACAGTAGCAGTAGTAATAGTGATGGTGATGGTGGTGTTAGTGTATTTTGCAGCTACAATTATTTTTTCCTTTCATTCTTCGTTTGTAAGCAAGTTAGTAGCTAGAATCTTCTTTAAGTATCATGGCATGCTACCCGCACAGAGCTCTAAAAATGCCATGCGCAGTCCATTGATTTCTAGAGTGCATGCATCATAGATTTATAAATTATGAGGTGTCAGTATATATATCCACTAGTAGTAGTAGGAGTACAATGGATTATCTATTATGGATGTACGTATGAACCTAGCTACAGTACGTACTACTACCTCTGTTCTAATTTATTAGTCCCCTTAGTATTTTGTATCAAACTTTGGCCATAGATTTAACTAAGAAATAATAATGCATGTCACCAAAATACTATATGGTTGGATTTATATCTGAACATAGTTTTCAATGATATTACTTTTTGTTACATGCATTAGCATTTTATTAGTTAAATCTAAGGCCAAAATTTAGCACAAAATACAAAGGGCACCAGTAAACCAGGACGGAGGTAGTACATAAAAAGTTATGGAGTCATAGCCCAGCAAATGAAATGTACGTAATCCTGGTACTTTAATTAATTAATTAATTCTGAAAAAACTTTTTCAGCCCACTTCTTTTTAGTTGGCCATGGGACAATTAAGGACCATCCAGGAGTGGATACGTATGGGTCAAAACCCTCGTGCCTCCTGTCGTGTCTCTTCCCCGCCTCTCTTTCCCCCTCATCCCCTCCTCCCCGAAGTGATGCTTGCGGGCGTCGCTTTTCTCTTGTGGCGCCGTTGTGGCCCTCTTCCTACCCTCCGGCATTCAAGACAAAAAACCTCTGTCCGGTTGGGCACACGATGGCGGCGGGGGATTTGCATCGTGACCCTCTTGGTATGTCTTTAATGAGTCTGGGTGTATCTCTGTTGCGATGGCATGCCTCATGTGCTTCTTCGGGGGTTAGCTGAAGACTTTCGGTAATGCACCCTTGTGTGTGTGTGTGTGTGTGTGTGTGTGTGTGTGTGTGTGTGTGTGTGTGTGTGTGTGTGTGTGTTTAGCACTCTCAGCATGTTTTCTTGTGTTTTCTTATTTTGATCAGCTTTTGAGGTTCTCCTCAACACCTTGTATCGTGTAGCTGTGTAGCTTTATTAATATGATGCAGGGCATAGTGCCTGTTTTGAGAGAACCACGGTTCATGCTTGCTTGGTTATTAGTACATACATACTGGAAAACTTAATTTTAGAACGTAACAAGAACCTTCTTACTCGCTCCACCATTCTAATTGATCGGGTCATTATTTATGTAATATCAATAACAATCTTTTAGGGTATACTATATAAAGGTTGAACCAAATCAAGCTAGGGGCAAACATGCTAGAGTATTGATAATGATAGGTTAAGATTTGGTAGTAATCACTTCGATACGATTCCTACCTTATTCCTAGGACACGTCTCCTTTCCCTCCAAGCTTTGCACTCTATATAATACGCCTGGGAGGCTCAGTACAACACATGGAATTACAACAGTTTTCCCCTCTCTAATCCTCTTACACGGTATCAACCGCAATTTCCTAGACTTAGCTCCACCACAACTTTCGTGCGGCCCCACCCTAGGGGGGTAAATCTACATGATCTCCGCCGAGGGCTGCACAACCCGTAGCGAGGGTTTATCCGCCGACCAGGTTGATCTTGTGCCATGTAGAGTCACCTAAATCTTCGCTCTCTCTGCAAAGGAGCATGTTGTATTCAGGGGGAATTTGAAGAAGCTTGCATGTCGCAGCCTTAGGGCATTTCCAATCCCGACCCTCAAACCTTCCGCAACCATCCAGGCCGTGTTGTCCGGACCGCGGAAGCCATCCAACACAGGCATGTATTGGCCCGCGGTGCATTTTCTACCGCAAACTGGAGACAAGCATCGAGGAGATTTGCGGGAGTCCGGACACGCAAAACATCGCTCTCCGCCCCCCTAGCGGTTGGCACGGCCGTGGTGGACGCTGACAGATGGGTGCGCCGACAGTACAGACAGCACCGTGGTCGGAGCTTACAAGCCTTCGTACTACTACACCGCCAAGCAGCTCAGAACCCCCATCGTATGGTGCCTTACATGGTCGACATTAATGTGGTGCCACTCTTCTCCGAGTATTCTTTGCTGCCACTCGTCCGGGCACGGGCTGGGAGCAGGTGCGTGCCAACACACTGTTTGCTGCAAGGCCCAGAGCGGTGGAGCCGGCATATAACGCGGACACGGAGATGGTTGACATCATACACGATGGAGGCGAGGGAGGAGAAGGGGGCTATGAGGACAGGCAGGTGGAAGACTCGGATCCCACCTAGTCCGGCAACTACCAACAGCAGCAGTCCTACACCCAGACGGCCACGCAACAGTCCTACACCAAGGGCGGCGATGGCACACAACAACAACAGCATTGGGCCACCGGAGAGCAGCATCCGAAGGGGGAGGAGGAGGATGACGATGACGTCGTCGATGATCCGGATGATACAGCCAGCGGTCTGAAGAAGAAAGTTAGAGGAGAACGCTTCAACATGCGGGAGGACGACCTGTTGTGCGATGCATGGTTGGCCACTAGCCTTGATCCTCTCCTCAGCACGGAGCAAAAGGGCACAACCTTTTGGAGGAACATTTACTATGGTTCCATGAGCACAAACATTTCGTGCCCTACTCCGACGCGTTGATCCGTAACCGTGAGTGTAAGTAACTCAACCATCGATGGTACACCATCCAAGAGGTCGTCTCCAAGTATTGCGGGCACTTAAAGCATCTCATTGCAAGGTGGCCTAGCGGTGCACAAATCACCGAGCAAATAAGTTGATTACTAGCGAGATATACTTTAGTTTTGTTGATCACGAGCTGGATATGCTTTAGTTTTGTTGATCACGAGCCGTATATGCTTTAGTTTTGTTGATCACCAGCCGGATATGATTTAGTTTTGTTGATCACTAGCCGCACATGGATTGTTTTTTTTCTCACTATACGGATATGCATTGTTTCAGTTTGTAGCCTACTCGTGCTTGTGTGATATACAAGAAGTTGAAGAAGAAGTCCTTCATGGTCGTCATGCATTGTTGGTTGAAGTTGAATGGGCAACCGAAGTGGAACATTTTCATTGCTAAGACCGACGCCCAAGCCAACAAGGAAGAAACTGGCGACGCTACCGAACTAACCCAAGAACCGCTGAAAAAGGTTAGAAGAATTTTACAGGGAAAGAAGTGGGAGGAGGAGAGGACGAAGCGAGAAGGTGCGGTAGCCAAGCTGACGGAGAGGTTCGAGGAGACTTGGCGAAGGAGGAGGCATGTGTGAGGCGCTCGGACATCAAGGAGGAGAGGAAGGTAGAGAGGTTCAAACAGTTCATGAAGGCGACAGACAAAAAGATCCAGCTCGAAGAGAGGACGGCCATGATTGAATAGAGGAAGGCGGCGCTCGAGGAGAAGAGGGTGAAGATTGCCGCCAATGCGGGGACGGCAAGATGTTGACCTTGAATGCGGTGGAAGATGAGGACGCGGTGGAGGCGGAGGTGGACACGGATGCAGAGGCTGCCTACGCGGCGGCGACGACACCTCCTTGATCGGGGAGCAGCTTTCTGCGATTGCTGGTCTAGAAGGGCAGAAATGCATGGACTGTCGGACTGATATTATTTTGGATACAAGCATGTAAAAATTAAGCATATTTACCTTTTTTTTTGGTTGTGATCGGGGATGCGATCTAGCGTGGGTGTGATCCGGCGTGTTGTGTGGACTAGCGTACATTTGAATTTGAATTTGCTGATGGATATATACATGCTACGGTTGGATGGCGTCCTCTCACATCTATGTCCGCGGACTGGTCTTCTTGTACGCGGACAGATGCGGGTGTATTTTGCTGGTTGCCGTTGGAGCTGTCCTTGCATAGAGAAACCAAGTGCAAGAAAGACACATACTTTACAAAGTTGAAATTAGGATAAGCCTAATATATATAATATGCACGCGAGGTAGAAAATTAGAAATGGAGGGGCGAATCATATACTTATATGATGGCCGGGGTGATATATATAGGCGAATTGCAGGAAGATGCTATATATGTAGTAGTATATTTGTATGATAGTCTGGAATAAATGATGGAATCCAAAACAATAAGGTGTGCATCAAGCTCGTTTTCTTGCGATAGCCACGTCGCCATGGTACTGTCCAGGTAAATCGAGAGCGAGAGATATTTGCGGGGTAAATCGAGAGCGAGGCGGCTGCCCAATCACGTCGTGTGCTGCGCGGCCAGCTGGAGGCTAGTGGTTGGTTCTGCGCGTGCTGGGTGGGCGATTTCATTGGGTGCGGGTGGGACCTTCCTCTGTCTCGTCCTGGCGTTGTGGGCGTCGGTTACGGGGCTTGCGTACGTGCGCGGGGCTGCGGTTCGTTGACCTGTGGGTCGTCTCCCTTTTACTGTGTCGAGGTAAAACCGTCCCGCGATAACACCTCCCCCGAGTAAATACGAAGCAAATCTGCTCTACCACGCAACAGAAGTAAACTCGCAGCACCCCTCCTCCTCATCAGTCACCGCCTGGTCTTCTCGATGGAGGTGGAGGAGTAGGGGATCCCGCCGGATCAGAGGTGTGCGGGCACAGTGGTGGGCATCTCCGGCAGCGGCGGCGACCTGCAGGCCAAGTGCTACGGCGGGGGCGCTCGATTTAATGCAGCGCCATGGACCGGTCCCTGCAGAAGTGAGAGAAGATGAGGGAGAGAGAGAAGGAAGGAGAGGAGCATCGATGGTGGTCCGAGCGCTGCCGCCTCCATCCTTGCACCATCTTCGTCACACGCAGCCGCCTCCTTCCGCACCCCTCTTCTTTGCGCACGGCAACAGAGGCAGGTCCTGTCAGGTGAGATCACACCGTCCTCCACAACCTTCTCTACAGCCACGCAAAAACAGAGAGGAGTCTGATGCGTGCGTGTTATTGTTATTTTGGCTGTCTAAATTGTCCCTTGAACTAATCCAGCAACCTGACATTTCTTGGACACTAAATAATATCATTCTTATGACAGGGAATAATATTATTCAGTTAGCATCTTTTTTCGTGGAAGAGGAGTGAGAATTTAAAGGTTAGAAAATTGTAACTGAATGAGTGTTCTCTTTTTTCTGCCTCTGACTTGAACGAATATATTTCTTAATATATCAATGCTCATCATTGCCATGTCTGGCTCTCAGGTGCATGCTACATAGAAGCTTAGATCTGTAATCAAGCTGTGGAAGAGAGTACTGTAAGAGATACTTCTATAAGCAGAGGTATGTGCCTGCATTTACACCTTAATTATCCCTTAGTTAGTTCTCTATGGTTCGTCGGATTCATGTTGAAATGATTTTGTTTAGTCGGTGTTGTACTATGTTGATGGTATACTGATTTGGCGTAAGAATTACTGACATTGCTCTGTGTGTACAAATCTTACAGGTTTATGATATTAAGAATTAGCGGTGTGTTTTTTGTTTACTGCTGGATTTGCTAACAAACTGTCTCTTATGTTGTTGATTGATATGCTGATTTGTTGTTTTTCATTCAGTTGAAGAGCTCTCCATGCTTAAGATCTTTTCTAGGATAATTGCGTCGTTAAATCTGAAGGTATATGATTGGTTTCTCTACTAATGTATCGATAAGCATATTTTTCATCCTCAATATATTGTTGCTTGCCTAACTTTTTCCTACATTTGTGAGGTGGCCGTGGAAGTTCAATTCTTGTAGGCGGCGTAAAACTTGTACTGCCTATAGATGATTTTGCCAGTTTGACAAAAACATATAATAACCAAGGGAACTTTCTCAGTTTTTTTGTTTTTGCACTTCTCGGATTTTAGGCTGGGGGTATTAACATATATGGCACATAGGAAATTTAGATCTGCAAGATTGGATAGGGATAAATCCTTCTGCCATGTTGAAAAATTAGATTTACAAAGAAGAAAAGAAATTATTAAAGAAGAGATATAGTCGATTAGGTTGTTGTGGTGTTTCTTTGATCTTCCCTAGACCTCTCGTTTTCTGATTGGCATGGTGATGATCTGTTTCTTATGGTGTTTGTCTGGTTCAGGATTCACTCATGTGCCAAAGCCAGCTCAGGGAAGCCTTCCTGGACTCCTGGTTGACCACAACAATCACGACACGGTGAGTGGATTTTGAATCTTTCTTGAGCTGTCGGATCGGATTAGATGTGTATATGGTAGTTATGGACTGCTGACTGCTTAATGTTGTGTTTCCTCTGTGTACTATGGTGTGAGCTTAAGTGAGCGGAACGCCGAAGGAGGATCTTGGGGATGACGGAGGCATAGACGACAACCTCAAAGGCGAGAGGTACTGAGACTGCAAATTGCTTTCATGTCTCTGCGTTTCTTTCTTTATGCAACTCCGTCGGTATTAAGGCCGTATAGTCGGTGGGGAGCAACAAAAAACTGAATTTGTTGATGTTTACAATTTGGACGATCTGTTTGATACATCTGCATTGGTGATGGGGAACATTGTTCAAGACAGTGTGGGTTCAGAAGTGAGGAAAACAATTTGGCTTGCAGGGTTCAGGCTACTCTCTTGTGACGTTGGCTTAGGAAAAGTTATTCGGCTCCATTTACGATTGGTTCATTTTGCCGTGCTCTAGCCCCGCATCGTCCCCTCCTCCTTGGCTGCCGCTCTCGTCCTCTGACGAAGAACCATGGGGCTTGCAGCTGTGCCTGAGTCTCCACAAGGACGTTGGGTGGAGGATATCCGGTGCCAACGGGCCGCTCATGTCGGTGTCCGAGATCTCGGAGCTGTCGGAGTCACCGTCACCGTCCGGAGACGGGTCGATGGGGGATGCTATGATGAATTGGGTACATCCAAACATCTCCTGTGATATCTTTATTTTCTTTTTCGGTTTAAGGTAGTGAAGCCTCAGTTAATCTGCAAGTGTGCTATGTTCTTGTTTGTTGCTGGCCTCTACCTGTTTGTTGGTATGCGTTTGCAAACTGAAAATATTCGTGTTTTTCAGGTCTCTGTTAGAGGAATGTATTTTCTTGCAAACTAAATTGGTTTTCTGGAACATGTCTTCATATTTTAGATTTTAGTATATGGCTTCAGAACTATTCATTGGATATACTTTGTTGATTCCAGCCCGTGGATAAGAATATTTTAGTCACTGGAGAGATTGTTGAACATGTGACATTGATGCAAATCTCTGGCCACCTACGGGTGAAACTGCTTGAAGACCAAGTTTGAATATGGACAAGGGCAGTGAATTTCGGCATGCGAGTTTACTTGCAGTCTCTGACCCTAATGTAATCAGTCCCAGTAGTGAGGGAAAGGCGCTGCCAACGAGGATGTGGAGGAGAACAAGGTCAAGCCGGATTGGTGAAGGGTTTTGAGGCTGGCTCTCTCTCCTCCTCGTCTTCGACAGTGTGAAGAAGATCGATGTGGAAATGGACGCATGCTGCAGGAGAAGCAGAGGCGTCTTGTGAGCCTTGGGCTCTTCATCGATCTGTTTGTGTGTGCTCTTGGTCGCATGCACGCATAAGGTACAACTTGTCTCTCAATCTCTCCTCCCGGTTATGGATCCAACATGAGGAAAAACCACTCTCTTTTTATTGTTGTTGCTTTTATTTATCTTCCAGTTCATGGTTGTTAGTGTATGGATGCCAGACCAAATAAAAAGAGATCTCAACTCAGTTTCTTTAGATGCAGGTTCATCTCGTGTATTATAAAGAAATGCCAACACTAAAGAGAGCAGAGCTATTATATTGACAATAGAAGCTAGAGAAATTAATCCATGAGCATTTTGATGCATATGATTTAATCTAATTTTTAGTTATGCTAATTTAGTAACAGTACTATTTATATTACTAATTTGGAGATATATGCAATACATCTTTTAGCAATCAACTGTTCACCGACATAACGTGAACACTAAAGAGAGCAGAGCTATTATCTCGACAATTGAGCTAGAGAAATTAATCTATGAGCATTTTCATGCATATGATTTAATCTAATTTTTAGTTGTGCTAATTTAATTGATTTGGAGATATATGCAATACATCTTTCAGCAATCAACTGTTCACCGACCTGTCTATTGTATGCATTAATTGGATTAATTAACAACAAATGCATGATTTATTGAAGTCAAGTTACTAAATATTCATGATGGTATCTTTTTCCCTGAACTTCTTATCCATGATCAACTGAGAGTCGAATACTTAAGTGGTTGAGGAAAGCTTCAAATACAATAGTGGCAAACATCTCCATTGATGCTACAAAGCATCTCGATGATTTTGAAGTGAGTCTGCATGTTAATTAACATTACTTCTTTCATCACACCCTATTGATCTAAAAGTTACTTAGTTTTCTGAATTTCATAGGATGCTTATGATATAAAAGAACTATGCCCTTACCTTTATAGACTGCTGTAAATTTGATTCTGCAGTTTTTGCTTGCATCATGTTTTTGTGCTTTATTAGGCACTTTATGTTGCACTGTTCTATATTAGACAGATCAGGTTATTTTTTCAGGCAGTGTACAGATGTGGATTGTACTGTACTTACTGCTTATCATCGTCTATATGACCATAACCTACTTTTGTGCAGGATCGATGGATGGAAGGTGGGACACGATTTTGTAAGTAGAGACAAAAAATGCAGTATGTTTGATTTTCTTATTATTGTACCTTTTCTTTTTCTGTTCAGGTGGATCCTGAATATATTCCACTTTTTCTGCTATCTTCTGCGGTATATTTTGTTGCGAAGGTTGAAAACATAATATTGATAGAAATAATTTCCATTTGTTTGCCATGAACCTTCTGCACTAGAGGAATGCTTGCATTAGATCATCAAAGTTAATTGCTATTTTATCAGTATCTGCATGTTAAATGTGTCTATAGTGATTGAACAACTCTCATTAATAGATGAAGCCGTCGAGCAGAAGGCATTTTTTTACTTAGTTATAATGATGGATTATATAATAGCTGCGCTCGACGAGATCCTCCCCAACCTGACCCCTCCTTCTTCCTTTTCTATATGATGCAGGTGTGGACACCTCTGTATGCTCAAAGACTTAACTCTGTTGATTTATGGCATGGTGATTGGTGATTGATTTCGATTGCACGGGAATCCTGGGGAGAGCAGTGGAAAAGCTATGGGGAACTTGTGTGTTAACGATGCTAGCAGTGAGGGTTTCTTTTGAGCTTCTCTTCGCTTCTCCTTAATAATCGGACCTTCCTGCTATGCATAGTGAATTTTGATATTTTGATGATGCAAGCATTGTTGTTTCTAGTGGCTGCAAGGATTTCCTTTGGGCATATTTTCTTCTAGCTTAATTAGTTAGGATCGTTGATTTTATAAACAATATTCAGACTGTTCCTTGTATTAGCAAAAATCAGATAAGAATTGAATTATTGTACTTAAAAACAACCTGAATGTCTTGTGCCATGCAAAAGAGATGCTCTGCATTTCCTTTCACCTCCTGTTTGGCCAAAGCAACTACCTATTGTGGTCTTTTGATGCTGTACTGGTTGTGCAAAGAGTTGTTGTTGTCACAGGCTGATCAAAGTGGGAACAGAGCCAGAAAGCCGTCGAGGCACCACATACTGTGGAGCAGACAATCTTGGAGTCGCCGCAGACAAGTGTAGCATCGAAGTTGATACAAGACAAGGAGGAAGGTGCCAATCAGCTGGCAGATGTTCCGGCTGCTGCGACTGGCAGTGCTCTGGTAGCGCGGTACTCCTGGTCAAGAGACTGCGGCACAGCCGCGGGTCACAGGCGCAACGACTGGCTGCATCATGGCGGACAGGGATTTTCAATCGACGAGACGCCGACGAGCGTTGGCTTGGTGCGTCTGGCGTAGAGTGACGGGATGCCGGAGTGGACTTGAAGACGGACATTGCTTGTTTATTTGCTGAATTTGGTTCACTTTAGCCATGCATCAGCTATACATGTATGCGTGCTATCAGGGAATCAATCAGCGCTAGAACCATTGGAAAGGGTGGGAGTTTACCTGGCACCGCACAGCTGCCGTTTCAGGCAGCGCGCCGTGGGCGCGCCCCCAACCGCTAGTTTAGTATACAGGTACACAGCGGTGCGTGGCTTACCCCCTCCACCCCACGTGTCACCCAGTGTGGCGACTCAGGAGCAAAAGCCTTCCTCCCCTAACTGACGCCTGAGGCGCCCACCGGCAAAGTGTGACCGGCTCCGAGGACGACAGTGGGGTGTTTCTCTGGAGGTGCGGCGTAGGGGCTTGCCTCGTTCGGCTGGTTCGCTCCCAGCTACTCTCTTCGTTCCTAAATATAAGTCTTGTTAGACATTTCAAATAAACTACAACATACGGATATATGTAGACATTTTTTAGATTATAGATTCATTCATTTTACTCCATATATAGTTACTTGTTGGAATTTCTAAAAAAAACTTATATTTGAAAACGGAGGGAGTAGATCTGGCTTCCATGAGTGCGGTGGCCGAAAGGAGGATTGCGCTGGCCGCTGGCGGCGTTGGGCGTTGTTGGCTGGGGCAGGCTCCCCTACTTTGATGGATGCGTGGTGGTGGCATGCATGAAGAGCACGCGGTGGCAGTGCAGTGCCGATGCGCTCCGAGGGCTGGATTTGACCCAGGCGGTCCTGTCCCATGCAGCAGCGAGACTGTGTGGCGGTGGTGTCCTAACATCACTTACTCCTTGCCCTTGGAGTCTCCATTTTAGAGTCCTTATTGAAAGCCGTAGGTGCGTCCTGA
This sequence comes from Triticum urartu, assembly GCF_056163025.1. Classification (NCBI taxonomy): domain Eukaryota; kingdom Viridiplantae; phylum Streptophyta; class Magnoliopsida; order Poales; family Poaceae; genus Triticum; species Triticum urartu. The sequence goes on along the minus strand of NC_141873.1, from coordinate 592,062,834 downwards.
TTGATGCGGGGGAGCGCTGTCTCGTGGACTGGGTCAGCGACGCCGGCGGCGTACCAGCTGCTGCGCGGAGGCGGGAGCTGTCCGGGCCTTTGAGGGCCCGGCCGGGCCTGTGGGGCTACGGGCCCGGTAGGCTCCTGCCATGGCGTCCGGTCGGCTACCGTCGTGGACGGTGGAGGTGGGGCCCTCCCGTATGCCGATGGTGTTGTTACCCTAGTCCCGACTCCTCTTCTTCGGTGTGCAGACCATCTTCGCGGTACTGTGGTGAGACAGCGTGGGAAGCTTCGTGTTCGTGTTGGCACAGGGTGGTGGTCGGTCTGGTGGCGAGCTCCGGAGTGCCTGAGGGAGAGGCTGGGATCGGGAGAAATCTTTGTTGGCTTGGCCGACACCGACGCGGTGGCGCCTGAGGGTGCCGCCGGACCTTCTTGGAGGGCGTCGGGGCTACCCTTCCTCTCTCCTCGCCGTGTATCGGGGAAAACCCTTGGCAGCAGCGTCGTCATCGTCGCGTCCCTTCTTGGAGGTGTTGTTGGCAACAGGCACTTCGAAGTCTCGGAGCTTGGTGGGTGATCTCCGGTGGACGCAGCGGTCACGAGGCTTCGTCGTTTTTTGTCGATCCGCCGTTATCGGCATTTGTTTCTTTTCTTTTTTCTCTTTCTTTTCTTTTTGGGCATGTTTGTGCTGTTTTCGCCCCAGCCCCTATCGTCGGTTGTATCGGTTGGTTGCTTTGTAATACAAAGCGGGGGGAAACCCTTTTTCGTCGAAGTTGGGTTTTGCGGAGGTTTGCGACATGTGTTCAGTAGTTGGTGGTGGTGGAAGTGCTATGCTTATTCGTGCCAAGCTAAGTATTTTTGGTTCTTCATCTTGCTCAGTTTAGCCTCCTCTCAGGGGTGTTTGTGGCGGCGGTGAGGTCTCGGTGTTCCATTCCTTCCTTCAAAGATGTTAGAGGTTCTTGTTGCTTTGCATAGTGCTCATTTGGTGATGGTGGTTGATATGACGCCGAGAGGAGGTGTACGTTGTGCTCATCTCGGCAGAACATTGTCCTTTGGTGGCTTCCGCGACTTTCATTGTCGCGAAGTGGCCTCGGTGATGGGATTCCCATCGACGGCAGATGCGACTCGCCTAGGTCTGTAAGGTGAAGAGTGATCGACGCACAAATGGGTGATTCTTTTACCTACATCTATCTATCGACATCGGGTCTCTGTTCGATTGATCCAGCAAGATTCCTCCCTTGTCTTGTTGGTTTGTTTCCGTTTTGTTGGGTGCCGAGTTCAAGGTTTGTACGGCTAGGCATAGCCTGTTTTGGTTCCCTTTGTCCATTCCCTTGTTACTTGTTGTGTGTGTTGTGTGCTACGTCTAGTAGCAGTAGTAGCCGTTGTGTTGTATCTCATTCTTGGTTATGAAAATGAAAATGGTTCAGGCCGGTGTTTGCCGTGTGTAGCAGCTTCAAGAAAATGATGGAATTTAATAATTAATTTGTTACGGAACGTAGCTTGTCGACGGAGGTGGACACAGTTTTGGTTATTAATTACGAGGAGAGGCTATGGGGCAATAATTATTTTTATTTTATTTACAGCGGGGGTGTGGTGAGGTAAAATTAAGTCAGTGAAAATCATGCATGGGAGCTAGAGTAGTTGATTTTATATCACCAGCATCAGCATTGGTACATGTATTGGATTTGATTTAGTCCGACCCTGTCTATCTATGCATCAGAAGAAGCTAGCTAGCACGTAGTACGTGTCTAGTCAAGTAGTAGTACATCAGTGTGCATGCATGCAGCTGGCAGTATCTATCTATCTACTCCCTCCGTTCTTAAATATTTGTCTTTCTAGATATTTCAACAAATGACTACATACGAAGCAAAATAAATGAATCTACATTTTAAAATATGTCTACATACATCCATATATGTTAGTCTATGTAAAATGTCTAGAAAGACAAATATTTAGAAACGGAGGGAGTATCTATCTATCTATCTATCTATCTATCTCGAGCGGACAAGAGAGGAGGAGCGCTGGTGTTGAGGGTCCATCAATACATGTGGCATCGGCACGAGGCAGCTTACTCATTACTTTACTACTACCCTAACTAAATTGATGCATTAAATACGATTAAAATTGCAGTGCATGCATGCTTGGTCACTACTCTAGATATGGTTTCAGATTTGAGCCTGTGAACCGGAAATGAGGGAGTACTTCTCCTACAAGTACGTAATGCAATGCATGCATGGCATGGTAGTAACTGCATGCTTTAGCTAGGTAGTACTGGTACGTCGTCCGTAGTACTAGCTAGTCGTCGTAGGTTACGCGCCCGTGTCACTGACTACATCCATCCATTTTATATTCATTGAGCTTTGAGCGCCTTGAGCTTTCCCGTCTGTGGGTCGATCTGTGCGTGCGTGTGTACATGCCTTGACTGTGGCGGTAGTACGTACTATATCTATAGTAGGCACGGTAGGCGGGCACAGATGGATGCATGTTAATTACTGCTCATGAGTCCTGACTTATGCATGCGAATGCCCGCAATGGTCCAACGCCATCCCATCCATCCTTGTAGACGAAATGCAACAAACTGAGACGTACTACTCCACTCCAGTAGAGTAGAGTAGAGTAGAGTAGCATCTCTCTCGATTCATTCACCAACAAAATCCATCCACCGTACCACCACACCCAAGGGCGCGCCGGCCGGAGGGCAATGCTGCGTTGCATCGTACGTACGTTGCAAGCAAGCAAGCAAGCAAATTAATGCTACTACCATACCATTACCATTGGATGACAAAGAAGATGGCCGGCCGGCCGGGATGGATGCATGCATGCTCTCCTATCCATCCATCCAGCCAGCCAGCGAGCTCGATAGTACGTACGTACTGGTCCTGGTCCTGGTCCTTGTCCTTGCCCTAAAGGAGTACCTTGGAACATTCGTATAGACGCTAGCTGGTATTAGTACAAAGTTGAGTCATCTATTTTGAAACGGAGGAAGTAATAGCATGGTAGCATAGCAAGCATTCACTGCTTAATTTACATATTCAATCTTGCACTAATTTCACTGGAAACATACTAGTACTACGTACTATTCCAATATATATGCATGCATGCTACGCGCTCACAAGAATCTCTTAAAATTAACTCTGGTCCAGGCAGTGGCATGCATGGGCTTGTTTGATGGCGGTGCTTTCTTTCACCTTGCCCTGCACGCACACCAGTTAATTAGAGTAATTAGCTAGCTAGATGCCTCTCCATCCTACTCGATCATTCCTTTTTCTCTCCCACCGTCTCATTCTCTCTCTTCTTTTATTTTAAACCACCTCATCAGAACAGTCTAGTACATAGCAGATTTACCAACGATGACTGTGTGTGTGAGTGAAGATGCATGTCTGCCTTGGTACGTAGCTAGCTATTGATCACTAGGGCATGCACTAGGCCGGTACGATAGTACAGTAGAGCAGAAGGTGATGGACCTAGCTAGCTAGCTAGTTAATATTACAAGGAAGCTGCCAATTAATTTGCAACGAGACGGAGATGACCGTGCTGAATGGAATGGAATGGAAAAGCGAACTAGACAGCTTTTAGCTAATTAAGCTACATCTTTTCTTCTTCTTCTTCTTCTTCTTCTTCTTCTTCTTCTTCTTTTCCGCGGGAAGGAAATCCAATTAATTACGGAACCTCCAACGACTATATATATAGAGAGATGATGTATCTATATCAACCGAACCGAGCGGAGCATGATGCCTCCTCCTCCTAGCCAGCCAGCCAGCCAGCCAGCCAGCCAGCGAGCTTGATGCATGTACTACTAGCTACTGTACTACTCCTGGTCCTTGTCCTAGAGAGACGATCGTAGCTAGTAGCAAGCATGCATTGTGTTGCATACTTCTATACTTGCGCTAATTTCACTAGCAAGAAGCTAGCTAGTTCGTACTACTTCCACTATGCATACATGCTGTGCGCGCACAAGAATTAAAATTCGCTGTGGTCCGTCATCCATACTCTCTCTCTCTCTCTCTCTCTCTCACTCTCTCTCTCTCTCACTCTCTCTCTCTCACACACACACCCCCACCAGCAAGCATGCATAGTAGTTGATGCATGGAGTATATATATATATATATATATATATATATATATATATGAGATATAATAATAAGAAAATACAAGAAAGGAAGGATGGATGATACATGCATGGCTTCGATTGGCCATTAGTTCTTTATTTTCAACTGTACGTACTAGACTAGATGTATGGAGTAGGAGCATGCATGCTCGGGCTAGCACGTGAAATCGATCGATCGATGCATCCTAGCTAGCTGCTATACCACCTAGCTAATTGCAATGCAAACGGGCTTGATCATGATATGGTAGTACGTACATGCATGGTTTGGGCGTTTAGTATGCATGCATGCAGGCTCGGGACGGCGTCCCATACGCACGCCACGTACGCCCCCCTTATCCTATCCTACTTGCTGCAGTATAAGTAATTTTTTTTTTTGCATTGCGTTTTCTTATGAGAAGGAGGATGGATGGCAGTGCAGTGCAGCATGCATGCCCCCTCTTTTGTTGATCAACAATTAAATTGTTAGTGCAGCAGTAACAAATGCATGGTCCTCCATCTCCTCTCCTCACTAGGAGTATGTACTGTACTACTGTATTGTACTTGATTCTTTCGGGCGGGCCGAGAGACAGAACAGAGAGGGATAACAAGCTAGCTAGAGCCTAGAGCTAGGGATAGGTAGTTAGGAGGGGAGTACGTTGAAGAGCAGGAGTAGGAGTACGATGAAGAGCAAGTTAATACGTGATCGAGCTAGTACGTACGCTTACCGCGGAGTCCGGCCGAGCGGAGCCGGCCTAGCTAGCACGTGAATTCGATCGATCGATGCATGCATGGTTACATTTGCATTGCAACGTCGTCCTAGCTAAAGCTACCTAGCTGCTGCCTAATTGCATTGCAAAAGGAGGTTCTCTTCGGCCGATGGGCTTGATCGAATGGTAGCTGCCTGCCTACTTCATTTATGGGAAGATGCATGCATGTGGAGCCGGCCCTCCCTCCCTCCCTCCCTCTACTTAAACCAAGTGGCACAAGACCTCACTGCACAAGACAGAGGCACATCCGATACCTCCATCCACACACTGCCTGCCCACTGCCACAACCACCACAAGGGCGAGAGAGCGGCCGCCAGCCATGTCGCCGCCTACCACGTTCACGTTGCAGCTGCTCCTTGTCCTGGTGGTTGTGGGCTTGGCCTTGGCCGCAACCACCACGGCCGCTCCTGCGGTCCTCCGCGGAGGAAAGCACCACCGCGGCGTCCGCCGGCTCAAGCCGGACGTGCGGGTGTCCAAGCTTGGCGGCGCCGGCGGCGGCGCTGTCACCGTCACCTCCGTCGGCGAGGCGTTGAGTCTCTGGAAGAATCTGACAGGAGCGCACTTCGTCATCTATGTGACCGCCGGCACCTACGAAGAGCAGATCATCGTACAAGAAGGGCGCGACAACGTGGTGCTTATCGGCGATGGCGTCGGCCGTACAATCATCACTGGAGCCCTGTCCTTCGGCACCTGCAATTCTACCGTGAGTGTGAGATATCAGGCACCGTAGACTTTATTTTTGGGGATGCGACAGCCGTGTTTCAGGACTGCATCTTCTTCGCACGCCGGCCGGCCGACGGCAAACACGACGTCATCACCGCTCAAGGCCGCGGAGCACATCTCGGTGGTTCTGGGTTCGTGCTGCAGAACTGCAGCATCACCACGGCGCCAGGGGAGAGCCTCAACGGCGTCCAGACCTACCTGGGCCGTCCTTGGAAGGACCACGCAACCGTGGTGTACATGTTCTGCACCATCGACGACATCATCCACGCGGACGGATGGGTGGCTTGGAACAAGACCAACCCCAAGGAACGCGTCAAAGGCGGCGTCACGCGCGGCCACGAGGGCCATATCTTCTTCGGTGAGTTCGCGAACCACGGCGCCGGCGCCAATGTCGACCACCGCGTCGACTGGCATGGGTTTCATCGCCTCAACGAGGCACAGGCTAGGCTGTATGCGCCGGGGAGGTTCATCCAGGGAGGCGCCTGGCTTCCCCAGACAGGGGTCCCACATTACCTTGGCCTCCGTGATGGTGAGTAGTGCATCCATCCATCATACCTGTCTGCCTGCTGCCGCCGTTTGAGAGCCATCCGTTTGTTTCTCTAGTAGTAGTATTGTAGTAGTAGTTCGTACAAGTACCGCGGGCGTATTGTACGAGTGCGTAGAGGAGCTTGCAGCAGGATATGATGGATTCTTCAGCAGTCGGCCAATTAGCTAGCTATGTCCTAGCTAGCTTCTGAGCATCATTGGCCCAATAAAGTAAGCATGCATGCGACCCCCTAGCTAGCTAGAAGCTAGGCCAGCAGTCCGTAGTAGCTTGTGATCAGTGATGTGTATCAGTGTTGTTCGTGTGTGTGATCAGATCTGTCATGTATCCATTGTTGAGCTATTTGTCTTGGTGATGTTTGCAACAAAAAGCGTGGTTGTTTGTGATGGATTTGTTTGTACAGTAAATGCATGCTATTAATTTATTTAATTACTCTAGAAAAACAAACCAACATCAAAGGAAGAAAATGAAACAAAATTCATCTCTGGAAACCCAAACTTAATAATTTCCATGCGTACGTGCATTTTGTTTAAAAATACATACACTAGTCAAGTTCATGCATCTCCTCTCCTGTGCTAACCAACTATTAGATGCATTGGTTCTTAACGCGTAAGTATGATCGACCTTGGTGCAAAGCAGAGACTCAAATGTATATTTGTGTATATATACGTGTGTGCACGTTAATTTGGAAAGATTGATCATTACGTGCTGATAATCGAGCACTGGACTACCTCAGTGCTTGGTTTCCAGCAATGACGTGTCAGTAATGTGTACTCACTTGACGCATGCATGGTGACCCAATTAAGGCAAGTGCAGAATGCTAACTAATGTTTTCAAAATTATCTAAAGATCGATCGAGCATACTAACTAAGCTAAGCTAAGCTAGCTTGGGGACGCCCTCTGAAACGATTAATCAATCAAAATGCATTCATATTGAGAGAATAACTAATTTTTTTGTTTTTGTTTTTTAGGCGAGAAAGGACAGAGCAAGTGGAGAGAAGGAAAACATAATTCCTCCTTAACTTAATATAAGACGTTTTTTGATACTACCAGTAGCTAGCTACGTGTAGCTAGCAACCAATTAACCATGCCCCGCAAGCTTTTGTTTTAAGCCATCAGATACACAAATCGCTTTCTTCAACCTCCAACCCAACCACCTGTTCATTTTCTTCCCTGAAACCGCCCCACATACCACCGGATTACGCCGCTGCCGGTCGGCAGCGGTCCCGCGCCAGCCTTGCCGCCCCGCCCTCCCCTCAACCGCTGCCCACCATCGAGTTGCTTCCGCCCCGTGCCATCCCTCTAACCATGACGATGAACTTTTTTTTCCGGCGAACCTGCACCCTCTAACACACCAAAGATAGATACCAAGGTTGCTTGCCATCCTAAGATAGACATCTGGTAGCCTGCCATCCTAAGATAGACCCAGAGGGCTTCTCCGGCGAGCCGGAGGCTGTTCCTTCGGGTGAAAATCGACTGGCCCAATATTAACTTCAGAGGACTTACAAGTGCTAGCCTGACACACTAGTGGAAATAGTGCTAGCCACAACTTACGTTGGTGGCGCGCCATTTACAACTAACGCCACCACTATTTTTTTCAAATAGTATGGTGGCGTTGGCTTATTTGGTACGTGTGATGCCCGGATAATTAAGGTACAGTAATTCCCTCCTAATGATGCCACATCATCATGATTACTGTTGTTAAACTCACGTTGGTTCGAAACCGGTTCAAATTTCAAATTCAAATCAAAGTCCAAAATTCAAATTGCCAAACATGAAAACTAAAATGTTCAAAGTGTGGCAAATAATCCCTAGATATTTGTCATGTTGGAACCAACCTCATTTGAGTTCCCAAAATGTCCCTAGGATTTTATCTTGTGGTCCAACAATAATTAAATTGGCCTTTCCAATTTCTAAAAATGGTTATCCAACTCCTTCTGACCCCAAACTTTTTATGCAACTTCACTTTGTTCCTATCTATTTTGGTGCAAAGTGCCACATTTAACAAAAATAATTCAGTAGCTCTTTTAAATAGGAAACAAAGGCAAATCAAAAAAAAGAAAGAAAAGGCCACCCCCTAGTGGGCCTCGTGGCCCAGCTGGACATCCAGCTGGTCGGCCAGGCCGGCTCACTCGAACCACCCACGCCGCCGAGGGGATAAGTCTCCCCCTCGGTCTCGTCCTCGTCAGCCCCAGATATTTGCCCCCCTCGCTCGGCTCTCTCCCTCTCGGTTCTCTCTGTCGGAGCGCCGTCGGCGCCGTTGCCGCGGCCTCGACCCCTCCCTCACCACGCCGACGCGTCCAACGGCTCCACCGGCCTCCTCCACGTCGGCTACAAGCCCCGGATGGAGCTCGGAGTCGGCGCATCAAGCGGATCGATGCCTCCCCACCTCGTCTCCCTTCTCGAACGCCGCTCCCCTCGTCGTTGTCTCCGGCCACCTCGACCCTCCCCGAGCCCGCTGCCGACCCCTACAACACCGATGTGAGGCCCCGCTCGTTTTCCCCATCCCCTCACCGCAGAATCCATCGTCGTAGATGCCGTAGCCGCTGCGGTCGACTTCGCGCTCGTCAGGCACCGACCGCGCACGAACCTCCGCCGCCAACGACCGCACGGTCCCGCCTCACCTCGCCGTACGCCGCGCTGATGCGCCGGCCAAACCCCGCAACTGCCTTGCGTCATCCTCTCGCACCCGTCGGAGACCGCCCGTGCCCACGCGCCTCCTTCCCCCGCGCTAACCCCCTGCGCCCATGGCCGCGCCCTCGGCCGCCTCCTGCTGCTTCGCTCTCGCCGCTCACCTTGCTGCCCCACGCGCGCCCCTATCGCCCAACCCCCGCCGCGGCCTCATCCCGCAGCTCCCAACTCCGGCCGTCGCCGCCTCGGCCTGGCCACGCCCCGCCCCGGACGGTGCCGTGGCCTCGCCGGCGCCCCTGATGCCCCGTGCCCTCGCACGGGCGCTCACCCGTTGACCCGCTTGCCCATCACCCGCTTAACCCCCCTGGGCCACTGACGTTGGGGCCCCATGCCCCTGTAAAAAAAGGTTTAAAAATTTATTAGTAAAAATAATCAATTAATTAATATTTAATTAATTATTTAACTTAATTAACTCTGTTCAATTACCCTAATCACATGGTTAGTTATTTAAGGTCTGTTTAATAAAACTGTGTCTATGACAGTGGGTCCCCCATGTCAATTTTGACCAGTCAACATCCTGTTGACCGCTGACGTCATGCTGATGCAGTATTTTCTTTTTATTTAATAATATTTTTTAGAATATTGTTTAAACTTTGAAAAATAATAGCAAATAAACCGTAGCTCAGATGAAAAAGTTTTCTACATGAAAGTTGCTCAGAACGGCGAGATGAATCTGAACACGTAGTCTGTTCGCCCGCCACACGTCACTAGCATAGCAAACGTTGAACTTTCCCCTCCGGTTCATCTGTCAGACAGACGTCCGGAGCCGGGAAAACTTTCCCGGATGTTTCCCCCTTCGCCAGTACGGCCTAGCACTGCGTTAGAACACTTCTAGCCCCACTTATTGTCTTGTTATGCATATGTTTGCATGTATTTACTGTTTCTTCCCCCTCTTCTATCCGGTAGACCCCGAGACCGATGTTGATGTCCCCGTGATCGACTACGTCACTAACGACCCCTAGTTCCCTTTCAGCGGAGCTTCCAGGCAAGCCCCCCCTTTGATCATCCCGATATCGCCCATTCCATTCTCTCATGCTTGCATTAGATTTTGCTACTATTATTGTTTGCTCCTATTCTGATGCATACCCTGCTTTTGTAACCTGCTCTTTATACCTTACCTGCTTATCCTAAACTGCTTAGTATAGGTTGGTTAGTGATCCATCAGTGACCCCCACCTTGTCCTTGTTGCCCCAGCTTCATCTTCGACGACTTCGAGGACCAGAGCCTGACACCTCACATCACATCACGCCCTTTAGTTGCTCGACTCTACAGAGCTACTATAGAGTGCCGAGGGTGATCCCTCATAACGTACTCCTGATGATTATTTTGTAGTGTAGCTATTCGGTCATGGTCATCGAGGGTGATTTCCTCTTTCACCATTCCCGATACGGCTCTGTCGTGCAACACCTCAAGTGTGAACCTCGAGGGTGGTCCCTCTTATGTTCACCTTGATGATTACATTGAGTGGAATCCACCGGGGGTGATTCCTCGGGTTTTCTTCCTTGATGTTTTGGACACACGATTACCTTGACTTTACTTGAGACCATTGTTGAAGTCGGGTCGGCCCTGAGGGGTACTCGCGAGTTGATGTGAAAGTCGGGCGGGCCCGTGGAGCACCTGCGAATTTTCTACGTGGCACGGCTGGGCAGTCTGGGCCCTTGCCGTAAGTCCATGAGACGGGGTGACGGGGTCACATTATTGTGAGTTGCTGCTCATCTCCGCGAGCCCCCAATGCATTAACAGGTTTGGGTATTTGTTCTGAGTTGGCCTTTGGCCTTTACGCACTAACCACCACGCGAGAATAGTTATGGGCCTCGACGTCGTGGTATCAGCCGAAGCTTTGTCAGATGTCCAGTGTAGCATTGTGGCACGGTCGGATCGTGCCATCCACTACACGGGTGGTGCTGGTATCCACCCTGCACACAACGACCCGGAGTGCAACAGGCGATGTGCCCAGACCCCGGAGTTCTTAGGATGTAGACCGACGGGGAACTCTCTGCTGAGCCTAGGTAGGGCTGTGATGTGTTGATCTTCCGAGGCCGGGCATTGACCCCAGAAAGGTGTGTCCGGCCAGAGTGATCGAGCGTGTTGGGTAACGTGGTGCACCCCTGCAGGGAAGATATATATTCGAATACGGTGTCCACGGTAATGGACATTCAGACTTGTATCCCGATCTTATATAACTAGAAATGGATACTTGAGATATGTGATGGATATGTGGCTCCGGGATTGCTTTCTCGCAGGTAGTCGAGGAGGGATCTTTGGGCATTAATGTTACAACATGTTTGTTAATTATAAAATGCTATTCTTTACTCTTCTACATGCTGCAAGATGCTTGGAGCTGCTTGAAGATGCTAGTCTTCGATAGGTTAGGCCTTCCTCTCTATTCTGGCATTCTGCAGTTCAGTCCACAGATACAGCCCTTCCATTTGATACCAATGCACACTTAGTGTAGATCTGATGCTTGAGAGTACTTTGGATGAGTACTCACGGTTGCTTTGCTACCCCTTTTCCCCCTTCCTTCTTCTTTCCGGTCGATGCAACCAGACGGTGGATCCCTGGAGCTAGATGCCACCGCTGACGGATGCTACTATGTGGAGACCGCCGACGACCAGGAGTAGTTAGGAGGTCCCAGGTAGAAGGCCTTGCCTCTTCGGTCGTTGATGTTTGTGCTAGCCTTCTTAAGGCATCCTTGTTTAACTTATGTCTGTACTTAGATATTGTTGCTTCCGCAGACGCTTGTGTATCAAGCTTGTATTCGAGCTCTCGAGGCCCCTGGCTTGTAATATGAAGCTTGTGTTATTTTTATTTGTGTCTAGAGTTGTGTTGTTATATCTTCCCGTGAGTCCCTGAATTTGATCGTACACATTTGCGTGTATGATTAGTGTACGGTCGAATCGGGGGCGTCACAGTACGACATTAGTAGGGGCATAATGGTGGCGTTGGAAAACAGGGTAGCGTCAGAAGTATATGGGATCAACAATTTGTACCAGGCGTAATATAGTGCTATCGTGGAATACCAAGGAACGCCAGCACTATTATATTTAGTTGTGGCGTGTTATTGGTTCCGACGCGAGTATTGCTATTTTGTCAATACCACCATTCTTATATTTTTTATAGTATATTATAGTGTACTTTTATTAAATTACTTTTTAGTTTAAGACTTGAAATATATAGTTTTAAGTTTTCAAATATGTGGTTTGACACTTCCAATTTTTTTAAAGTTTTTTTATGTGGTGTATTTTTTTAGTATATTATAGTTTAATTTTATTAAATTTCTATTATTTTTAAATAGAAATAATGTCATTTTTTAAAATATGTACTTTGAGACTTTAATTTTTTTCTTTTTAGTTAAAGACTTGAAATATATAGTTTTGAGCATTCAAATATGTGGTTTAACACTTCCAGTTTTTTCTTTTTTGTTTTTTTATATGGTGATCTTTTTTATAGTATTATAGTTTACTTTTATTAAATTTATTTTATTTTAAATGGAAATAATAACATTTTCTAAAATATGTACTTTGAGACTTTAATTTTTTTTTTTAATTTAAGACTTGAAATACTCCCTACATTTATTTATACAAGGCCAGTATGGAGTATATGTTTTGCATCTATACAAGGCCACAAACAGTAATCGAGGAAAGAATTAATGATATCTCCTCATACTAGCAACTTGTTTACTATTTGCATGCTTGCAGTCATAATGACCCTAGCTATTTCTTCCACTCAGTTTCCTTGCATGCATGGTGTGTATTAATGATCTCATTAAATGAAAAGAAAAGCAAGCTTGCATTAAATTCTACCTTGGTACCTGTAATTTGAGTTTATGGCCTTGTATATAAAAATGGAGGGAGTATATAGTTTTGAGCCTTCAAATATGTGGTTTGACACTTCCATTTTTTTAGTTTTTTATGTGGTGATCTTTTTTATAGCATTGGGCCAAGCCCAAGTATTAGGAGGCAGTGCGAGTCAAAACCAGGGCAACGACACCCTCACCCCACTCCATCTCTCTCGTTCCCCTTCCTCTCCATCTCTCTCCGCTCGTCGTCGCTAGCCGCTCTCCCTCTCTTGCCGCTCTCTTCCTCTCTTGCCGGTGGTTAGGTAATCTTCCGCTCTCTCCCCCTCTCTCCCTCTCTCGCCGCTCGTTGCCCTCCAATTTGATTGGAGTTCATTTCGTTCTGAGCTAGGGTTTCTTTGACGGCGGCGGCAAAAGCGACGGCGGCGGTGGAAGCGACGGACTGCTAGGGTTTATCGCCTCCATCTTCGTCCCTCGGTGAGTTCATCGCCTCCATCTTTGCAGTGGCAATGGCATTTTGTAGTGGCATTTTGCATCAATGATAGTGGCAGTGGCATTTTGTATCTGCACTTTGCATCAATGACAGTGGCCTAATGCTAACACTGCAAAAAAAGACACATCCGTGACATTTTGGGTCGAACGAATTTTTTTTGTCATGCTTATGACACTTCTATGACCATAATTGTGAGAAAAACTGGTATCATCATGGATGTGGTGGGCTCCTACTTCTATGACAAAAAATCATGACAGAAAATGGGCTTTTCATCCTGGGCGGGCTAGAGACACAAGCACATGACATTATTTGGGCCGTCCATGATGGAAAAAACCATGGTAGAAGTGAGGGCAAGGAAAATATCGGGGAGTTCCCGGTTACGGTGGGTGGTCGGGGCCGAGCGATGCGCGTTTCTCTCGTACACGTTTTCGGTGTCAAAATCGGCGGATCTCGGGTAGGGGGTCCTGAACTGTGCGTCCAAGGCGGATGGTAATAGGAGGTGGGGGACACGATGTTTACCCAGGTTTGGGCCCTCTCGATGGAGGTAATACCCTACTTCCTGCTTGATTGATCTTGATGATATGAGTAGTACAAGAGTTGATCTACCACGAGATCATAGAGGCTAAACCCTAGAAGCTAGCCTATGCTATGATTGTTGTTGTCCTATGGACTAAAACCCTCCGGTTTATATAGACAACAGAGGGGGCTAGGGTTACACAGAGTCGGTTACAAGGGAGGAGATCTACATATTCGTATTGCCGAGCTTGCCTTCCACGCAAAGGAGAGTCCCATCCGGACACGGGATGAAGTCTTCAATCTTGTATCTTCATAGTCCAACAGTCCGGCTAAAGTATATAGTCCGGCTGTCCAAGGACCCTCTAATCCAGGACTCCCTTAGTAGCCTCTGAACCAGGCTTCAATGATGATGAGTCCGGCGCACAGATTGTCTTCGGCATTGCAAGGCGGGTACTTCTCCAAATTCTAAGTACCTGTTGAGTAGTGTCCGGCTTCCCATAAATATTGCACTCCTTGGCTTCCGCGCCTAATAATGGCTATCTTCCATGTGTCGAGCGAATGCGAGAAGTCAGGGCATTTTTACATTTGCCACCCTAGCCATGTGAGTAAATCGTCTATTCAAGAAACGGGGATTCTCATATCCAGATCACACCATTCCCCCATAGCGAGTATCCATCGGAGCGCACCCGGAAAAGTCCATTCCATCATGGCCGGCCATCGCAGCTCCTCCTCTCGCTCCCGTTGCCCTAAGCCAGGCGATTGGAAGAAGTGTTCCGTCCCTCACAGCCAATTAGTAGAGTTAGAGACCCAGGGATTTCTCCCTCCAGCGTATATGGTCCCCGTTCGAGCCGGGCTCGCCACCTACAATGGTGGGGAGCAAGTGGAGAGCTTTCCCAACCCATCCATGGGGGAGCGGGTATGCCTTGTGCCTTGCTTATTAAGGGGCTTGGATTTCCAATTCATCCGTTCCTCCGTGGGCTCCTGGAGCTCACTACAAGAAATATGTCAAGCAGTGACCTTCTGTCAGTGACCCTAGAAGAATTGGTCATAGATCTATTACCATTTTAGACTAATTAGTCAAAAGCTGTTTGGGGGGCTCCAAACCCTAAACTATAACGACCATTTTGGTCAGAAAGGTCGTAATTTCCTTACATGAAATGGTCATAAAGCAGATAGCACTGGTCCGCTGCCTTATTTCTAGCTGATCACGACCAATATAGATGGTCATAACCTTGTAAATTGTGGTGGGTTGCTATGACTAGGCACCACCTCATCAGTTTTGCCTATGTGTCATGTCCATGTGGCAAGTTTTGCCCTAGGTTGTGAAGCAACCTATATTTCTGTCATTCCCAAAATTCCCAAAAAATCTCATAAATTCTTTGGGTCATATCTTCGTCAAATATGTAAAAAACCTTCCTTGCCTAGTTCAAAAATAATTCAACAATATTCATTTTCCTATTCTGTTCAAAACAACACTTTGTGAAAGAAGTACCACTTTGGCATGTCCAAATAGTATCCATTTTCTACGGTGCTTTCCTATGCCCAAATAAACATCCTCCACCAAATGCCAGCTCAATCCATTCATTATTTTGAGCCCAGCTTCAACATTCGTATTTATGTCTAGTGTGGTAGTTTGCACAGCAAGTATCACCTAGGCTCCTCCCTTTGAGCTAAAAATTTGTGAAGACGGTCTTCTTAGTAACTGATCATCCTCAGCCAAAACTTACGCCCATTAGCCATGTACATTTCCCGTACCGCTAATCAAACACTTGGCTGCTAATTCATGTTTGAGCATCGATTGGTCTCCTCGTGAGAATCTTATATTGTAATTTTCTTCCTAGAACTTACCTCGGGAGTGCCCAACCCACTAGACATGCCTAGGCCGCCCAGAACACATGGCAACTCCACGGTCACGCGGTGACCATGCGGCGGGCATGCGAGTTTACGCGCTCTAGAGTTAGGGCCCTCGGCCACCGCCCAAACCTCGACGTATCACCACCAAACCGTGTATTTATGATTAAATAGGTACTTATGTAACTAGAAATGATTTTTGGAAAAAATAAATAGCAAACTATGAGGCAGCTGCAGTTCAAATTTGACCCGCTTCTAGCTGAATCGGTGGAAATTTGTCTTTTTCACGAGAGGTGGATCAAAACTTTTTACACCCAACCATTTTGTCAATTGTGAATTAAATATGTCCTAGTATTTTAGAAAGTTGATTTGGTCCAATTTTGCAACAACTATTTGGGAGGTCCTTCACAAAAAACCTCCTTTTGGGCACTCGAAAAATGGAATATGGTTTTTTCATCCAAAGAAAATGAAAACTTCCTTAGGCAACATTGTTTGCCATTCCAATATGCAGCCTTGTGCATAATATGAGATCATTTGAACAAACTATGGCAAGAATGTGGCCATTAGATTGATCATTTGGATTGAAAGCCATTGATCTCCACACGCGATAGCTCATTTCTGAGAACACTTTCTTAAAATAATTGTCGTATTGCAAGTTTGTTATTTTTCCTGGGAACATGGCCACATATAATGACACAATGCGAAGGTTTCCCAATAAATTTTTTTTTGAATTTTTTATGCCCGTTTCAAAATGCGGTCAAAACGGCAGGAATGACCGTTCGTAGCTAGTGGTTGAATCTTGGAATTTTTTTGGTGTTTCTCTCATTAAATAGATACTTATGTACCTAGAAATGATTTTTGGAAAAAATAAATAGAAAACTACAAGGCAACTACAGTTCAAATTTGACCTGTGTCCAACTGAATCGGCAAAAATTTGTCTTTTTCACGAGAGGTGGATCAAAACTTTTTACACCCAACCATTTTGTAAATTGTGAATTTAATATGTCCTAGTATTTTAGAAAATTGATTTGGTCCAATTTTGCAACAATTATTTGGGAGGTCCTTCACAAAAAAACCTCCTTTTGGGCACTCGAAAAATGGAAAATGGTTTTTTCATCCAAAGGAAATGAAAACTTCCTTAGGCAACATTGTTTTCCATTCCAATATGCACCCTTGTGCACAATATGAGATCATTTGAACAAACTATGGCAAGAATGTGGCCATAAGGTTGATCATTTGGCTTGAAAGCCATTGATCTCCACACGCGATAGCTCATTTCTGAGAACACTTTTTAAAATAATTGCTGTATTGCAAGTTTGTTATTTTTGCTGGGAACTTGGCCACATACAATGACACAATGCGAAGGTTTCCCAATTATTTGATTTTTTTGAATTTTTTATTCCAGTTTCAAAATGCCTCAAAACGGCGGGAATGATCATTCCTAGCTAGTGGTTGAATCTTGGAATTTTTTTGGTGTTTCTCTGATTAAATAGATACTTATGTACCTATAAATGTTTTTTGGAAAAAATAAAGAGCAAACTACAAGGCAGCTAAAGTTCAAATTTGACCCGCTTCCAACTGAATCGGCGGAAATTTATCTTTTTCACGAGAGGTGGATCAAAACTTTTTACACACAACCATTTAGTCAATTGTGCATTAAATATGGCCTAGTATTTTATAAAAATGATTTGGTCCAATTTTGCAACAATTATTTGGGAGGTCCTTCACAAAAAAACCTCCTTTTGGGCACTCGAAAAATGGAAAATGGATTTTTCGTCCAAAGAAAATGAAAACTTTCTTAGGCAATATTGTTTGCCATTCCAATATGCACCCTTCTGCACAGTATGAGATCATTTGAACAAACTATGCCATGAATGTGGCCATAAGATTGATCGTTTGGCTTGAAAGCCATTGATCTCCACACATGATAGCTCGTTTCTGAGAACACTTTTTAAAAATAATCACCGTATTACGAGTTTATTATTTTTCCTGGGAACTTGGCCACATATAATGACACAGTGCGAAGGTTTCCCAATTTTTTGATATATTTTGAATTTTTTATGCCCGTTTCAAAATGCGGTCAAAACAGCGGGAATGACCGTTCCTAGCTAGTGGTTGAATCTTCGAATTTTTTTGGTGTTTTTATGATTAAATAGATACTGATGTACCTAGCAATGATTTTTGGAAAAAATAAAGAGCAAACTACAAGGCAGCTACAGTTCAAATTTGACCCGCTTCCAACTAAATCGGCGAAAATTTGTCTTTTTCACAAGAGGTGGATCAAAACTTTTTACACCCAACCATTTGGTCAATTGTGCATTAAATATGGCCTAGTATTTTATAAAAATGATTTGGTCCAATTTTGCAACAATTATTTGGTAGGTTCTTCACAAAAAACCTCATTTGGGGCACTCGATAAATGGAAAATGATTTTTTCATCCAAAGAAAATAAAATTTCCTTAGGCAACATTGTTTGGTATTCCAATATGCACCCTTGTGCACAATATGGGATCATTTGAACAAACTATGCCATGAATGTGGCCATAAGATTGATCATTTGGCTTGAAAGCCATTGATCTCCACATATGATAGCTCATTTCTGAGAACATTTTTTTAAAATAATTATCGTATTACAAGTTTATTATTTTTCCTGGTAACTTGGCCACATATAATGACACAATGCGAAGGATTTCCATTTTTGTTTTTTTTTTGAATTTTTCATGCCCGTTTCAAAATGCGGTCAAAACGGCTGGCTTGACCGTTCCTTGCTAGTGGTTGAATCTTGGAAATTTTTTGGTGTTTCTCTGATTAAATAGATACTTTTGTACCTAAAATGATTTTTGGAAAAAAAATATAGAGCAAACTACGAGGCAGCTACAGTTCAAATTTGACCCACTTCCAGCTAAATTGACGAAAATTTGTTTTTTTCACAAGAGGTGGATCGAACCTTTTGACACCCAACCATTTGGTCAGTTGTGCATTAAATATGGCCTAAGAGTTTAGAAAATTGATGTCTTCCAATTTTGCAACAACTATTTGCTAGGTCCTTCACAAAAAGACTCATTTTGGGCACTTAATAAATGGAAAATGATTTTTGTGTGCAATGGAATTGAGGACCACAAAATCATCATTGATTGAAACCCTAAGATACACATATGTGCAATATTGGGTCATTTAAACATACAACATGAAGCCAATATGTTGAGTGTTTACTCGAAATAAGAGGGTAAAAAATATAAAAGAAACAAAAAAAACACAATTACATAAGCTGGATTCTGATTGGTGGAACCATCTATGACACGGATCGATGACATGGCAGACATCCTACCATTCATTGCTAGCCCTAACCCACCGCATGTCCATCCATCCATCCATAACCCACCGCACCCACTCCTCGTCCTCGCGAACCCTACCCAGCCACTCGTCGCCTCCTCCCCTTCCAGATCGCCGCTGCCACCTCCTTCCCCACCCCTTCCGCACCCGCAACGGCTCCCACCCTCCCCGCACCCGCGCACGCCACCGTTGGCTCCTCCACCTCCAGGCGACGCCGAGCCCGCGGTCTCCCTCCCCAAGATCGCGCCGGAGCCCGCGGTCCTCCACCTACAGCTCGTCTCCTCTCCGGTCGCGCCACCGACCTGTTCGTGGTCGGGCTTCAGTGAGCTGAGCAACAGAGCACCGACGACTCCTCCTATCCCCCTGCAGCCGCCTGCCGCGCCAACCTCCCTCCCTCCCTCCTCGCCAACGAAACCCTAGCCAGCAGCCATGGCTAGGGTTTGTGCAGTTTCTTCCCATCCGATCTGGCGAGTCTCCGTCCTCCTCCCCCGCTCCCTGAACCTTAGCCACTCCAAACCCCTGACCCCTTCTTGTCTTGTCTCTACAGGTAGACCGCGCTGGCAAGCGACCAGGACGACGCCCGGAGAGGAGAGGAGGGCCTTCTCCTCACCGTGTAGCCGCCAACCTTGTCCTGCTCGAGGAGGAGGAGCAGGAGGGGCGCACCCAGCCACCACAGTCGCCACCGTCAAGGGCTTCTTCCACCTAGACTTTTAAATCCACGACGTCGTTGTCCAGCCACCCAAGGTGAAGGTGCCCCCAACTCCCCTCCGTCCCCTCTCCCCTCCTTGTTTCATTCGATCTAGCAGCCATGGATTTGGGTTCCTCAAGGCTGCCTAATTACTCAACCAGAGTAGACCATCTCCTGCACATGTACCAGAGTAGACCATCTATATAGTCTCTAGCCATGTTGATAAGAATTTTTTAAGAAGAAATCAAGTCAGATTATATACGTACAATTATTATGCGCATCTGATAGTTTAGGTTCTGTCAGGGATTGCCAAGACCATTCAGGTTCAGGTTCAATGAGATGGCTCTCTAAACCATGAGTAGGTAGCACAACACATGCCTTGCCGGCTGACAGACAGGACCACTAGTTGTGCTGCGGCTCTACTACTGTACCATGTGTTCCTACTACTAGCTCTAGTCGTGGATGCTGGGTAGCTCCCTGTTTTCTCTGTTTTTATGTAATGCTAGATAGAACCATACAACTGTGGATGACAAACACTGCAATTTAATCTAAAATTGTCATCATGATCCTAGCAAATACTCCTCAAATTACTGTAAATTGTTGCATGATTAGGGGCTAGTGTAGATGCAAAATAAGGTTGCACTTTTAGAGGAGGTAAGACACTGATGTTGGATGCTTGGTAGTTGTCTTGTGTTGTGTGCATGTCGGTACTAGCAGTATGTCCGTGAGCACCGTGCTGGTGTTAGTCGCAATGTTCAGCTTCAATAGCATGACCAGTACCCGAACATGATGCATATTTATTAACAAAAATGGTAATGCATTTTGCTCATACCAGGGTGCTCGATTTAGTCTGTTGCGAATGCTAATAGATCATGATAACTTGTATATTGGACCTGCCCCCTCTCTCTGTTTGACTCGCTCAATATCTCTCTATCTTTCTACAGGCGCCGCCGGATTAGAACTATACGGCTTAGCGGGTGGCCCTATTTTGCCGTCGGGAGGGGTGCTCTCGTCACTGACCCCTCTTCTCCACCAAAGTGTTCAACAGAAACCGTTTTAGTTTGTCATACATAATTGACTATGCTTATGTTGGTTATTATTGAGTGTATAATTCATTAGATTAATTATTTGTTTTGAAGTATAACTGAAACTTCATATATGTATTTACATTCATTGAAAGCATATAATCAATATCTGGTCTGATGATTTATGTACTATTATCTCAAATAAAAAAGCATATAACAGCAGCAGTAGCACAAATTTAATTGAATTCAATTAAAATTTCTAGAATCTCTTCTTGATTTGTAATGTTTTAGTGCAACAAAGTCATACCGAGTGAGGTCCATGTGCTGCTCTGAGATGCTCTTGATGGTTTGTTGTCAAGACTGATATCCCCTGTATGTCATGATGCTGCTAGCTTGTTTCAGTCCAGTATCTCTTCTTGATAGTCTTGTTAACATAATTCAGTCAAGTACTCTAATTAATTAACTGAATATATTTGTTTAATTAAATTACATTGAAACCCTTCCTTTAATTATAATTAAAGAAGGGTTTCAGTTTAATTAAAACTAATGGAAACCTTTTCCGTTAATCCCGTTGTTTGCTGTATTTGCATGCTTGCAGGAATGTGTTAAATACTTGTTATGTACATGTAGTGGCACGAGAGTCAAGATTTACTAGTGCTTGCCTTCTTATGTTATCTCGACACATTGGTTAATCTACTTTTCTTGTGATTTCCCAACTCAATATCTAAGAAATGAATCTATAGACTTTAATGAATTCAATGTATGATCCTGATTAGAATTATATGATATCTACCTGTTTTTATCCTTGATCAGTATCAATTGTGGTAGCTCTTAAGCGACACATAGTTTTTCTCGTTCCGAGTTCCTAAGCATGGTATTATATTTTTGTTAGCTAGAACATACAATCTTTGAATTTGCTGAAAATTAGTAGCTAACTAAGTTGTGCCCCATTGGTGTCTCAATTGTTACATTACATCTAAAAAAGTTAGCCTCAACTAACTGTGAAATTTAGAATGTTCAAATTCAGATCTTAAGTTCTCAAACTGGACCGGCTTTAGGACTTATATATACACAAATCAGTACTGAAGTAGGTTTGTATGGTCTCCTGTTAGTAAAATTACAGCATAAATAACTTCCCATGTAGTTCTGCTATTTTTAGTTTGGGTTGAAGTGATTGGTAGGCCTAGTGGTTGTGCGATTCTGTGACCCTATCCTGTAAAATTTATATGCACACCTCATATGAATCTGTGATCATATCCAGTGAAATTTGTATGCATGTTCCACTCCACCGTCTACACATTTACTTAGTAATACATACTTCTGCACTTCTGTTATGCTTCTCTCTTTGTTTGTATGAGGCGGCCATGCTGCCTCTTTTGTAGCAGTCAGCTACCATAGTGTTTGTATGGAGTCGAGATAATTGTGTTTTCCTCGGCAGTAGGTCAGCAGACACCACTCTTTCTATATATGCTAAGCTGCCGCCAGTGTTTGTGCGATGTTGCCGGCTTAGAGCATCATCTCCAATAGATGCTGCCTGTTGATGTGCTTGTTGTGGTGTCATGTGCTTCTCCTGAATCTGTTGTACGCTTAGCTGATTAAACGTGCAGTTTTTTTAGTATTTTGGTCTGACGGTGTTTCTTTTTTTGGCTCAAGTGCTTAACTGATGAGCTTATGTTGAAGTGTGCTGATTTTGCACTATTGAAATTGATAGGAGATACTATCGATGCAAGATTCATTGTTTGTTCTTGCTCACTATGTGCTTAACTGATGATGATTGTTGTTGTTAGAAATTATGATTGCTTGTGTCTTAATTTTTTTCTTC